>NC_136261.1:172528183-172675683 GCF_964187855.1 Myxine glutinosa
CGGGTCCCCAGCAATATACCTGGCAAGTTGCAAGTATATCGGACCCGTGGTTGTCGAGAAACAGCGGTCACAGACAAACAAACACACACACAGACACACAGACACACACACACACACACACACACACACACACACACACACACACACACAGAGATTACTGGAATTATAGATAGATAGATAAGCTGACAGGAATAGGAATGCAATTGTGTCCTTCGCGAAGAGTAGGTGAGCTATCGCCATTGCACATTGCATTGTCAGCCGCACAGCCACGCCCCCAGCCGCACAGCCACGCCCCCAACTGCACAGCCACACCCTCATCCGCACAGCCACGCCCTCAACCAATGATACTGCATGCGACATACGAACGAAGAAGATATTTTGTTTACATCATCACTAGTGTAACTTTGTGTAAATTGCACATTTCAGGTTTTATTCGGGAATCCCAATCGGGAGCGTCCTTTTTAAGACCTGCGCCAGTAGGATGTTTCAAACTTGACGTAGGCGCAATAAACGAATCAAAATACCACTGGAGTTGAAACGGTGCGGAGTATTTATTGCAACATAGACTGAACAGCACACGACAAGCGCCAAAACCACCGGAACTTGCACAACAGGAACTCCTCCCACTGAGGGTCATGAATAATGAATATATAATAATGGCATGGCCTCTTTGTATAAATTGTCCGTGTAGAAAATATGGGTGTAGGACATTTCCCCCCCCCCCCGCCCCCCCCCCCCCCCCCCCCCCCCCCACTGTCAATTTCCCCACCTGTCATATTCCCCCCTGGACATATTCCCCCCTGGACATATTCCCCCCTGGACATATTCCCCCCTGGACATATTCCCCCCGAGACATATTCCCTCCCCGGACACATTCCCCCCCTGACATATCCCCCCCCCCCCCCCTGTTATATTCCCCCTCGCATATATGAAACTTTACCACCAGTAAATTTATCGCATTATATTAGTTTTCTTTGAGGGGCATTTAGAAGTTGAATAGACTATAACTAACTAGCGGGGATAAATTGGTTGATATAGGTCTGATTTAAAACGGATCATTTTCACGGGTACTGGTACACTGGAGGAGATGTGTGGATTACAACTTTTTAGTTTACTAGCCCTAACCCTAACCCTAACAACCCTAACCCTGAAACTTTACCACCTAACCTAACCTAACCCTAACCCTAACCCTAACCCCCTCGGTTTTGTTAACCCATTTTATATCTAGGGGGAGGGGGGGTAATATGTCAGGGGGGGAATATGTCCAGGGGGGGAATATGACAGGGGGTGGGGGGGGGGAATATGACAGGGGGGAAAATTGACAGGGGTGGAATATGACCGTACACCAGAAAATAAATTGTTGGTGCAACAGATGTTAGGTAACCGTGGTCATTACAGGGTCATTATAGGGGCAGACTACCCTCCATCCACTGGGATTTATTCTGCCTCCCAAATTACTAGCATCATTCCTGAAGTATGAAGTCTGTCAGATGTTTCAGAAGGCGGCTCTGTCGAGTTGAGAGCCTTTCTCGAGTTGAGAGTTGACAGAGTGGGCGCCAAGGAAACTGGGCGAGCGGGACAAGCAAATGGCTGGGGAGGTGTTGTAAAAGCAGGTGGGTCAGGAGACTGGGCCGGGGACTGCAGCACATGACTGGGCAAGGAAGACCATGGCTCTGGATCAGGTATCGGCATTTCTACATTGGGAGGCAACTCAGGGATTTGTTCTGGAGCCAGTGATCGAGAGATAACTAGTGGAGCCATCGTGGGCTGTGTAGTTTGCGTAGTTGGCTCCTTAGTCGCCAGCATTGGAGCTGTGGGAGGGGTACACAGCTCAGCCGATATGTTAGGGTTTATAGCCATGGACTTGGTCGGAGGGGAGTGATCACCGTGACTGGTATGCCAAAGGTCGGAAGTAGGGTAAACTGTTGGGTCATTGTAGAAGGAAGGGAAGTTGTGCTTGTTAAGTTGTGCTACCTGTATGTGAGAATCGATGAACTTGCGAATAATGAACCAGCCGTCCTCGACAGAGGTAACCAAGTTGTGTTGGTGGGTCTGAGATTTGTTGCAATCAGCATGAAGGTAGACTATATCACCAATATCAACTGAGCTCAATGTTGTTTGCACTCCTAAGGGGCTTTGGACTTCTGGCTATACGGGTGATTGGCCCAGCAGAGCCGATGTTGAGTCTCAATAACCCTTTCACAGGAGAGTGGAATTGGAGTACATTGGAGAACAGGTCTCTCTGTGTCCATCACTCTCTTGTGGAAAACCCTTGGGAACGAAGATGCGAGTTGAGTCGTGCAGCGACGATAGACAGGGCCAAAGGTGTAATAGGGCCTCCATGTGGTTTGTGGCATAGAAGCTGATCCTCCAGCTCTTACACTGCTTTTTCTGCTACTGGGTTTTTGTTGGCATTTGTTGTTCTACCAAGCTCACTGGTGATGCAGTGTTCTTGCAGCACCTTATCTTCCAACAGGGCGGAGAACCCAGGGGCAGGATCAGTCTGTATGACAGCTTGGGGACCATCCAGTGGACGAAACCCAATGCACAACTGAAGCAGAGCATCCCTTCAGGTGACATGGCATTCGTTGGCAATAATTCAAGCAGCTGTGTAAGACGTGACACACTCTCATACGACTAAAATGAGTTGTCTCTCACGTTTGATAACATCAGCTGCAAATGAGATGCCAACCACCTCTGCAGGGTCATTGGAAGACTGGGGAATGACGGTGTGCGGGATACTCTGGAGAGCAGCGCAAGTATGGCAGCTAGCAGTGACCCATTCAATAGAAGCATCCATGTCAAGTGCATAGAAGTATCGGTGGGTGACCAATTTCAGTTGGTGACATGACAGGTGACAAAGACGTAGATGTAGGGCGGTGATCAGACTCTGCTGCACACCTTGTGGGATGATAATGCATTCCCTGGAGGGGGCCAGAAGCTCATCCCGCCGGACAACGAGCAAGCCATCTTATGCAATGGTAGAAACTCGGAGGTAGCATTTGACATCGCAAATGTTGGCGAGCCTCTTTAAAGGGCGGATACATTGCAACAGGTGGGCATGCGTGCGCCAGAGGTAGGAGCATTGAGATTGGATACCTAGCCAGGCTGGCCTGCTGGTGAAGGGAAGTTTTGTTGAGCCTGACACAATGCCGTCAATAGATACCCGGCAACCAGTGGAATTATAAGTCTGGTGTACAAAATAACAGACCTAGGATGTGGGGTCTTCACAATCAGGTGCATTACGGCTTGCAAAATCCGATGGAATGTTCACAGATTCAGCTAGGTGTTTCACATAGGTGTAGTAGTGACTGACTGTGAAAAGGAATGTAGTGACATGTGGACTGGCAGAAAACTCCTCCCTACATAGTTTCTCAGAGGCCTGTACACACTGTTTGCTGTCTGTGAGAATACAAGGACGGTGTTTGGACTGCACAATGTACGGGCTGAAATGCTTGATAGAAGCCATGATGGGCAGAGTTTCAATGTCACAGGGCAACCATGTGAATTGGCGACCACGCAGTTTGGCACTGAAAAACCTAGCGAGTTTGAGTTTATTGCCACGGGGTCACATACAGGGTGGATGTGATGCCATACTTCCTAACAGCACCGTCTGTAACAACCTAGAGTTGATTGTCTGGTTTGGGGAGGGTAATGATTTCAGTGGATGCAAGAGCAGATTTGACTATTTGGAAGTTCATGCGGAGGTCATCTGTCCACTTGAACATTTCACTGGACTCACATCCAGCAGTGACAGAATTCATGGGGTTTGTGTACCAAGCGCATTGTGGAAGGACTCTTGCAAGCATGTCAACATGTCAATTCCTCAAGGGCGGTTTCGGATCCAGGCATGCCCAAGGCAGAACGAGTGCATACACTAACACATTTGTAGGGTGTGACCACTCCACAATACTTCATTGAAGATCATGCCAATTGTTTCTGGTAAAAGGCGTTGGTCAGATCTGTTGCAATGACATGTTTCCACTGGGCAATCTTGCACAATGTTGAGTTAACATCTGACATGAGTGAAGGTAGGCTTACTGTAACACCCAACATCGACAAATGCTGTGACAAGTCAGAATCTCGCATTTGGCTTCTTCACGAGAAATTATGGGTTAAGGTACACCACGGTAACTCCCACATCTTCAGGTCAAACGACGACCCTAAGGCTTTCAAGGTCATCAAATTTTTGTTGCAACTTTACAAGTCCATCTATGGCATACTGGGGAAGATGCCCTTTAGGTTGTGGAGGTAGTGCAGGTCCCACATTGACATTGGCCTTGAAGGGTCCAGCTTTGCCATTGTAACCCGGGAATTGAACGAATCAAAAACATCATCATGCTCCTTGAGGAGTGTATGGAACTGAGTACGTGTTTGAAGAGGCAAAGTGTGATCTGGGTCCACAACAACAGACGCTAAAAACAGCTGATCGTGCTTTCACTTGGAATGCTTTGGAAGCAGCTGTGTCATGTCGTCCTGGTGAGGTTGGGAATCCTGGTTGTCAGAGGTGAAGACAGGTCATACACGGGCAAAAGGCACATTGCGAGACAAGACTTGAGGTTCATGGGAGAGATTTGCGATGCAAAGTTTGTCAGCAACACTATTTAAAATATGGGGTGGAGGCCAAGTGTTAGATGGTTCGGCACACCCTGGTACTGTAGGAAGAGAGGATGGTTCGGCACACCCTGGTCCTGAAGGAAGAGAGAATGGTTCAACTGCAACAAATGTTGTGAGGTCTGCAAGATCATCAGGTAGGGTCATCTCAATAAACTCCCCAGGTCAGATTGTTGTTGATCTTGGGGGTGCGCGAAGGACATGGGCTCGCCTCACTCTGCATGGGTTAGAGAAAGCATGGGGTCGGGATCCATAGATATAGGTGGCAGAGTCTCCAACTAGCACTTAGTGTTTGGCTGGTCGAATTGACACATCATTGGTTTCCATGAAAGGGGTGCCTGCAAGTACCTCAACATCAAGGTTCTCCATGACCAGGCCTTCAAATGTAAGATTGTGATGTTCTCCGGACAGAAAGAACTGTTTCACCAACAACACATCAAAGGAGATGAACCATCAGCCTGGTGAGCAGACTGGGATTTACGCTCAGATTAAGAACCACTGATCTGGAGCATAGTACACAATGATAAGGCATGCTTGCAGGCTGCAAGCTGATACTGGCGTGCATACTACAGACTTAATAATTGCAAGTTTTATATATTTGATGAAGTGGATTGTGGAAGAGCCTCATATTTTTGATCAAGTACATTTTGCTTGCACTTTACATCAAGCTAAATAAATCAAGTAAATCAAGAATGAATGATCAGAATGAGCCCAATATTAAGCCTACAGGTATAGTAATAAAAAGCTCAAAAGTTATAAAAGAAAACTATTGTTTACATTGTTAACGGTTGCTAAGCAACGATAAGAGGTGGTATTGAGTGATTATAAGCAGAAGACAACCCTTAATGAGCAGATCTGAAACTTGGAAACCAAAGTCCAAAACAAATGGTGGGGGAAGATTCCTGGAAGGCTTAGCTGTGTCCATGTGTTTTCACCCCTCAACTCAAAATTGGGCTAAGGGGTATTGTCGTCACAGGCGTCGTCCAGGCGTCCGGGCGTCCGTCAACTTTTGGTTTCCGTCAATTTCAAGCAGAACGGCTTGTGCGATTAAATTCATTTTTGCAGTGTGTGTTGGGGTGGAGTAGAGGAAGGTTCCTTTCGAAAATGGGCGCGCTGCGATTTTCAATATGGCCGCCACGGTAGCCATCCGGGCATCCGTCAACTTTTGGTTTCCGTCAATTTCGAGCAGAACGGCTTCTCCGATTAAATCCATTTTTGCAGTGTGTGTTGGGGTTGAGTAGAGGAAGGTTCCTTTCAAAAATGGGCGTGCTGCGATTTTCAATATGGCCACCACAGTAGCCATCTTGAAATTGGTTTCCATCAATTTCGAGCAGAACGGCTTGTCCAATTAAATCCATGTTTGCAGTGTTTGTTGGAGTTGAGTAGAGGAAGGTGCCTTTCGAAAATGGGCGCGCTGCGATTTTCAATATGGCCACCACGGTAGCCATCTTGAAATTGGTTTCCATCAATTTCGAGCAGAACAGCTTGTCTGATTAAATCCATTTTTGCAGTGTGTGTTGGGGTTGAGTAGAGGAAGGTTCCTTTCGAAAATGGGTGCGCTGCGATTTTCAATATGGCCGCCACGGCAGCCATCTTGAAATTGGTTTCCACCATGCATGGGCTGAGGGGTTACAACCCATTTGCGGTGCTATTTATTTACCTCTCCCAACCCACCCCCCTTTCCACGCCTCCTCCCCCCAAGCCCTCTCCATCCCTCAGATCTCCCGATGTCCCTGCTCTCAAATGTTGTACTTGTGTGATTCCCCCTCTCTCCCCATCTTGTCTCTCGCTCCCTTTATTTTGTCTTATGTGTCCGTTTGTTTTTGAGCCTCGATCTTGTATCCAAAAATAAAAATGGTCATTATAATATTTTTGTTGCTTTTCCCACGTTGCACATCTGTCTCCTTTATAACAGAACCATTTTGAGTTATCATCATGGCAAGTTATGGTATTTCGAGCAAGTTTGTAACGATTGTGTAAGGGGCTGTGAGGGAGCTAGCAATTCCATATCTGGTCTGAGTTCAATTCCAATCCTGACCATAAACTTTCCCATCCGTGAGACTGCGCTGACCATGAACTTTTGTTTACGGATATTTCCATTTTCGAATATTTATGGACGTTTTTTTGAGTTTTTTTTTTCCTGGAATCTTGGCCTAGAGTTCTAACAGTATGGAAATCTTCAACTTGCTGTCCCACCGAGAAAGTACTAAACATTTATATAAAAGTGGTTTGAAAGTGCTTTACACAGTAGATGTGTGCAGTTTATTTCTCATTTGCTTTGAGGCACCATCTGTATGTGTACAAAATAAACATACGTGGAGATGTGTTAGTTCTTCCATTGCAGTGGTTTACATCACCAAATGTAAGCTTTTTTCCTCTCTAACCAATGAAGCCTTACATTATTTTATTCAATTGGTGAAAACAAACAAATTAAATTTAAAAATAAATAAAACTTCCACAAAAGTTTTGAACATCCTGTTAGCAAACAACTAGATATGTCCAGGATGGAATTCCAAACATGGTGATGATGTTTTTGAGGTTAATTCTCAAAATTACGGACGAGTTAATCTATTAAAAATAGCGTTATGTTTTTTAATTTTTTAATTACCGAATTTTTAAAGCCAACTCAGTCGCGCTTAATGGTAAAGTCCGATACCTCGAATGACCACATACATATTTCTATGAACCAAAGGTTTATTACCACAGATAGAGCGGGAGTGTGGAAGAGAGAGAGAGAGAGAGAGAGAGAGAGAGAGAGAGAGGGAGAGAGAGAGAGGGAGGGAGAGAGGGGGCGAGAGAGAGTGGGGGGCATGTGTGAGAGGGAGAGAGAGAGAGAGAGGGTGTGTGAGAGGGAGAGAGAGAGAGAGGGTGTGTGTGAGAGAGAGAGAGAGAGAGAGAGAGAGGGCGTGTGAGAGGGAGAGAGAGAGAGAGAGGGGGCGAGAGAGAGAGGGTGAGAGAGGGGCGAGAGAGGGGGCGAGAGAGAATTTTTTGACTTTTTATTACAAAAATATAAAAAATACATGTTTTCCAGTTGGTGAAGATACTATTCAATACAAGCACAATAATCGAAAAAGCACAGAAAAGAAAAAAATAAGATAACAGGAAGGGAAAGGAATTTAAAACCGTGCAATGAAATAGAAGAGAAAAACAAAAAACCGACCCCACACAAATTAATTCCAAACGAACCTACAAATATATCATTTATTCATTCTCATGCACCATGCAGATCCCATCAAAACACCAAATTTTTCATCAATTCTTTTCTTTCTTTCAGGAAAGCAAAATTCAAGTTTGAGTTTTGAAAATAAATTGCCATTTTCGCCGTGGCCACTAAAAACAAAAACACATATGTACATGTTCTTTCATATCGTTGAAACCAAAAATAAATGATCGCAGAGAGAAAGTGATATTCATTTTTCCAGACATGTAATTAAGCCATTGAAATAAAGGCACAAGCCTTGCACAATCAACGTACGCATGGAATACATCCTCTTACACACAAAGAACGGGCAATACGTAGATGTGGGCGCGAAATGACTCACTAATTTATTAGACGGAATGATCCAGTGTATCATTCGCCACTGGAGATCACCTGTCCTTTTGCTTACCAGCTTACTGTATATTGATTCCCATGCAGGCTCAGATGGGAGTCCTTCTGGCATTAGCCCTTTCCACCTGGCCACTCCATTTAACGGTGAGTTCCCAAGAAGAACTGTAGTACATAATCGATACAAGTCTTTACTACTACATTTCTGAAAAATGTTTTCTCCTTCACTAATTTGGGGTAAGTCTCTGTGACTAAATTGTACAAATAAACCAGGAAATCGCCAGTCATTGGATGTCACCAAAACTTCCTGGGTCCATCTTAGTCCAAGTTGAAAGCTTTTTTGTACTATTTCTTGTAGGACTCTTCCAACTGTTCTATTTGACCATATTCCAGTCATATCAGCTATATCCTGCTCCACTTTCCACCATGGCGGAGGTCCAACACTTTGATTATGCCTGCTGTAATAAAGTGTTGATAAAAGTGTCGGCTTCTTGGAATTGCAGAAAAAAGCGGGTTGTAAAAAGGGGGTTCTTGCACAAACATGTATGTAGCATAGGTTTCGTGCTGGTGACTAGTCGAAAGGCTTTGCCAGGCATTCAGAAGGCTCTGATAGAATGATGGTAAATGAGATGTGTCAATATGTTGGAGTTCGATTGAGAGAAGTTCAAGGCCATATCCGAGCCCACTTGCTTTTCACAACATGTGATTGACCAGAAGTCGGCTTGGCAGTCGTTCTTTGTACATCAACTGCTGTATGGTGCACAGCCGAAAAGCCATGATACGACTTTTTATGTCGATAAGTCCTGTGCCACCTTCAGACAAGGGGCGACATATAACATTTGGCAGTAACCAATGGTGACCACTCCAAAAAAAATCGACCAGTAGCCTCTGTACTGGCAGAAGTAGTTTAGCAGTGCCTCCGGCGGTTGAAGGCAGATAAAACTATGCCACAAAGAAGAAGCCACTAAATTATTAACCACTAGAACCCTGCCTTTGTAGGAAAGGTGGGGCAGAGCTCGTTTCCACAGTCCCAATCTTTTTTTAGCGTGTTCAACAATCCCGTCCCAATTTTTGAGGATGTAATGTGGAGATACAAGGAAAACCCCAAGGTATTTGACTCCGTCTTCCACACATTTTAACTTTGTTGATAGATGCACAGATGGTACCAGCACTGTTCCTGTTCCAGGTGGAATGTTTTTGAGACAGGGAATCCATAAGGCTTTACTCTTGTCCCAGTTACACTTCAAAGAAGAAGCAAGACAAAAAAGATTTAAACATTCAACAAATGCAGGGATATCATTCTCATTCTTAACAACCATACAGACATCATCTGCATAAGCCGATACAACCACTGAAGGACTCCCAGGGGATACAGTCACTCCTGAAATATTTTTCCAAAATCAAATTAGAAGTGATTCCATTACCAAGGAGAATAATAACCCAGAAACCTGGAATCCTTGTCTCGCCCCTCTTTGAACCTGTACAGGAGAACCGAGTTCGTTATTTATTTTAAATAAACTAAATATATTGTTGTACAACAAAGTCACGTAGGTGGACTAGATCACCAATCACCGTCTTCAACCGACTGGCCAACACTTTTGACAATATTTTGTAGTCCGTACATAATAACGAGACCGGCCGCCAATTCTTTATCTGTCATAGATCCCCAGTCTTTGGAATCAGCGACACCACCACTCTTCTAAAGCTTAGTGGTAGTTCTCCATGCACCAAAGATGATTCCAGGACATTCAATAGTTCAGGGCCCAAAAGGTCCCAAAAATCCAAGAAAAATTCTGCCCATAGGCTGTAAATCCCAGGAGCTTTCCCCGAGTCCATTTCAGTTAGGGCCTGCGTTAGCTCAGACAACGTAATTGGTGAATCCAGGCCCAGGTGCTGAGGCTCAGTTAGGGATGAAAGGTGAGAAGTTAAAAATTCCATCGTTTGCTCACAAACATTTTGTTTTGCATAAACTTTTGAAAAAAATTCTCCAATGCACAACCTTACATCTCCAGGGTTGGCAACCATGTTTCCCCTAAAGTCTTGTACAGAGAAAAGGTTTTGGGTGACTTGTTTACAAAATCCATTTGAAAGAAAAATGTACTAGGCATATCTAATACCTTTATATTGTTTATCCTTAATCTGATTAACAGCCCTGCTGCTTTCTCCTGAATCAGCTCTCTCAGTTGAGCCTTCTTTTCAACCAATAACCTGTGGTCTCTTCTATTAATTATTATCTTTAGCCAGTTTACACTCTAACCGAATAATATCAGCTTCTAAACAAGCCATTGTTATATATATTTTTTACATCAGTTGCATTGGAAATAAAATGCTGACAAAACACTCTAATCTGAGCTTTTATGTTATCCCACCATAACGCTAAAGAAGAGAAAGAGGGCTTTTTTGAAAGTTGGATGACCCAAAAAGCACGGAAGGCATCTTTAAACAAAACATCTTCAAGAAGACTGGTGTTGAATTTCCAGTATGCACTTTTGTGTAAGGGTTGAGGGAAAAAGAGGCCCATGGCAACTAAATGATGAGCAGAAAATAAAGATGGAAAATGATTTGGAGAGATAACTGCATTCCTGAAATGTGAGTTTATGTACCAACGGTCAAGACATTCTCCCATTGGCACATCGTCCCCAAGTATACTCAGATTTGTTGGGGGTAATGTAGCCTCCATGCATCCAGCACACCCAATGCCGAAAAATAATTAAACAAATCAGTACTACCTTCGGGATGAGGTTCTGCTGTATTTCGGTCTATACTGGGTTTAAAGGTGCAATTAAAGTCACCCCCCATGCAAATACAATTATTGAGATCTATCGACTGCATGTGTCGAATCAAAGATGAAAAGAAAGCTCTTCGTTCCACACTCTCACTTGGTGCGTAAACATTCAATAGTGTAAAACGAAAAATATTTATGACCAGTTCCAGTGAAATAAACCAGCCTTTAATCACCTCCTGTAAGAGGCATGACTCAGGTACTAGGCCTGGTCTGTGTAAAAAGGCCACACTAGCAGAAGAAGACAAGTTACTAAAAAATAAGTTACTTTGGAAAGCAAATAAAAATTGATATTTGCAGTCATAAAAAATAAAATTTGAAACATTTCACATTAAACCAAATAAGAAAGCAATACTATATTTACAAGTTTACTGCAAGGACTCCATCAGATAAACTGCACAAGGAACGCTGTATGCACCATCGTTTCTGGAAGTGCCCACAGTTATCAAAAGACAATTCTAGGTACAGCCGAGACGACACCAAGGACCTAAATAAGACAACAGCGTCATCCACTGGAACAACACTGTTCTGAATTTTCCTCTTCCTGGACACATATATAGCAAGTTTTGCCTCAGAAATAAAAAAGTTGGCTAAAAAACATTCATGCCTACATCTGGGTTAAATAATAAAACCAAATATAAAAACACAATGTGTAAAAACCAACCCCAACCCTTGAATGACATGTGATAAAACAGTAAAAAGTGGTATCAATCTTGGGCATCTAACAAAGGCGACGAGGTCCCCCCAAAAAAAGAATTTCCTGGGCATCACAAAAAGGGCACTTTTCAAGGACACGTGGACACATTCGGTGTATTAAAATTTGAGGGGGAAATGTGATGTGCCAATCGCCACTGCAAGTCTCCGGAGCGCTTGGCGACGGGCACCTTGTACATAACAAGCCAGTTGATCGAAGTGGATGAGTAGTCTGGAGCATTCTCCTCCAAAGCGCTTGTGGTTCTGCAGGTCTATCAGGAACAAGGGTTTAAACACACATACCATAAACAGAGGATTTTCCCATCAATTTAAAGGAGGTGAAACCTTGAAAATGAAGCAAACGCTCTGGAAGGGGACGTTGGGATAAGAGAGAGCCAGCTTCCACCTACGGAGCCCATTTTAGCTTAGTTTGCTGAAAAAAGTGCAGAATCACAGAAAATATCTTCCCAATGACTCGAATGGACCTAACACTAGTGGCCACAGAAACGTCAGCAGCTGGCTTCCACTTGTAAGGAGAAGGGGTTCTAAAATCTTTAACAATGGTGCATCCAACATCAATACACTTTTGCATAGAGGTACAATCACTGCAGACCCCTTCTTGGCATCCATTACCTTTTAATTGGGGTTTTAAAAGATTGGCTCGTTTAAAAACATTTCAAGGGAGTAGTTACATTTATCACGGCAAACGGTAACCACCTGCTATGCCTCCAGCACACTCCTGTAGAACAGGGGGACTGATGCCATATCGACTTTCTTGGTGCCAATAAGGAACAGCACCTGATCGTAGACGAGTTTCCCTGCCTGCCGAAGCAGGCAGTGAGCCAATGCCTTCCACGAGACGTCAGTGTACAGCAGTCGACGAAGCGACAGGAGGCGAAAAACCATAACTTTACTGGTAATGGCAATCAGACCCTGTCCTCCTTCAGCAACGGGTAGGTTTAACACACCAGGTTTGAGCCAGTGCTTCCCCCCCCCCCCCCCCCCCAGAAGAAGTCAATAAAAATAGATTGTATTTTTTTAAGAATAAAATCCGGGGCTGCAGTGCCATAAAACGTGCCAAAGCATTGATGCTGCGAGGTTGTTTATAACAAGGGTTCGGCCCCGATAGGAAAGCTGACAGAGTAAGCCCTTCAATTTTATCAGCCACCTCTCAGTTTTAATTATCAGAGATTCCCAGTTTTTCAAAATGAAGTTTTCAGTATCAAGAAAGACGCCAAGATAAAGAATTCCATTCCATGCCCATTCGAGTTGCTCGGGTAGAGTCGGAGGAGTGGCACCATTTTGCGGACCAAGAGAGCTCTGCTCTTTTTCCAATTCATTTTTGTGGAACTTGCCAAACTGAATTCATGGACGCATTGGACCAAGGCCAAGACGTCCTCATCCGAGTGAAGGATTGCACAAAGATCGTCTGCATAAGCAATCACCTTAAATGGGTTCGCCGTTGGTTGGGGAAGGAAACCGAGAAGACGTGCACGCAACCGAACGAGCAAAGGCTCAATCGCGAGGGAGTACATGAGGCCGGAAAGAGGGTAACCTTGACGAATGCCTCTACTAGCCGGGAAAGGCTGACATAAAATGTTGTTAACTTTTAGTAGACTAAAAGTGTTATTATACAGTAGCTGTACGTGAGAGATTAAAAATTCCCCCAAAACCAAACCTCTGTAAAACAGAGAAAATATGAAAATGATCAAAGGCATCGAAGGCCTTTTCTTGATCTAGGAACACCAAACCAACATTTATTTGTTCGAGAGAACAGATATCAATCATGTCACGTACAATAAAGATACTGTCGTGAATTGACCTTTTAGGGACACAGTAAGATTGATCTGGGTGTATGATCTCCCCAATCACGGCTCTGAGCCGGTTGGTGAGAGCCTTGGAAAAGATTTTATAATCCGCGCATAGCAAGGATATCGGACGCCAATTTTCCACCCGATGCAGATCTCCCTTCTTGGGTATTAGGGCAAGCACCGCTCTACGGCAGCTGAGTGGCATTTGGTTGAGTCGTAAACTATCAGAAAATATTTCAAACAGTTCAGTCCCAACGAGGTCGCAGAAAGCTTTGTAGAACTCTACGGGGAGTCCATCCAAGCCAGAGGCTTTTCCATTCGGCAAGGCTTGTCGTGCAACAAACAGTTCCTCCATAGTTATCTTTCTGTCCAGCTCTTGACGTGCAGTAGCTGACAAGGTGGGCAAGGACGCGGTTAAAGAATGCACCATTTCGTCATCAATGTCTTTCCTACAATACAGATCAGAAAAGTAATCTTTCACCAGGGTTCTAATGTCCTTGTGATCCTTTATCATATTGCCCTGCACAGTCCGTACCAAGGTGAGCTGCTCGCTACCCTTTGAAGTGTGTTCAAGTCGAAAGAAGAAACTAGAAGGCACGTCTAATTGACGCAAGTTCTCCACACGGAGACGAACCATGGCACCTCTAGCTTGTTTTACACATAGCCTGTTGAGAATAGCCTTCTTTTTGGCCAATGAAAGATTTGTTTCCATTGTGTTGGAAGGTGACAGATGGCTTTGCAAAGCTAAAATTTCTTTTTCAATAACACTTTTAAAAAGAGATTCATCTTTTGTACAAAATAATCTATACTGCTGACAAAAGGTTTAAATTTGTGCCTTAGCATTATCCCACCATTGATTGAAAGAAGAAAAAGAAGGCTTCCACAAAAGCAGTGTGCCCTAGAAGGCCCGGAAAGCTTCAAGGAAAGCTTGATCCTCTAAAAGGTCCACATTAAAAATGTGCAGCTCCTTAGTTCCGTATCGGAGAAAGAAGAGAAAAGGTGACCATGTGATGATCGGAGAAACCGATTGGTAAAATTTGCACATTGCCCATCATGTTAAGAAAGTTACTATTTATGTAAACACGATCTAGCCTAGCGAAGGAAAGCCGACCGTCAAGACAGCGACACCATGTATATTGGCGTATGAGGGGGTTGTGAACTGTGAAGTCTCCACGCGTCAACGAAAGAAAATTTAGATTAAACCCTTGCCAGTGGGATGGTACTAGCTGGATGAGGTTTTTCACCATTCCGGTCCATGGCAAAGTCTAGAGTACAATTAAAATCCCCACCCAAGCAAACAAGACTATGAAAATCTACTTGAGTGTGATGTTTCTAACTGTGTGAAGAAAGTGACCCTGTCAGTGCTGTCACTGGGTGAGTAGACATTAAAAAGTGTGTGCTTGTAACCATTGTAGGTGAAAGAGACACAAATTAGGTACCCCTTAATTATGTCTTCAAAAACAATGTCAGTTTGGAGGAAAGAAGATGACAAGAATATAGCTATCCCGGCTCTAGGGCAAGCCAAGCTGCTGAAAAACCATTGGCCGTTGGCTTTCACAAGAAGGGCTGCATCTCGTCTACTGCAAAAGCAAGATGTCAATATGCTTTTCCTCAGTGAGGAATTTGACCTGGGTCTTGTGCAATGGGGACCGCCCCCCATTGATATTCAGGGTAGCTACAGAAAAGGTCATGTGAGGAAGAAGGAGAAGGGAAGGTTGGTCTACTTGTAGCTCTTCCTTCGCTTTGACAATGTACTTCTTAAGGCGGTATACTTCTCATTCCCCAACTCCGAGCTGGCTAGACTTCAGAACGAGATATTTTGCAGAGGTTATGAAGATTTTTAGGTCTGGAAAGAAATCTTTCACCTTTACTTGCCTCTTCCGAAAAGTATCTTTCATGAATTTTAGAATTTCTGCGGGTGTGATGCTCGGATCACCCTCCGGCTCATGGGACAACAACGATTCATTCCAAGCCTCGATACTGATGCCAGAAGTGAGGGATGAGGCTCCATCAGAGTCATAGTCCAAGTTATCAGCATGAGTCTCACCCTCTATCGGTAAAGCAGGCACCGGTGCAGCAGATGCTGCGTGTGCCATCCCCTGAATGTCTGCAGGTTTTGGAAGCATCTGCAAATCAGACAATGATGCAACAGGGGTTGTGAGATTCACCTCTTCATGACCCGCTTTGTCACACTCCGGAATTATATGAGGCGTTTCAATGACAGAACTTGTACATGCCATGGGAGCACAGTCTGGGACATCCTGAGGGACGACCTCCCCAGGTGCACCATGGTCTGTTGAGACAGAAACTGCGCATTCCATGTCCGCACAGCCCGGGACATTCTGAGGCACGACCTCCTCAGGTACCTCACGCCCCACAGAGGCAGAGGCTAAAATGGGCTCATCGTTGACCTCTGCAGTTAAAGGAGCTGCAGGTCCATTATTGTCATCACAAGCAGCTCTTTCACTCCGATTCATTAATTCTTTGTCATCATCAGGAGTTAGAGGTGCAAATCTATTGTGTAAGGTTATGCCGGTAACACAAGGAGCCACCTCGGTGAGGGGTCCGCTGTCGTTTCCGGTCAACACAATCTTTTTTGAATCCCTTGTTGCTGCTTCGTTATAATCGTTCGGCCGTTTGTGCTTCTTCCGAGCAGTAACAACAGTGAAACCTCCATCATCCATGGAGGTACATCTCTCACTGCTGATGTTGATGTCGACGGCTGATTGTCCACAGCATTACCAGGTTCTGTCTGCTCGGTTGTTCTCACGGGACAGTTACCTTCGTGCAGGCACCTTTAACATGTCAGTGTTGCCCACAAATGAAACAGGTCGTCGTTTCGGTCGACACATATATTTGATAGTTATGACCATTGAGTGGCAGCATTATGGTCGCATTAAGCGTCTGAACGTTGTCTTTGAGGATAATATAACAATGACGCCGGAAGGTCATGATGTGTCGGGGTGAGGCGTCTGCTCGAAGTTGCAGAGGGATCATGGATATCCGGGACACGACGGTGCCGAAACTATTCAGCGAAGAGACAATCTGCTCGCTTTTTATAAAGGGCGGTAAATTCGACAAACTGATTCGATCCGCCGGTGTGTCCATCGGACTAACACTTATGTAAATGTCCTGGGGTAAGGACAGACCGTGTTCCACCACCTCATTAACGAGGGGTTCCTCCGATACAAAGACCACAATTCTGTGGTTCATCCTGGAGGCGGCGAGGCCATTATCCAGGCCGACAAGTTTACCAATACTGGTTACCACGTCCTCGACACTCACTCTGTCGAGCGGGCATGCAATGAGTCCGTATTTACGAGTCAATGACCCATACCTGCTATTGTGCAAACGAACGTTCGCCATAGCTATAAATAAATGAAACTAAAGAAACGGTTTCAAAACCAAACAAAAGGGAACCTGTCGTGAGCAAAACCTGCCGGCGAAGGTAAAATGAAAGTAAAAAGAAAGTAAAAAGAAATGAAAAGCCGATAGCCGACGATAATGAGAAACAAGGCAAGCAGAGCACAGGCCCGATAAACACAAGGTTCTTTAGGCCTCGCACACAAACTCACCATGCGCACTCTCTTTCTCTCTCTTGTCTCAACAAAGAAAGGAAACACGGGGAAAACTTCACAAACACGTACAAGGACACAGAGGGAGCGAAAAGGGGATAGGAAAGACGCCAACACAACACAGTACTCACAGCTCCTCACACACGGCCGCCATGATGCCACACCCACTCACGACTCACCAACGACCAGCAGGAGGCGAGGGCCGAGGGGCGAGGGGCGAGACAGAGACAGAGACAGAGACAGAGACATAGAGACATTTGACATTTTGTTCCTCTTTATTGCTAGGAATCGTTGTGTACAAGGGACATCAAACAAATACAGGCAGGTAGGTGCCTGGGCAAGGACAGAAAAAGGTAAATTATAAATTCAATGTAAGAACACCATCAACAAGTTCACCTAAAGATGCCTTCACATACCACCGCTGCGAAAACAGTGTACAATCACTGGATGGAAATTCAACGTGTACACGTGATGTGACCAAGGCGTAAAAAAGGTAAACAACATCAGAAACAGAATCACAATCATTTTGCATTTTGTGTTTCCTTGACAGGTATATAGCAAGCTTCGCCTCAGAGGACAAATAGTTGGCTGAAAGGCATTCATCTTTACACTGGTGGGAGATGCTAAAACCGAAAATAAAAATACAATGAGTAAAAGCGAGGCCTAGCCCCCTGATAGCACGTGATAAAACTGTAAAAAGGGGTGCCAACCTATAGCAAAGCATGGAAAAGGCAGAGGGTGCAAGACCATAAACGAGGTGATAGAAGACAGAGAGACCACCGAGCTGTCTGCGATGGGAAAGTGATAAGCCATAGAATCAGCTCCATCACGAGATATTCCAATGATGTTGAAGGCTTTTAGTCCTTGAGCCAGACCAAAAGTAATGCTCCGGCGGGGGGAGTAATTCTCATTATGATTTTCCATTAGACCAATGTCTCAAGTGTCAGAAAAGGTGTGATGGACATCTGAGAACGGTAGCTTAGTGCCCGGATGGACGCCATCTTTGAAACCACCCAGCTCGAAAATGCCCATTTGGTGGGGTACATTGTTGCACGTGTATCTGGACTTCTATACTAGCTATCGATGTGCGGTTGACGACTAAATATACGTCCGATGTGTACCGTCTAAATAAAAAATAATATGAAGCATTTTGTTTTAGATTAATTATTATAAAAATGAATTATCGAAAAAAAATCATATATTTTTCAATATTTTATTATTAGACTTGTACTTTTTTTAGTGAAACAACACTGGTATGATTTTCCAAATTATGCATTGTGCTACACCGTTTATCTGTCTATAAAAATAACTCAAAAACTAAAACATATCATCCACCACGAGTTTACAACAAATAAATGTAAAGAGGCATAAAATGACTTAGGCCGCCGCTGGCATTATCTATTCTGACGATAACGCAAGTTAGGAATGTCGTACGGAGAGGATTTTAACACCATACGATATCTAATAAGCAGGCGGAAATTGTTACATAGGAAATCTGCACTTTGGTGGCCATCTTGGATTTCAAAATGGCCGCCAATTATATTAATTATTCATTACTAGAGTTTGGAAAGACGTATGGAGCTGATTTTAACACCATACGATGTATATTCCTAATAAGCAAGCGGAGGTATCATTGAACATGTCATGTTTTAGTCAAATAACACCGGTATGATCTTCCAAATTATACATTTTGCTAAACCGTTTATCTGTCTATAAAGATTTTCAGGCAATTTGGCCTGCATTATAATAGAGAACAACATATGCTATACAATATACAGTGCACACAAAGTTAATCATCAGAGTCGCCATCAGAGTCATTGGCATCCTGAGCCACGATAGCATCATCCTGCACCATGTTGGAGCATCCCTGCAGCTTACACACAACAGTGCACTTCAACCCATTCAGTATGCAGGAGCAATCTGACGGTCGACACGTCCTTCTGCATGTGCATGAGATGAGATTCAAGACGACATCTGGAGCTGGTAGACCCGCCATCCATCGGATTGTGAGCGAACCGCCATCATCGAGTTCCCAACCATGTCCTGCTGATGGTGTTGGGACGTCTGGTAGGTTTTCAAGGCTGCGTCGCCAGATAGCCGCCTGATAGTTGGCCCTAAGCGTATGCTGCATCAAGGAGTCTTCACAAGGCGGCAATTGTCCAGATTCGATCTGGCCCTTCTTTGCACAGAACATGTGATAACGGAGCGAATTAACACCGACGATCTTCGTGTTCTTGGCGTACAGCTGACACGTGAAGGCCTGAATGCTATTGAAGACGTCTGTTGGTACATTCCACGAAGATCCCAGATCTGTGAATGCTTGAAGATACAGCTCATTCGCTTGCACAAGCTTCAAAGCCTTTATCTTTCCTTGGCTAGCCAGAGCACTCACAGTGTCACACCAGCTCCATGCATGAAGCCCTGGCAATGCACTGCAAACTCCAGACCCCAATACCGCAGCCAACTTTCCAACGTCGATCATTCTGACTCGAACCTTTGTTCCTCGTCTGATGAAGAGCTGACTATCGATGGTTCTGCTGAGATGAAGACTGATGATCAGAACGTCGGTGTCATCTGCCACTAAGATGATCGTCTTGTAGTGGGTAGCGGCGTGCTTTGCGTGGAGAAACATACGCGTGTCTGCTTCCTCGTGGCTACATTCGAGTGCTTGCACCAACTTCCACCTATCGCGAGTCAGTACCACACATTTTTCACCACAGGTGACATACAGTGTTCTGTTGCCTAGCTTTTCGCGATTTGTTTCATGTTTCCACGACTCCGCCAGAAACACAACCAGTTTCTCCTTTGTCTGGCTGCAAGCAAGGAGACGCCGCCAGTTCATGATTTTGTGTGCGGGTCTGATCTCGCTGAAACTGATGCCTTCATTTGAACCGCGGTTCACACGCTCAGCTGCTTTGATGGATTCTTCTGTGTATGTGTCAAAGACAACATCGATGCGCTCACTGCCTTGACCAGCGTGAAGCGCTGCAGCAAGGATGCGGTCAGATAGTTCTTCGAACGTGTCGTTCTCGCCATGCATCTTTTGTATGAGAGCCATCGCATCAATTATTGTTGCACTTCGCTTGTCAACGCTCTCGGCTGGTTCCACAAGACCTTCCATGTGTTTCGCAAGTGCAGCTTTGTTCGTTTTCTTCATTGACCCATCAACGTTTGCCAAAGACCATGGTAACGGCCCTAGTGGGTGACAAAGGACAAGTTGCATGTCGAGGTTCCTTGTCTTGGCGATGAGTATCATGGTGGCAAACAGTTGTCTGTCAGCTCTCAGGACGATCTCCTTGTTTGTGCCCTTCACAACTTTCTGCTTGATCTTACCAAAGGTCTTCAAGTTTAGCTTGTTCAATGTGTCATGAAAGCCTGTTCCCTCTTCAAGACGTTTCTGGAAGCTTTGATACGCCGCTTCCCCCTTTTGCAGGGTGTTGAGTAGGTCATTAGAAACGTCCTCCCTCGCAGCCGCTCCGGTAGATATACTGAGAAGACATGACGGATCATCGGCGAATGGATTGGTCCAGTCATTTTCCAGTAGATCACAGATAGCTGTGACGCCAGACTCATCACGTTTGATGCGAGAAGTAGACAAGTCAGGGTGCTTGGCGTGAGATGTGTCGCTGCCATTCACAAGGATAGTTTCTCGTAGTTGCCTCAGTGCAGTAGCCCGATTTTCTGCAGTTAGATAGTATCGTGACACAGCCCCTTGTCGAAGACTAAAACCTCGTGTTCCTCCAGCTGTTTGCGTATCTTTGTTTACTGTTTCTTCTGTTGTCTGATCAACAGCGATTCTGGCAAATGGATTCCCTGGTCTAAGCTGTACGGAGAAGTAGCCTTGATTGAAATGCCTGTACAACTCGGGGCATGTTTCGTGGAGTTGCGTCATCTGTGCATAGTACACTGGTAGATATCTAGCATAGTTCACCTTGTTCATTGCGAAACACCAAGGAATCACTCTTCTGACACAAGCCAAGTGAAGCATCCAGTCGCCTTCTCTATCCGCACGAATCAACCCCAGCAGGGTCTCTACCATATCAATATACATCATCCAGAAGCGAGCCAGGTCTCCATGTTTGGTTCGCAGAAAATGTAGGTATTTCGCGAACATGTCAAAGCTCTGTACACATGAATCATCATCGAGAGCAGCAGCGAGAGTCTCGTGGCAAACATCCTCCTTGATGCTGCGAATTTTGAGGTCAGTGCTTCGAATCTGGGGTTCCTTGTCAGGATGATTGCTTTCTATCCACACCTGGAAGCCCTTCCAAATGATGCGCATTAGTGCCTCGTACATCAACTTGTGGAGTCGCACAGCACGGTTGTATTGCTTGCCTTCCAGAACCCTGTTGATGGAACCTTCAGCGATTACTCCTGACTCAACAGCTACATCCCGAAGGCCTGCATCTCCAAACATTTTCCCAATGCTCGACATGAAGTTACAGATGGTATGGAAGTTCCCCATCATGAGCACGATTCTTCCATATCGATCGACATCTTTCCATGCTATTTCGGTCGCCTTAGCAAATAGTGCCTGGTCTAGCACCACCGGTATACGCTCAAGCTGAAGTGATGACATGATGTTCAGAGCTTCTCTGAGGATTTCTTGCACTGTTGCCATATCTGTGGCAGGCGCGTTTATAGTCGGCAGGTAGCCAACTACATCTTCCGTCACCTGAACACGATCTCTAGTCATGATGTTGAAACCAGTCCACGAACTGATTGTCTGGTCGCATGGTTCCAGCATGCGAGTCATAATCCATACGTGATTTCGGCGCTGCGCAAGGGATGTTGCGCCTGCAAGAGTGTCAGAAAGATCTGCAGGCTTGATTGCAGGTGGGCCCTCACGTTTCCCACCGCTGTATATTGGAACTAAATCGCTGGATGACGGGATAGATCGCTTCTTATCTGCTTTGGATACTGCCGATGGAGGTTGGGGCGGCAAACACGACTGCGACTTCGGTTGGACGATGATACCGTTGACGCGATGCGATGTTCCGCCACCACTCAGCGATTCCTCTAGCCTGTCGATGTTATCGAATGCTAATACAGTCGGGACCGAAGGGTGCACATGTGACGGAAGTGGTACTGTATCTTTCTCCACACTTGCTAATTTGTCTATGCATAGCGCTGTCTCGATTTCTTCCAGAACTGTGTACGAACATCCGTGCCCGAGTCGATTCAATATTCTGATGACCTCTGTATTACCGGTGAGCGTTTTCATGACCCACGGAAGTAGGACATGCTTCGATGTTCTGATGGTACCCCGGTGTACAGCATTGATGATATCTTGAGCCATCGACCATACCAGTGTGTCGGCACGTGCAGAGCTACCCCCACTCCCGCAAATCAAAGTATGCAGAAATACACGAAGAGAATCTGGTATCTTCATGTAATCTGAAGTGAGTTCTGCTGGCTGAGGCGGCCAACGTTCATTGTAATGAGCATCTTTGATCTGGTGTCGCAGTGAAGTAGCTGCACGCACAATGTTACTTTCACCGTCCGTTCGTTCAAATGCTTTCACTTCTGCTTTCAGGTTTACGCACTCTGCAGCAATCTCTCGCTTTGTCAGATTATCGGGCATCAAGTATACACGGTGTTTCACATTGAAGAAGATGAGCGATTCTCCAAACTCTCTTTGTAATGTGCGCTGCAGATTCTTCTTGATGGAGTCACGAACATCAACTGAAAATGTATCTGAAGACAGGATATCTGTTGCAACATCAACTATTGGAACAATCCTCGGGTTCAAGAACAAGTCAGTGCGAATGAAATTGAATATACATCGTATCATTTCTTTTTTCTCGATATTATCTTCAATGTCAGTTTCTACTTGAGGTTTTTGGGGCCGTGTGTAGTTTCTATAGCAGGAGAAGTGGTAGTGAGCCTCAGCTGCAACCATATCTCGTGTAGTCAATGCCAAAACTCTCTCATCATTGCGAGCTGTCGCAGCATCTCTTATTGTCTTATCTTGTAGCGGCTGCCGCTGGGGTTACACAATCGCCTTGCACCTATCAAGGACGCGGAGCGATCACCAGGCCGGGCTCGTCCAGGACGCCCGGGCAGGCCCGCGCTCGACTTGCCAGGCCTCGGTCGGGACGCCCGGGCAGGCTCGCCCTCAACTTGCCAGGCCGCAGCCGGGACGCGGGGCCACGCCCCCTGGCGCCAGGCCTGGGCAAACCCCCTGGCGGAATAGATATATATTGCTGACCGTAAAACGTTTTTCCCAGAGTGCCTGAGTGTTTGATTCGAATAAAGCAGCTCAGATGAATTCAAGCTTTTTGTCGCGTCCATTCTTTCGATCGACGTGGGAGCCACAGCTCCTTCATTGGTGACCTACCGACATGGACACGGCAGTCGCCCTTAAACTGCCTACCTTCTGGGAGGCTCACGCGGCTGTTTGGTTCGCTCAGGCGGACTCTCAGTTCGCCCTGCGAGGCATCACCGCGGACGACACCCGCTTCCACCATGTTGTGGCGGCGCTTGGTTCCGCCACCGCGGCCCGCGCCTTGAGCCTCCTCGAGCACCCGCCGGCTGCTGACAAATACGGCGCGATTAAGAAGCTTCTCCTCGATGCTTTCGCCCTCCCAGCGGCGGAACGCGCACGGCGCCTGCTCGATTTGCCTGAGCTCGGCGACACGCGCCCTTCCGAGCGAATGGACTACATGCTTTCGCTGCTCGGCGAGCACTCTCCGGCATTCCTGTTCCGGGAGCTGTTCCTCCGTCAGCTGCCTAACCCGGTACGCCTCGCCCTGGCAAGCACGACGATCACAGATCCCCGGGCCCTTGCCAGAGAAGCCGACAAAATCTCCGCCGCGGGACAGCGCATCGCAGCGGCGACATGGGACCCGCCGCCGCCTGATGCACCATCCATGGCGCCCGAGCACCCGGCGCGTTCGACGGCCGAACTGCCGACGCAATTGGCGGCCGCTATACCGAGCCGACCACGTCCAGCACGACGTCCGAAGCCTCCACCCGACCAAGCGTGGTGTTCCTTTCATGCCAGGTTCGGACAGAAGGCCCGGACATGCCGACCCCCGTGCACCTTCGGCGGGTCGGGAAACGGCCAGGCCGGCGTTCATTACCTGCCATGAGCGCCGGCCACAGTCACACGGGCAACTTACTGTTCATCACGGACAAAGCGTCCGGACGGCGCTTCCTGTGCGACACCGGCGCCCAACTGAGCGTCATGCCCGCCTCTGACCAGGACAGGCAATCCGCGGTTTGCGGCCCCTCCTTGGTTGCGGCCAACGGATCGACTATCCGCACCTTCGGCCCGCGCAACGTCACCCTCTGCTTCGGCGGCCAACGCTTTGCTTGGACGTTTGTAACCGCCAACGTGCCCATGGCTCTGCTAGGCGCCGACTTCCTCTGCGCACACGGACTGCTGGTGGACGTCCAACGGCGTCGTTTAATCAACGCTGAAACCTTCAGCTCCCTGGTATGCACATTAAGCAGCTCCGCGCCGACCGAGCTGGCATGCACCGTCCCGGCGGCGAACGAGTTTGCTCGCCTGCTCGCGGAGTTCCCGGCCCTCACGCGGCCGACGTTTTCGGCCGTCGCAGTACGGCATGGGATCGAGCACCACATACCTACCACGGGCCCGCCGGTCTATGCCAGGGCCCGCCGCCTCGACCCAGCCAAGCTTGCCGTTGCGAAGGCCGAATTCGACGCGTTGGAGCACCTCGGCATCGTGCGGCGCTCCGATAGCGCGTGGGCCTCGCCACTGCACATCGTGCCAAAGCCGGGGGGTGGATGGCGCCCGTGTGGCGACTACCGCCGTCTTAATGACGCTACAACACCCGACAGGTACCCGATCCCGCATATCCAAGACTTCTCCGCCCGTCTGGCGGGACGGGTCATTTTTTCGAAAATTGATCTCATACGGGGATATCACCAGGTACCTGTCAGGGCGGCCGACGTCCCTAAAACGGCAGTCATCACGCCGTTCGGCTTATTCGAGTTCTTGCGGATGCCGTTTGGTCTCAAGAACGCGGCTCAGGCGTTCCAGCGCTTGATGGACGGCGTGCTGCGTGACCTGCCGTTCCTTTTCGTTTACCTGGACGACATCCTCGTCGCCAGCACGTCCCGGGCCGAGCACCTCCTCCACCTCCGAACACTGTTCGGGCGCCTCAGCGAGCACGGCCTCATCGTCAACCCGGCCAAATGCCACTTCGGCACGACGGCCGTTGATTTTTTGGGCCACCACATCACCAAGAACGGGGCTGTGCCGCTGCCAACCAAGGTCGAGGCCATCACCACTTTCCCGCGTCCCCGCACCATAAAGGCCCTGCAGGAATTCCTGGGAATGGTGAATTTTTATCACCGCTTCGTGCCCCGCGCTGCTCAACTCATGCGGCCCCTCTACGAAGCCCTCCGGGGCAAGCCGGCCAAGCACGACATCGCCTGGTCCGCAGCAATGGATGCGGCCTTCCAAAGCTCAAAGCGGGCCCTCGCCGACGCAACACTGCTCGCTCACCCGGTGCTCAACGCTCCCATCGCCCTCACCACGGATGCCTCCGACTACGCGGTGGGCGCCGTACATGAGCAATGGGTGAGCAGGGTTTGGCAGCCACTCGCTTTTTTCAGCCGGCAGCTCCGGCCGAACGAGCTCAAATACAGCACGTTTGACCGGGAGCTCCTCGGTCTACACCTGGCCGTCCGCCATTTCCGCCACCTCCTGGAGGGCCGACCTTTCACGGCGTTCGTCGACCACAAGCCGTTGGTTTACGCCATGGCCAAGGTCACGGAGCCATGGTCGGCCCGCCAACAGCGCCACCTCTCCGCCGTGTCGGAGTTTACCACGGACATCCGGCACGTCGCCGGCAAAAACAACGCCGTGGCCGACTGTCTTTCCCGGGCCAGCGCGAACGCGGTCCACCTGGGCGTGGATTTTGCGCTTATGGCGGCGGACCAAACCACCGACACCACGGTGCAAGCCCTCCGGGCGGCGGACACGGGCCTCCGCCTGGCCGACATCCCCTGCGCGGACACTGTCCTGCTCTGCGACGTCTCCCAAGGCCGGCCTCGCCCCATCGTGCCCGTCACCTGGCAACGCCGCATCTTCGCCTCCCTCCACGGCCTTTCCCACCCGGGCCGGAATGCTTCCCAGAAGCTGGTGTCGGCGCGTTTCGTCTGGCACGGCCTTCGTCGGGACGTCCGCGATTGGACCAGTGCCTGCACCGCCTGCCAACGGGCCAAGGTCCACCGACACACCCAGGCCCCGCTGGCACCTTTCACCGTGCCCGAACGACGTTTCGACCACGTCAACGTGGATCTGGTGGGCCCCCTTCCCCCATCACGAGGGTTCACACACCTGCTCACCATGGTGGACAGGACCACCAGGTGGCCGGAGGCCGTTCCCCTCGTCTCCACCACCACCGCCGACGTGGCGCAGGCCTTCATCGCCACCTGGGTCGCCCGCTTCGGCGCACCGGCGGACATCTCGTCAGACCGCGGACCACAGTTCACCTCCGAGCTGTGGGGCGCGGTCGCCCGCAACCTGGGGGTCAAGCTCCACCGTACTACGGCCTACCACCCCCAAGCAAACGGGTTGTGCGAGCGATTCCACCGCTCCATGAAGGCCGCGCTCATGGCCGGCCTTCAAGACGGCGGTTGGGCCGACCGGCTGCCGTGGGTCCTTTTGGGCCTTCGCACGGCCCCCAAGGAGGACCTCCAGGCATCCACCGCCGAGCTGGTCTATGGCCAGGTGCTACGCGTCCCGGGCGAATTCGTGCCCGACGCTACCAGCCCCTGGTCCGCAGCTCGCCAGCGCTCGGACCTCCAGGAGGCCGCCCGACGGTTTGCCCCCGTGCCGACATCCCACCACGGTGACCCCCAGTCCTACGTCCCCCCAGCACTCCGCACCGCGGAGTATGTTTTTGTGCGTCACGACGCACATCGGCGGCCACTCCAGCCGCCGTACGACGGGCCCTTCCGGGTGCTGCGACGGGACGACAAGTCGTTCGTCATCGACATCGGCGGCAGGTCGGACCGGATTGCAGTGGACCGCCTCAAGCCGGCGCACGTGGACGTCGACCACCCACCACGGGTGGCCCTCCCGCCGCGGCGAGGCCGCCCCCCGTCCACGGTGCCCCCCACTCGACCGCCCACCACCTCACCGGACCCCCTCCCACGACCCGCCAGGGGTCGCTTCGGCCGGGTCATCAGGACCCCCCTCAAGTTGACCCTGCCGGTGCAAGTCGATTCTGGGGGGACGTGTGTAGCGGCTGCCGCTGGGGTTACACAATCGCCTTGCACCTATCAAGGACGCGGAGCGATCACCAGGCCGGGCTCGTCCAGGACGCCCGGGCAGGCCCGCGCTCGACTTGCCAGGCCTCGGTCGGGACGCCCGGGCAGGCTCGCCCTCAACTTGCCAGGCCGCAGCCGGGACGCGGGGCCACGCCCCCTGGCGCCAGGCCTGGGCAAACCCCCTGGCGGAATAGATATATATTGCTGACCGTAAAACGTTTTTCCCAGAGTGCCTGAGTGTTTGATTCGAATAAAGCAGCTCAGATGAATTCAAGCTTTTTGTCGCGTCCATTCTTTCGATCGACGTGGGAGCCACAGCTCCTTCAATCTGCTCGAAGTTCAACAGCCAAGACAACTGTTTCACGGGTACGACTGCCTTTTATGAATTTTGAAGCACGCTGGCAAAAAATGCATTTATCATCGTAGACCGTTGAAGTTGATCCTGTCTCTTCCCGTGATGATCGCCGTCGCACCGCATCGCCAGTATCAACTGAAGAACTTCTAGCTGCATTGGTCAAAGTAGCTAGGTGGTTTTTGTGAGTGAAGTCTGATCTACAAGCCCTATGGTATAATATTGGAATATTAGGAAGTTCAACTGCGCCTTCTTGGACTAGCTTTAGAATTGGATAAAAGTTTCTAACTGCGGCTGCGTCACACAATGTCTTCCAAGAACTGTTGCCCGCTGCCTTGCTTAGTTCAGAGAGTGGCGACTTCTTGCTGCACAGGATGCACGTTCCGGACTCAGGTTCAATCTTCGCCCGTTTCGCCTCGACACCGGCCATCTCAGCTGAAAGAACAAAAAGACTGACGTTAGATTACTCCGATATCCGAAAAGCTCGCTAGCTTACATAGACATACTCATCCAAGTCAGTGAACATGTTAGATGGCGCCACAATACAACTCTATAATAGAGTTGTATGTGGCGCCATCTAACATGTTCACTTTTAGTTCTTAAGCCACCCACCCCCCCCCCCCCCCCTCTCAGAAATTAATCAGGTCACCGCAACAAATCTCAGACTGAGATATAGAATATAGAATATAGATATAGAATAGACTGACGTCACTTTCGGCACTGGGTTCTGTGGGTTGATTATCGGCGGGAAATTCCAACTGACATAGTTTCGGTTTGTGGAAAGTGCATGCCTTTTCATATATTTTTTGTGTAAACTCGTGGTGGATGATATGTTTTAGTTTTTGAGTTATTTTTATAGACAGATAAACGGTGTAGCACAATGCATAATTTGGAAAATCATACCAGTGTTGTTTCACTAAAAAAAGTACAAGTCTAATAATAAAATATTGAAAAATATATGATTTTTTTTCGATAATTGATTTTTATAATAATTAATCTAAAACAAAATGCTTCATATTATTTTTTATTTAGACGGTACACATCGGACGTATATTTAGTCGTCAACCGCACATCGATAGCTAGTATAGAAGTCCAGATACACGTGCAACAATGTACCCCACCAAATGGGCATTTTCGAGCTGGGTGGTTTCAAAGATGGCGTCCATCCGGGCACTAAGCTACCGTTCTCAGATGTCCATCACACCTTTTCTGACACTTGAGACATTGGTCTAATGGAAAATCATAATGAGAATTACTCCCCCCCCCCCCCCCCCCCCCCGGAGCATTCACTTCAAAAAATGGCCGGTTGGCTCAAGGACTATTTGGTTTCCATGGCGTCAAGCTGATCATCAAACTGTGGATGACGCTGCCGACATTCGTTTGTGGACGAGGTATCACCGGCACCTTGGACAATTCGAAATTATTGCCTTAAGCTACAGAGGGCATTGCATCAGCGGCATAGCTGTGCCCTTAGCCAATGATGCTACCCCGCAGCCTGATGCTCTATACAAAAGATGATGATGATGAGATGTTTATATCAGCAATCATTAAACTGCGAGATCCTGCAACTGTAGTGCCTGGTGTGGCTCTCAACAGAGGAATGTGTGTGCATGCTTTGTATGGCGTTCCAATATTGGGACGGGTGGATTAAGCTACATTCCACATCTTTATAAAACCACATGCACCACAACTATTGGGGATGCCTCTTCGCGGTAGTTGTACCCCCACCCCATGCCCCCAATGCAAGTCGGAGGCCGGATTTGTCAGGGCAGTGAGGTCACAGTCAGAGTGTCGATCGGTCCCCAGGCCCTTTCCCTCTAATCTATGTATCTTCTTTTCTCTCTCTAACTCTCTCTCGAACTCTGTCATGGCCCTGACTTTGTGAAGGCGGGGGTACACCATCCTGGATGTGGGGGATCTCTGGTTGCTCTTGGAAGTTTGATCGGCTGTCTCCGTTCTGCAGGCTTGTTCGAGAGAACTGTCCGGGGCTATACTACAACAACAACTGCATGCACCAAATAACCATCATCCATTATAAAAACATTATCGCGTTCACCGGGGAACTAAGATCCCCCAAGGTGACGGGTGGCCTTCCGAGCTTACCTCCGAGGCATTCAGTCAGACTATGGCGGATCTTCTTTACACGCGAGGGAACGGACAGTGACAAGGCTTACCTGCACGGGCGAACACGGCACGGGTGGTTTTCCAAACCACTAACAAATAAACGGGACAGGACAAGGAACGAAAGGATTTAACACATAAAGGATTTAATAAAAATAATGCCAGGGAACAAGAAATGTGCAGTACTAAAATTCCTATTTGGGGTGCCCCCATACGGACTCGTAAAACAACACAAGGGGATAAATAACTGAAAAATGTATGTGTTTGTGTGTACTCAGCTTTGAGCGGCCCTTGAACCCCATCGGTCCTCGAACGGGTCCCTGAGTCCGTGTGAGGGAAAACAGGCCTTGGCGTACAGTCCGTTCCCCGCCGCTTCTGCTGAACGTGAAGCGAGCAGGCCCTCGTTCCATCCTTGTCCCACGCTCCACAAAGCACACAGGTCTCTCAGGCGCACAGAGCCGTCACATAGCCAGCACCAACAAATCAGGGAAATTATCCGTCCGCTCTTCCATGCAGCAGGAACAGAGCTCGCTCGCGAATGCCACAGCCAAGAGTGAGCCCGAAATGGTACCGCACACAACGAGGACCCAGCGCAAGAGAAAGAAAATGGCCATCCTCAGCCATTTTGTTCCCAGGTCTCAAACGTCACCCGATGACGTCCACGAGTGCTCCAATCAAAGAGTCCATCTCATCGCTCCATCATCCGGACCAATCATCACCTTTCGGGGAGGGGCCTTGCGGCCCCGCATGCTTGGTGTGGCAATGACTCGGCTGGCGGCGCCAGCGGTGGTGTTCCATGTCTGAATCCGGTCACTTTATTTGGTGTTATTAATTATGCGCCGATCGCTTGATTGCTAGTGTGTGTAGTGTAGTATCATAAGGAACAAAGGAAAAATCACAGAGGCACTTACATACAGGGGATTTATTCGTATACCCTAACTAATTAACATAGCCCCACCCCTCGCCATGGGGACAAAGATACGCTCTTACCGGACACACGGAGCTGACGTAAGTTACAAGAGGGTTTCTTCTTCTTCACGACAGTCGGAGTACACTACCTATACAATCCTACCTGGTCCTAAGGTATTTCATTGCCTACCCCCCACAGACGTAACAATATCAAGTCCAACAAAACATGCCTGCTGCCTCGATGGAGCAAAAAGAAAAGTGGAATAGACAAACTATAAACCCACCATGATTATGCAGAGGAAGCACACTTGCCTTGTACAGTTTGGGTTCAACTGCCCACCCAACTATAAAACTGTCGTACGTATGTAGGCAGGGATTGCGTCAAAGTGTGCTGTCCGTCTGATGGACATTATTTCGGGGGTCCTATCTGCCTGTATTAGTTGGTGCGTGTGAAAGATCCCACGGTGTTATACACAAATATGTGTCAGTTATTTCCAGCACCCTGGATAAATTACAAATTCCTTCCAAAATCAGCACCTGGCGAACATCAAGCCTGGCAAGCTATGTCGTGAAAGAATTGCTTCAAAAACCCCCAAGATGGGAATAATTGGGGACGTTAAAGAAGTAGTGGCTATAATTAAATTCCATTCATGTATGTTTAACCGGTGGTACATGTGTGAGGTTTCGGGTAATTTTGGCGCTCTGTTTTGATTTGTGCATATACATGAGTCTTAAGCATATTGACGGATGTTTAAAGTTTGTGGAGGCAGAGGTTGTAATTTAAGGCCACAAGTTATTACATACGGTTTAGGCCCCTGGCATCCCAGTCCACTACCAGACCTGCTCATATCCTGGCTCCTGCTCCGTGAGGTTTATATACATCGTTCATTGCCAATAAACTTTACAACTGTTTTCTACGAGTACAATCGCCGTGCCATAAGCCTGCAAATGTCAAGCTGCACAATAATATGTAACTCTGTTTGCAGAGAATAAAACCAATGACTGCAACAGTAAAAACAACTTTTATGGCTCAATGTGCTTATACAATTCTCTATATTGAAGGTAAAGTACTTTTGGCTGTGTGGAAGAAACAAGACACAAAAATAAGACTTTTTCTAAGTGGAAACTTTCAATTAGACAGAGAAAGCAGAGCAACTGAAAAAATAAACCTGTGTAGAAGCATCATTTATTGTAACAAAAGTAATTTGTTCATGAAAACAGCAAGTATCATTTCATTGCGTACAATTTTTTTAATGATGGTAATGTAGGGGCTGTGCTCCCACGTCAATCGGAAGAATGGACGCGACAAAAAGCTGGAATTCGTCCGAGTTTCTTTATTGTCACAAAACAACTCGGGTACTCTGAAAAGCCCGTTTATCGGGCAGCAATATATATACACACATTATCCCGGAGCGTTTGCCCGGGAAAGGCGAGAGGGGGCGTGGCCGGGCGTCCTGGCCGTGGCCTGGCAAGTCGAGGGTGGGCGTGGCTGGGCGTGCCCGGGCATGCCCGGGCGTCCCGGCCGAGGCCTGGCAAGTTGAGCGCGGGCCTGCCCAGGCGTCCTGGACGAGCCCGGCATGGTGATCGCTCCGCGTCCTTGGTAAATGCAAGGCGATTGTGTAAACCCAGCGGTAGCCGCTACACACGTCCCCCCAGAATCGACTTGCACCGGCAGGGTCAATTTGAGGGGGGTCCTGAAGACCCGGGCAAAGCGACCCCTGGCGGGTCGTGGGGGGGGGGGGGGTCCGGTGTGGTGGTGGGCGGTCGAGTGGGGGGCACCGTGGACGGGGGGCGGCCTCGCCGCGGCGGAAGGGCCAACCGTGGCGGTTGGTCGATGTCCACGTGCGCCGGCTTGAGGCGGTCCACCGCAATCCGGTCCGACCTGCCGCCGATGTCGATGACGAACGACTTGTCGTCCCGTCGCAGGACCCGGAAGGGCCCATCGTACGGCGGCCGAAGTGGCCCCCGATGTGCGTCATGACGCACAAAAACGTACTCCGCTGTGTGAAGCGCTGGGGGGACGTAGGACTGGGGGTCACCGTGGTGGGATGTTGGCACGGGGGCAAACCGTCGGGCTGCCTCCTGGAGGTCCGAGCGCTGGTGAGCTGCGGACCAGGGACTGGTAGCGTCGGGCATGAATTCGCCCGGGACGCGTAGCGCCTGGCCGTAGACAAGCCTGGCGGTGGATGCCCGGAGGTCCTCCTTGGGGGCCGTGCGGAGGCCCAAAAGGACCCACGGCAGCCGGTCGGCCCAACCGCCGTCTTGAAGGCCGGCCATGAGCGCGGCCTTCATGGAGCGGTGGAATCGCTCGCACAACCCGTTGGCTTGGGGGTGGTAGGCCGTAGTATGGTGGAGCTTGACCCCCAGGTTGCGGGCGACCGCGCCCCACAGCTCGGAGGTGAACTGTGGTCCGCGGTCCGACGAGATGTCCGCCGGTGTGCCGAAGCAGGCGACCCAGGTGGCGATGAAAGCCTGCGCCACGTCGGCGGTGGTGGTGGAGACGAGGCGAACGGCCTCCGGCCACCTGGTGGTCCTGTCCACCATGGTGAGCAGGTGTGTGAACCCCCGTGATGGGGGGAGGGGGCCCACCAGATCCACGTTGACGTGGTCGAAACGTCGTTCGGGCACGGTGAAAGGTGCCAGTGGGGCCTTGGTGTGTCGGTGGACCTTGGCCTGTTGGCAGGCTGTGCAGGTGCTGGTCCAATCGCGGATGTCCCGTCGAAGGCCGTGACAAACGAATCGCGCCGACACCAGCTTCTGGGAAGCTTTCCGGCCCGGGTGGGAAAGGCCGTGGAGGGAGGCGAAGATGCGGCGTTGCCAGGTAACGGGCACGATGAGGCGAGGCTGGCCTTGGGAGACGTCGCAGAGCAGGACAGTGTCCGCGAAGGGGATGTCGGCCAGGCGGAGGCCCGTGTCCGCCTCCCGGAGGGCTTGCACCGTGGTGTCGGTGGTTTGGTCCGCCGCCATAAGCGCGAAGTCCACGCCGAGGTAGACCGCGTTCGCGCTGGCCCGAGAAAGACAGTTGGCCACGGCGTTGTTTTTGCCGGCGACGTGCCGGATGTCCATGGTAAACTCCGACACGGCGGAGAGGTGGCGCTGTTGGCGGGCCGACCACGGCTCCGTGACCTTGGCCATTGCGTAAACCAATGGCTTGTGGTCGACGAACGCCGTGAAGGGTCGGCCCTCCAGGAGGTGGCGGAAATGGCGAACGGCCAGGTGTAGACCGAGGAGCTCACGGTCAAACGTGCTGTATTTGAGCTCGTTCGGCCAAACGAGTGGCTGCCAAACCCCGTTCACCCATTGCTCATGTACGGCGCCCACCGCGTAGTCGGAGGCATCCGTGGTGAGGGCGATGGGAGCGTTGAGCACCGGGTGAGCGAGCAGTGTTGCGTCGGTGAGGGCCCGCTTTGAGCTTTGGAAGGCCGCATCCATTGCTGTGGACCAGACGATGTCGTGCTTGGCCGGCTTGCCCCGGAGGGCTTCGTAGAGGGGCCGCATGAGTTGAGCAGCGCGGGGCACGAAGCGGTGATAGAAATTCACCATTCCCAGGAATTCCTGCAGGGCCTTTATGGAGCGGGGACGCGGAAACGTGGTGATGGCCTCGACCTTGGTTGGCAGCGGCACGGCCCCGTTCTTGGTGATGTGGTGGCCCAAAAAAATCAACGGCCGTCGTGCCGAAGTGGCATTTGGCCGGGTTGACGATGAGGCCGTGCTCGCTGAGGCGCCCAAACAGTGTTCGGAGGTGCTCGGCCCGGGACGTGCTGGCGACGAGGATGTTGTCCAGGTAAACGAAGAGGAACGGCAGGTCACGCAGCACGCCGTCCATCAAGCGCTGGAACGCCTGAGCCGCGTTCTTGAGGCCAAACGGCATCCATAGGAATTCGAATAAGCCGAACGGCGTGATGATGGCCGTTTTAGGGACGTCCGCCGCCCTGACAGGTACCTGGTGATATCCCCGTATGAGATCGATTTTTGAAAAAATGACCCGTCCTGCCAGACGGGCGGAGAAGTCTTGGATGTGCAGGATCGGATACCTGTCGGGGGTGGTAGCGTCGTTAAGGCGGCGGTAGTCGCCACCTGGGCGCCAGCCGCCCCCTGGTTTTGGGACGATGTGTAGTGGCGAAGCCCACGCGCTATCGGAGCGCCGCACGATGCCGAGGTGTTCCAAAGCGTCGAACTCGGCTTTGGCCACGGCGAGCTTGGCTGGGTCGAGGCGGTGGGCTCTGGCGTAGACCGGCGGGCCCGTGGTTGGTATGTGGTGCTCGATCCCATGTCGTACTGCGACGGCCGAAAACGTCGGCCGCATGAGGGCCGGGAACTCCGTGAGCAGGCGAGCAAACTCGTTCGCCGCCGGGAGGGCGCATGCCAGCTCGGTCGGAGCGGAGCTGCTCAATGTGCATACCAGGGAGCTGAAGGTCTCGGCGTTGATGAGGCGACGCCGTTGGACGTCCACCAGCAGTCCGTGTGCACAGAGGAAGTCGGCGCCTAGCAGAGCCATGGGTACGTTTGCGGTTACAAACGTCCAAGTAAAGCGTTGGCCGCCGAAGCAGAGGGTGACGTTGCGCGGGCCGAAGGTGCGGATGGCCGATCCGTTGGCCGCTACCAAGGAGGGGCCGCAAACCGCGGACTGCCTGTCCTGATCAGAGGCGGGTATGATGCTCAGTTGGGCGCCGGTGTCGCACAGGAAGCGCCGTCCGGACGCTTTGTCCATGATGAAAAGTAAGTTGCCCGTGTGGCCGGCGCTCATGGCTGGTAATGAACGCCGGCCCGGCCGTTTCCCGGCCTGCCGAAGGTGCACGGGGGTCGGCATGTCCGGGCCTTCTGTCCGAACCTGGCATGATAGTAACACCACGCTTGGTCAGGTGGAGGCCCCGGTCGTCGTGCTGGAGGTGGTCGGCTCGGCGTAGCGGCCGCCAATTGCGTCGGCCGTTCGGTTGTCGACCGTGCCGGGTGCTCGGGCACCATGGGCGTTGCGTCGGACGGCGGTGCGCCCCAGGTCGCTGCTGCAATGCGTTGGCCTGCCGCGGAGATCTTGTCGGCTTCCCTGGCGAGGGCGCGGGGATCCGTGATCGTCGTGCTCGCCAGGGCGAGGCGTACCGGGCTAGGCAGCTGACGGAGGAACAGCTCCCGGAACAGGAATGCCGGAGAGTGCTCGCCGAGCAGCGAAAGCATGTAGTCCATTCGCTCGGACGGGCGCGTGTCACCGAGCTCGGGCAGGTCGAGCAGGCGCCGTGCGCGTTCCGCCGATGGGAGGGCGAAAGCGTCGAGGAGGAGCTTTTTAATCGCGCCGTATTTGTCAGCGGCTGGCGGGCTCTCGAGGAGGTTCAGGGCACGGGCCGCGGTGGCTGAACCGAGCGCTGCTACCACATGGTGGAAGTGGGTGTCATCGGCCGTGATGCCTCGCAGGGCGAACAGGGAGTCCGCCTGGGCAAACCAAACCGCCGCGTGAGCCTCCCAGAAGGTAGGCAGTTTAAGGGCAACTGCCGTGTCCATGTCGGTAGGTCACCAATGTAGGGGCTGTGCTCCCACGTCAATCGGAAGAATGGACGCGACAAAAAGCTGGAATTCATCCGAGTTTCTTTATTGTCACAAAACAACTCGGGTACTCTGAAAAGCCCGTTTATCGGGCAGCAATATATATACACACATTATCCCGGAGCGTTTGCCAGGGAAAGGCGAGAGGGGGCGTGGCCGGGCGTCCTGGCCGCAGCCTGGCAAGTCGAGGGCGGGCGTGGCCGGGCGTGCCCGGGCATGCCCGGGCGTCCCGGCCGAGGCCTGGCAAGTTGAGCGCGGGCCTGCCCGGGCGTCCTGGACGAGCCCGGCATGGTGATCGCTCCGCGTCCTTGGTAGGTGCAAGGCGATTGTGTAAACCCAGCGGTAGCCGCTACAGTAACAACATAATCTGAGTGATAATGTACATACAATACACTCCATGCAGTACAAAATTAATGCTGTACAGCTATGGAGCAAAGCCTCATCTTTGGTATGGATACGTGTTTAAAGTTGCTTGTTAATCAACACCATACAAGTTTTTAAACGAATGTCTGAATTAAAGTTGCATTCCTTCTGATATTTTCTAAGTCCAAAAGGACATAACTGAAGATTTGTTAAATTTTTTTTTTTAACTCGATGTTATTATGTTAAATTATTATGCTAAATGTTTAATTTTTTAATTTTTTAACTCGATCTAATTTTTAACTAATGTTTTTGTATACTTGAGATTACTTTTTTAGTTTAAAAAAAAGTTGAGAACGAGTTATGACAAAACTAGGTGGATGAGTTGGTTAGGTGACAAGAACAAGCCAATTAGACTTTGGTTATGGTTTGGCCTGAAAGTCCGGCCTATCGGGGCTACAAAAAGTAAACTGTTCAGCCTGGCGGAAGTATGCTCTCAACCGAGTGCTGTTCTAGTTTGTACATTTGATTTTTTTTGTGTCAGATTTTCTTTTTTCATGTAGGTATGTTGGTACCCCCCCACCCCCACCCCCTTCCCATGCCTCCTCCCCCCAAGCCCTCTCCCTCCCACAGATCTCCCGATGTCCCTGCTCTCAAATGTTGTACTTGTGTGCTTCCCCCTCTCCCCATCTGGTCTCCCGCTCCCTTTATTTTGTCTTGTCTCTGGTTTTTTTTTGTCATTAATGTTAGCTCTTACACGAGCGTCGATCTTGTAGAAAAAAAATAAATAAAAGAAGCATTTTGAGAAACATGATGCTTTTCATTTTTTTGTTTTTTTTGAGAAAAAAAAACATGAGACTACTTTATTTGTCGACTTACCAGGCAATGTGAGGACAACGTCATTCTTATGAACTAATCATTAGTTCAAGATTTGTGTATCAGGAATCAAGAACTTGCAGCAGAGTAGGGAAAAAAATCAAACCAGTGGTGCATTGCATAATCAATGATAATGTGAGGAAAATAAAGGGTTAACAAAATGTGTGCAATACGTGTTAACGTTCTTTGTTTCGATCGACCTGCCACACGTGTCAACGTGCAACGTCACCGAAGACATTCTCATCAGGAAGGCGACACTTTATTGTAAGGGATCATTTCTGCAGATGAAACCTGGTACAATATTATGAACTTGTACTAAAGTCTCCTTGTGCAGAATGGAAGATTTGAAAGGACTCCAGAAAAGGCTCAGCGCCCAAAAAATGGCCAAATGCCAACAGAGGAGCATCACGGTGCTCCATGACAATGCTGCACCAGAAGCAACATGCAATGTCTGTGACCTCTTCGTGTCCTGGGAGTGGGAAGTTTTGTCTCACGCACCTTTTCAACAGATTCAAGCCGATGTGACTTCCACTTACTCCCAAAAATTAGAGGAATAGGTTTTTGCATCCAAGACATTAATACAGGACATATACTACTTCAAGGACACTTGAAAATCAAGGCTTTTGTGGTGTAATCTATATAATAATAGCGTAAGGACTCGACTTTGTTATCCCTTTTATGCCGCACCCAGTGATCCGATGCCCACGGCACTAATGGATTTACGATCTACGAACCGTGCTCTTTGTTTATCACGTACAGCCATACTCGAAAAATCTGAATTAGCCGACGTTGGGGCCCAAAAGCATCCGATTAACTGCCGATACGACGCCATCTTACGACGCCATCTTACGACGCCATCGTATTGGCGTCTGCTGGGCGAAGGCGAAGCAAGCCGTCCGCTGATTGGACAGGCGAAGGCGAAAGCAAGCCGTCCACTGAGTGGACAATCCAGAGCATGCATTTGTGCCGGTGTCGGCGATCGTTGTTCATATACGCACTCTTCATTCTCATCTTTCTTCCTAACTCTTACTCGGACAAGCAAATCCCCTATGCCATCCATAATGGTACACTCTATCCATACACCACATCCTCCCTTCCGTGGATGTTCCACGGGTTTCGGCTAGTGAAAAATATTTGACTATTAGATGGAGTGCATTGAAGAACGTGTGGACTAATGTGACGTGGAAAGGTTATCACTGTTACTATGTCTACAATGTATGTAAGCTGATATAATTTTATGGATGGGCCTCATATAATGCAGCTCATCAAAGCCACAGGTCGTAGAGCATAACAAATGACTTTACAACAGGTTGTACATGGGAAAGTGGAAGGTCATGCTCAATACGGTAAGAATTGGCATAAAGTCAAGCTCAAGGCAACCAGAGCAGTCACAGAGGGGTGAGATGCACAGCACTGACTTCCTTCAGTAACATGGAGCTATTCATTTGGTACACTGCAGTGAAAGAGCTTGACACATGTTGCATTTCTCTACTCTGAATCATAAGGAAACTAAAAGTCTGTGTTCAATGCAAACATCCCTACATGAAAAAGAAAATCTGACACAAAAAAAAATCAAATGTACAAACTAGAACAGCACTCGGTTGAGAGCATACTTCCGCCAGGCTGAACAGTTTTTTTTTTGTTTTTTTTTGTATACTGAATCGAGGCTCGTGAAAGAGCTAACATTTATTTCACAAACAAATCAACCAGACAAACAAAATATACAAAAAGAGGGAGCGGAAGACAAGATGGGGGAGAGAAGGGGAAGCACACAACCACAACATTTGAGAGCAGGGAGAAGTGTGGGAGGGAGAGGGCTTGGGGGCAGGAGGCGTGGGAAGGGGAGGGGGGGGGGGGGGGGGGGAAGTTTACCTTTTGTAGCCCAGATAGGCCGGACTTTCAGGCCAAACCATAATCAAAGTCCAATTGGCTTGTTCTTGTCGCCTAACCAACTCATCCACCTAGTTTTGTCATAACTCGTTCTCAACTTCTTCTTTTAAACTATTATGCCATACAGTATATTGCTTTTGGCCCCATCTCTCAATGGTAAAGAATCACTTTTAAAATTCTCGTATCCAGATTCCGATCTTCACCAAAATCGAAACAATTCGTCCTTTTCACACACCCAATCTGTCCACCAAATTTTGTCCGAATCCGTCCAAAACTTTTTGAGACATCCTGTTCATAGGTAAACAAATAGACAAGGGTAAAAACAGAACCTCTGTCCACCTCCGGTGGTGGATGTAACAATACACTTTGATCTAAACTAATGGTGAATATATCCATCCTTTTATTTCAAAACCAACGAAACACTTCGAGGGACACTTTCAACTAATTTTGTTATAAGCCCTTATGGATTGATGTTCCATTCTTTCAAGACCTTCCAATGATCATCTAAGTTGCTGGGATTCCTTTTTCCTTGTCCAAATAGTCCCATACAGATTCAATCATGTGGATATCTTGGTTTTGAGGAGGCATTCCGGTCTTCAGCTTCCTCTTTCCTTTACAAATAAGTTTCAATTATTACACCCCAGTATTGTTGATCATTATCTTTCTGTAAGACGAACTTTGGACCAATTAGTCTCGAACCACTAGGGATAGCATGGTGGATTAAAATTCGTTTGTACCTTGTGGGAGTCAATGTTACATTAATTTACAGAAATTTTCTAAAGCCGCTGTCACACCTTGACGTTTTAGCCAGCGTATGCCGACGTATGAAAAATTTGGCGAATACGCTGGCACACGTCGAATACGTTATGGGTAAGTTTTGTATACGTTAAGAGCACGCTGAAGCACGCTGGCATACGTCGTAGTACGCCGAGCTCGTCGACAAATTTTGTGCATGCACAAAATTTGTCGACGTATGCCAGCGTATGACTCACACGTTCCGCATACGCTGGCCATAAGTTGTAGGCACGTTAGGCGATCGTTGACACACGTCGACACACGTTCAGGTAATTCATGTTTACATAGCATATATTATACAGTATACAATGCAATTTAACTTTTAGCCTATGCTTATAAACATTATATGATTTATCTTAAATGTTATATGTATCATTATATTACTTTTTATTGTACAGCGCATTAGAATATATGTTTTTATTATAGGTGCGCTTTATAAGTAAATAAAATCAAATTCAAATTCCAGGTACCCAGGACTACAGAACCAGCAGCTTGACCGGGCAGAGAATGAGAACCGCGACCTTGTTCCAGGAGCATGGCGAGAGGGACATCACTTGGAGGATACACAGACAGCTACTGGCCCCAACACTGCCTCCAAGGACGGAAAGAAACAGAGGAATCTCCTCAAGCACTGGGTTAACTCCCTAGCTGGCGCAGTTCCGTGGCAAGATAGGATGATTTAGATATTTGTATTACTGCATTGTTCAGGCAATAAAGGACCTCAGAGACAGTAAGATTCCTCTTGAAATGAACATCGTATAAAAAGCTTTTTTTCAATTATGCACTTTGCAATATACATGTACAATTCAACAAATAAAAAATGTTCTTGTTACTTAATACGTTTGTATTGACTGTACATTATATTATTATACCTTTTTCAAAGTGTATGAATAAACATATATATTTATATGGACCCAAAGGGAGTCAGTGATTCGAATTCGAAGATTCGAAGTTTTCTTCGGCATGACGGTGATGTTGACACTTCGATGTCTAGTGCGGTTATGATTTGAATCGTCGAGTGGCAGCCTTTTATAGGCTACGCCACGTGATCGTCGGCGATACGCTGCCGCACGCTATGCATAAGTTAGACTATCGTTGGGCATAAGTTGTGAACGCTGACAACACGCTAAGCATTCGTTGGTATGTTATCTATAAGTTATCGAAACGTTCTGTGTACGTTACTAATACGTTATGCATATGTCCAACTCGTTATGAATACGCTATTATACGCCCAAAACTGAAAAAAAACATCGATAGTTCAGCGAACGCCAACGTTTTAGATAAATTTGGATACGTCGGCATACGCTGGCTAAATCGTCAAGGTGTGACAGGGGCTTAACACAAATTTAGGATACACACCCAAACTTGAATTGAACCAAGTCCATGCTTAATTGTTGGCTTCAAGCAAGGATCTCCATACGTTTCAGTATTTCCTATCACATACAGTCTTCGATTAGGTCCAAATGACTGAATATTTGACTTATTTATCCAGAGCACCTTTGACCTTTGATCCACAGTACAGATTCTGTATTGTTGTGAATATTTTAGCCTTTTAGTCTTGTTCCCCGTTCTTAACAGAGGTTTTCTAACTGCAACACATCCTTTAAGTCCTGATTTAAAAAGTGACCTTTGTACTATTGATTGATGGACAACGACACTTGAGCCTTCTGCCAGTGCTGTTATCAAATTAATGCGAGTCTTCTTTCTACTCCTTGAGGATACTATCTTAAAGTATTGCTCATCTTTGTTGGAGAGCTTTTTGGGTCTTCCAATCCTGGGTTTGTCAATTACAGATCATGTTTCTTTGTAGTTGTTGATTGTGGTTTGGATATCACACCTTCAAAATTGAGGAATGCGAGTTATTTCACTCAATTCACGCTATTTCACTCAATGACGCAAATCTTCTACCCCCGTTAATGCACCCCAGATCCATTTTTTTGAAATACCGACTTCTTTCCTGGAAGTTCTAGCAGTGTCCATGTGTTTTATACCTCTCTCACCCGCCCCCCCACCCGACCACCCCCCTACCCCGCCTTCCCATGCCTCCCCCCCCCCCCCCAAGCCATCTCCCTCCCACAGATCTTCCGTTGTCCCTGTTCTCTACTGTTATACTTGTGTGCTCCCTCTCTCTCCCCATCTTGTCTCCCGCTCCCTTTATTGTATGTTTTGTGTGTACGTTGTTTTTTTTTGTGATTGATGTTAGCTCTTACACGAACCTCGATCTTGTATCCCAACAAGAAAAAAAAAAGTTTTCCTTTTTTATGTAGAAACAATTTTATGGTGATCTGCTACTGAATGAAGTCAGTCATTTTGTTTTAAGGTAACATGCAGATAATGCTGATAGGTCTGTATTCTGCAGTACGGAAAGTGGGTTTTTAACTTAATGGATGTGTGGAGAGGGACACCTGATGACAATGATGAGGAGCACCTGACAATGAGTCATCAATTAGATTTGATTGTTAAATGTGATGGATTAGCTGCAACACTTCATATCAACTGCTCATGTATAGCTGGTCGATCTCCCACATAATGGGAGACGGTGTGTGTGTGTGTGTGTGTGTGTGTGTGTGTGTGTGTGTGTGTGTGTGTGTGTGTGTGTGTGTGTGTGTGTGTGTGTGTGTGTTGGTTGTTATTCCAATATGCAGGTTTCAGAAGGTGGAACGGAGTCCTTCCAGGTTTTGAAATACCCACCTCCGTTTCAGTAAAGGATCATGATTCATGGACCAAGCTGTCAATTTTTCTTATTCCGAAAGATTTGTTCCGAGGGCTCTTTGAGGATCATCACCGAGCCTCGGATAGCTTCCAACTGCAGTTTGTAGTAATATCCCCAGGGTTGGTTTTTGATATCCCTGTGAGGTTCTTGGTTATCATTCCCATTGCTTCAATAAATTATCATTTCGTATAATTTTGGTGCTCTTCAGGTTCCAGGATCTTTTAATTTTTGAGGTCTTGGTATTTGGTTATTTTATTGATTTCTGCGTTGTTTAGGCCAAAACTGAAATTTGGGTACTGAAACCTCAATTAGGAACGCCTTCTTTTATTTTTTGTACCTCAGCACTATATCTGGTCGCAAGGCTTTGATTTCTATGTTCACACTCGATGGGATCATCAAGTCGTATGTCTGCATTATTTCCTAGTTTTCAGTGATTGCTTTTGGTTCATGTTTCCATTAATTTTCTGGAACTGGTATATTGAGATTTTTGCAGATGTGCCAGTGGATTACTCAACATACTTTGTTGTGCCTTTGGGTGTACAGTTGTTCTGACATGAGTTTTTTACATCCCAAAAGGAGATGGCTCGTACCTTGTGTTTCTACCTTGCAGAACCTAACTTCTTCTTAGCCATTCAAATGAGCCTTCTTTGTACTGCACAGTCAGACCCCGACATTCGCGTTCCCAACATTCACAGGTATTCTACATTCCCAACATTCACAATTGTATTCACAGTTAATAAATGCGACTTGCTTCTACATTCATGGTCCTGTGTCCCACATATTTTTGTTTTTTTTTGCAGGCGCAAAAATTTTTGGCCTGTCCACCAAGGGACTTACTTGGTACTTGGTTGATTATCCCTTTTCACCTATGGCCATGGGTAAGGATCTCAGGTTAATATTGTAGTATTTTCTGTTTAAGGAAAGAGCCTGGTTCACAGAGACTATAGCAAACTCTCATGGACGGGGAAGGAGGGGGGAAGAAAACTATAGATGTGAACTGTGAACTGATACATACTATATATATTGTTACGGTTTTGGAATAAAGGATAATCTCCCTCAGGGGTTGAATTGAGTACCAGCTTGCTGGGATGAATGATCCCGGTGTGTACCCCGGTTTAGAATAGGTACGCCGTATCCCTGCGCATCGTAAGAGGCGATTCAGGGTTGGCGCCAGGAAGGGCATCCGGCCATAAAAACATTGCCTCAAACAGGGAACCATGATTGTCATGGGGCCCGCAAGGCTAACCCCTGCTCTAGCGGGGAAAATGGCCTTAAAACGATCATTCATTTTTCATTTCCCCCTCGTAGGTAGACGCACCACAACATGTAGCCTAGTTATTTCTTAATTAAGTTATTTCTTAGTGAATGTGACAGGCCACGTGACATAGTTCAGTTATTTCTTAGTGAATGTAAGCATAGTCCTTTCCTGTGTTAGTTTTGCGTTGAGCAGGCCCGTGAGTAGGGTGGTCTTTTGGCGCTAGCATGCCACGTGACAGGCCTGAACAAGTCTGGCGAGGCCGAAGGGAGGCGCTGCAGGAGGGAGTGGCCGGTAAGCGCGAGCCGCCAATCAGAGCTCGAGGGGAGTGGCTAACCACGGCGATGAGGTGGGGCTTGGAACATTCGAGTAAGGCTGAGGTGGAGCCATAAAACCCTGCTCCGACAGCCCCACCTCAGTTCAGTTGAGAGTCGCGCAGCCCACGAGTTGAGAGTTCGGAGTTTGCCTGAATCAGAGTTGTGAGTTTGAGTTCTGGATCGGAGTCGGGTTGAGGCATTGATTGAGTCAGAGTCGTGTGCACAGGCAGTGGAGTTGAGTTCCGGCCGAGGCAGTTGAGATGAGTCGAGAGTCACGCAGCCCATGAGTTGGAGTTCTCAGTTCGGGTCGAGGCATGAGTCAGAGTCAGAGTTGAGTCGTGTGCACAGTTCTGAGTTCGGATCAGTAGAGCTGGAGTGCGAGTTGAGCTGCAGAACGAGTGCATTGAATTGCCTGTTATCTGGTTGTACACGAACTTTCCCCGTGCCCCGTGCCCTGCGCTCTGCGCTGTATTAATCGCGCTTGAGAGAACGACCCGTTCCGGGTCACAGACGCACGACCTCCTTGCCTGAATTTTCCCTGCATACGTGCCGTGACCGCCAGAGGGCCACGCCGAGCGAGCAGTTCGGGAGTGACCGACGGCAAAGCGCGTTTGGCATGCGAACTTCCTTTCTTCTTCTCCCCATGTGCGTGAGTGGGCCCTGTGTCTGGGATTTAGTTAACATTGTTACGCTTCTGCTCTGTGTCCCCTTTAATCCTGTACATTATAAATAAATTGTGTTATTCCTCTTATTTGAACGTTCCCGTCGCTTCCATTAATTGTCCTCGCATGGTACGAATAGAACCGCTCGAATCGGGTTCCATAAAAGTAACGGCACGAGTCACATGATATGCATACCGCTCGGGCGTACTCGATTAGCGTGGCTCGTGCAAGGTCCGGTCCCCACTTTCGGGGCAGCGTGGGTTAAAGGTATGTGCAGCGTCGACCCGATACCCTTTTTCACGCTTGCTGGGGAAGTGGCGATTCGGCCTCGTGGACACGAAGACCCAAGGGGGAAAAGGGGTTTAATCCCTCCCCTTTGTAACGGGAACGGGCTTCGGGAGATCTGCAACAATATAAACTGATAGATATATAAATATCTAAATATTTATATAAATTATCTAAATATTTATATAAATATATAAATTATATATCGATATATAAAATATATAAATATAAAATATTATATATAATATGATGTGTGTGTGTGTGTATATATATATATATATATATATATATATATATATATATATATATATATATATATATATATATATATATATATATATATATATATATATATATATAAACTGATAGAACTATAGATGTGAACTGTGATCTGTGAACCAGGATACGACATGGGGAATGGGGTTTCTCGATTTGGTACATAATTATTTTATCATTTATTTTTGATCGGGAACTGCAAGTGATTATTTAATTATACATTTATTTAATGAAAACTATATTCATGTGCATTCGTGTTCATAAAATTTTAACATTTTCCCTAATGAAAAAACATTTCCCATCAGCAGCGCACATCACTTCTAAAAGCATCTTCCACACATCATGCATAAAAACCACTTCCAGCCACGCATAAACCTTTTCCCACCAGCCGGGTGCATAACAGTTCTAAAAGCATCTTCTACGCGTCACGCATGAAAACAGCTCTACGTGCACGTAAACCACCCCCTTCCATGCCATTCGACATTTGCGGTTTTTCACGGGCGTACTTGCAGTTTGCTTCAACATTTGTGTCGCTATGCTCCCCGTATTAGTATTTTTTTTTTATGGCTTATTCATGGTTTTTGCATGAGATTTTTGATTTTCCCTTGTGAAGCACGAACCACTGGGAACCCCCCCCCCCCCTTGCCATTGGAACAATGCCCCCACATTTGCGGATTCAACATTTGCGGCATTTTCCAGGAATGTTTCCTCCGCGAATGTCGGGTTCCGACTGTATATGCTCAATCTATCCAACGCTTTTTTTTTATTTTATACCTTCCTGCTCTTTTATTGTTGTGGTCCGTGTATATCTGTTGATATTTCGTTTCATGTTTTGTCTTTTCTGCAATTGTGGATGTATTTGTTGCCGTTTTGGTTTCATGCATGACATCTTCCATTCACACCTGTCGTTGGAATATTTTTGCTAGGCGGGTTAGAGATAGCTCCTTTAGTTTGTTGTCTTCATGTTTGCATTTTCAAATTGTATTCTGTAGTCTGTTGTACTTTTCATGTACACTCTTTGCACTTGGCTGAGTTCCATCAGACCGCTACCTCCTAATTTTGACAGGTATATTCTCGGAATGCATTGATTTTTGCAAAACATTTTGTGGATAGTGAGGAGATTCGTTGTTTTGATCTTCAATTTATTGATTTCCGCCTGTGGCCTGTTTATTATTCCACAGCTGTACTGGAATACTGGTATTGTGAGTTGGTTTATGCTTTGATTTTGGTCCTTGGAGAAAGGTATGTTTTCAGGATCAGCCTCGTTCTACGCAGGTATTCTTTGGTAATCGTTTTGCGTATTTGTTTGTGACATATTTGGTGAACCTCTTTTACTGCAAAGTACTCATACGACTCCTGTGCTTCGTTGTCTAACTCCTGTATTATTGTATTTGTGTCAATTTTTATGTGGTCCGTTTTCGTTGAATGTGCACTTGGCACACTTATCCTGGCCAAATTCCATTTGAATGTCGTCAGAGTACTGTTTCACTAATTTGAGTTGTTCTGCCAATTTTTGTCATTTGGTGCAAATGGCTCTCTCAAACAGTTTGATTGATCTTGTACAATTGCATGCGTTTTATCATCCATGAGTGCGGAACACTATCAAAAGCTTTTTTGTTATCTATCCATGCTCTCAATAACTTGGTTTTTCTGGTTTTAGTTTTCAAGTATTGTCTTGTTTAGTAGTTGGTGGTCGATTGTTCCATAGCATCATCTCTTACATACCTTCTGTTCTGCCTCTAGGCCTCCTTGTTGTGTTAGGTGTTGGTAAATAATTTATGTGATGATTCCAGTCAGAAATTTGTATGTTGTCGGTCGATAAGTTATTGGTCTATACTTGAGGTAGTTGGGTTTTCTTCTGTGAGCCACTCATCCAATACCTCCTTCCCTTGGATACGTTTGTTAAATGCTCGAGCGTAATGATTGTGGAGAGCATCTAGTTGCTTTAACCAGAAGTTTAGAATTCCATCTGGGCCTGGGCTTTTAAAGTTTGTCATTTTTGCAAGTTTTGTTTCTTCTTCATCAAATATCACTGGCGGCATTTCCTCTCGATGTTTTTCCCCCCTCTAAGTCTTGTATCCAATCCAACTCTTTGATGTGTTATTATTGGTCCTCAGATTCCTTTCCAGAAAGTTTATTTTTCTCAGGGGACTTCATATATTTTGTTTTTGTTTCCTTAGTTCAGGGTAGAATATTTTCCGGTGCTTTTCAAACATGTGGTTTTGTTTCCTCTCGATAATTTCGTCACCATTATAAAAAAATCTTTGTTATAATTTTCATAATTTATTGGTGTGTCTATGTGTGCCGAGGGCATAACCTTTTTTTTTTTTTTTTTTTTACCAATTGAGCTTTTGTCATAAAATTTTCAACAAACCTTTACTATGAGAATATGGAGAACACCAATGAATAAAATGAAACATTTTTAGCTGATTTTTAAATATCCAATGTTGTTTGAGTATGTGGATGCACTTTGCATATTGAGATGTTTTCTACAGGGTGTCCACAAAGTCACGCATCATAGGAAATTATTTAATTTATCTAATGTATTTTTTTTTTAATGTTTTTTTTTTTCAGAACCCATGGCGCTGAATTTACAATAACGCATTGAGTTGTTAGGGTTAGTAGGGTCAGTAGCAAGACTTTTCAACAAATTCAGAGCAACAGGATCTGTAACTCACAGTAACTCACAGGAGGTCGTCCTCGCGTTGCGGGCGATGGTCAAGAAGTTATCATTGCCAAGGTTACTGCAAGCCCCCCCCCCCCCCAAAAAAAATTAAGCGAATATCTGCCGAGTTCAGGATTCCAAAGAGCACTGCACACAAGGTGTTGGAGAAATACAAATTTCATCCGTACAAACTGCAACTCCTGCATCACCTCTCAGAGGACGATCCAGACAGATGCAAAAAAAATGTGTTCATGGTTTCTCTGTAGGAAACCGGAGTGGTTTATGCAAGATAGCGCACTACCACACTACGCATTATCTGTCCGTCATTGGTTGAATGAAAACTTTGCAAACAGGTGGATTGGTCGAATCGGAATAGTAAAGTGGGCACCAAGATCCCCGGACTTCCATCCTATACTATGGATTTCGTATACTTCCATACTATGGATTTCGTTATCTGGGGATATTTGAAATCGCGAGTTTATATGGTGAAAATGAACAGTTTGGAACGTCTCAAACAACGAATTCGTGATGAAGTCAGCTTAATTAGCCCGAATATGTTGAAGAACATTCAGAGAAACCTGCTTTTCCGTTTACAAACATGTTTTGATATTGGTGGGACACATTTCAAACAACTGATGGAGCCAACCTTACAAATAAATGTTTTGCCTATGATGCGCGACTTTATGGACACCCTGTAGTTTACTTTGAGTTATTGTGATCACAAGTTTTTGAATATTCTGATCAATACGAATTAAAGATTGCAAAATGACAAGGTTGGTTTCTTCTCACACAAACTAAGCTGTATTAATAATAGTCAACGTTGTTATAATAGTAGAAAACACATGTGGAGGTTTTGTTCATAACATCCATACACTAACTCCTGAATGTGTCTAAGACTTTTGCCTGGTGCATGTCCCAAAATAACGAGTGCAAAGCAAGAATACATATACCGTACTCAGTTTTAGATGACACAAAAAAAATCCAACTTTCACTAAGATCACTAAAATGTCACTTGGAGTGCTGCATTTGATCAAATTCCAGGGGGGACCACAAAATAATGACACTTACAATTGTGATCGAAAAGTTTTCACATGTATCACTCCCGGTCTGGAGAGGACGCTGGCGTTACTTGTTCGCCGCTTCTCCGACTGGGCCATTGCACATTGTTTGCTTTTCTGGTGGTCGTGGCGGATTTTTGACCGTTGGGTCTGCCCTCTGCTCGGTCCCGGCTCTGCTCCTGGCTTCGCCTGCCCGGCTCCTCCACTGTTTCCTCAGGCCCGCTCCCGTTGTTTGCGGCGGTGGCTGTTTGCCGCTGTGGTCTTGAATAGCGGCTGCGGTCGTTTGCCGCTGCGTTTGCCGCTTTGCCTCCTCGACCTTGGCCTCGTCCCTTCGCTCCTGCCTGGCATGGCTCTAAGGTACTCCGCTGCAAGGCTTCTTCTGCTCAATACTCACTCCACCCCATCATGCATCTCTGCAATCAAATACCACGGACTCCTGCGACGACCCAGATACATTCATAGAGGCTCCGGTCGTAAGTTTGTTTACTTACAAACAGGTCACTCCATTCCCGTACTCTGGTCGGCTCAGCGCACTCCCACTCATCGTCCCAGCGCACCTGGTCACAGCAACGCACACGATCGCACCTCCTGTCTGCAAACCCTGGCTAAATCACCTGAGTTCATCCCCACTGTACGAAACAACATCAAGCTCACCCTGTTCAATACCCGGTCCCTCAACAACAAAAACCTCATCCTGAACGACTACATTCTGGATAAAAAACTGGACTTTCTCTGTCTCACTGAAACCTGGCAACAACCTCTGGACTACTTCTCACTCAACCTCACTACACCCAATGGATATTCTTACATCAATAAACCATGCTCGGAGGGCCGAGGTGGTGGAATTGCCGTAATTCACCGACAAGACATCAAGACCAGCCTCATCTCCATCTCATCTGCTCCATCATTTGAACACCTGGCTTTTAAACTCTCTGGTCACACACAGACAGTCATGGCTGTCGTCTACCGCCCTCCTAAACCACACCCATCATTCCTGTCTGACTTCTCCTACTTTCTGACCCAGCTCTGTTCCCTCTCCCCCTCAATCCTCCTCCTCGGTGATTTCAATATCCACATGGACTCCACTGACTCCACAATAACCACTGACTTCACTGATTTACTCACCTGCTTTAACCTCACTCAACATGTCAACTTTCCTACCCATAACCGTGGTCACATTCTCAACCTTGTCTGCTCTACTGGACTAATTTTGCACCATCTCTCTGGGTCCGACCTCACCCTCTCTGACCACTTAGCCATCACTATGACCATCAACATCCCCACCCCAGCACCAAGGCATTATCGCACTATCAACTTCCGTAAGCTAAACGCTCTTTCACCTACCTCATTCTCATCCACCCTCTCTGAAAAAATGTCCACTTCTCCCTTCGTTGACCTCCACACCCTTTCTGACCTCACTGACTACGACAACCACACTCTCTCCTTCTGCCTCGACCAGCTTGTGCCTATGAAAACCAAAACAGTTTCTTTCACCCATTCTGCTCCCTGGTTTACCCCTGAACTCCACCTGATGAAAACTCGTGCTTGCCAACTTGAAAGACCGCAATAAAACAGGTCTCACAATTCACTCCCAAGCCTACAAGGACCACCTACAACACTACAAAGATGCCCTCTCCCACGCCCGCTCCGCCTACTACTCTCAAATTATCCACTCTGGCTCCGGAAACCCAAAAGCACTCTTCTCTACAATAAACAAACTCCTCAGCCCCCTGAACACCACCACCCAGTCATTCACAGTAGACAACTGCATCTCCTTCCTTTCATTCTTCCAATGCAAAATTGACAACATTTACAACAGCTTAACCACCACCGCACCCGCTCCCCCTCAAACCACCTGCCCCCCCTTATCCTGCCAACCCTTGTCTCAATTCTCCCCAGTCTCCCCTACTGACCTCTCTGAACTCCTCATAGGAATGAAAACTGCCACCTGCACTCTTGACCCCATCCCCTCCAGCTTTGTCAAGGCCTCCCTTCCTGCTCTCTCTCCACTTATCACTGCAACAATAAACTCCTCCCTGCCTACAGGCATCGTCCCACCATCCCTCATAATTGCTGCTGTTACCCCCATTCTGAAAAAAACTGGACTCAACCCTGACACCCTAAATAACTTCAGACCCATCTCCAACCTACCCTTTCTGTCAAAAGTTTTGGAACACGCTGTAGCCACTCAACTTAAACATCACCTCTCTGCCAATAACCTGTATGAAACATTCCAATCCAGATTCCGCTCCAACCACAGTACTGAAACTGCTCTCCTCAAAATCACCAACGACCTTCTCCTCTCCTCTGACGCTGGCAACCTCAACATTCTCATCCTCATCGACCTCAGCGCCGCCTTTGACACCATCAATCACACCATCCTCCTCACCCGACTTGAAACCACCTTTAACATTACCGGCACTGCCCTCTCCTGGATCAAATCATACCTCTCTGACAGACGCCAGTTCATCTCCATCAATAACTGCAAATCCCCCACTGCTCCCCTCCCCCAAGGTGTCCCCCAAGGTTCAGTTATTGGCCCCCTCCTCTTCATCCTGTACCTGTCCCCCCTTGGTCACTTAATCCGCCGTCATGGTCTCCAATTCCACTGCTTCGCCGAAGACATCCAGCTTTTCATCTCCACCAAGTCCATCTCCACCGCCACCCACTCTATCCTGACAAACTGGCATCATCATCTTTGACCATCATCATCTGGCTTTGACGTTGGCATCATCTTTGACCAAACCCTCTCCTTCGACAAATACACTAAACAGATCACAAAGACAGCCTTCTTTCACCTGAAAAACATCGCCCATCTCCGTCCATCCCTCTCCTCCACAGCTGCAGAAACCCTCATCCACGCCTTAATCACCTCCCGTCTGGACTACTGCAACAGCCTCCTCTATGGTTCACCCTCAATAATCACCAATAAACTCCAATACATTCAGAACTCCGCTGCCCCTCTACTCACCCATTCCCAGACCTGTGACCACATCATCCCCGTCCTTTACAAGCTTCACTGGCTCCCCATCCCCCAGAGAATCCAGTACAAAATCCTCCTCTTGACCTACAAAGCCGTCCATAACCTGGCCCCATCCTACCTGGCTGACCTCCTCTCCAGACACACTCTCACCCGCAACCTCCGCTCTGCTGGTACCAACCTCCTGACCCCCCCCCCCCATCCAGACCAAATTCAGATCCTGGGGGGACAGGGCCTTCTCCATCGCTGCTCCCACCCTCTGGAACTCACTACCTCACACCATCAGAGACTCCTCCTCACTCACCACATTCAAAACATCACTCAAGACCCACTTGTTCAACACTGCATTCAACATTTAACCCACAGCATTTAACCCCTGACTATCTCTTCTCCTTCTCCTTCCTTTTGCTTTGATTATTTACCTATTGATTTTTGTCTTTTTGCACTTGTTTTTTGTACTCTGTCAAAGCGTCTTTGGGCTTCTTGAAAAGCGCTATATAAAAATTAATGTATTATTATTATTATTATTATTATTATTAATCAACAATGTATTCATCGAATACGAACTATAATATTTGGAGATTTTGTGAAGAAAAACATGATCAACGTGACCGCTATTTTGTCTATTCACTTCCTCCAAATGATGGATTGAATTATTAATGATGAATACACACGAGATCACATCAACAGAGTTTAAGATTTAACAACTTTAGCCTTCAGGTCCCTGAGTTTTGTGGCTTTTGTTGAAAATATTGCCCCATATTATTTGATATGAATTTGAAATAATATTTGCAATAATTGCAAAATTTGCAAAATTGATATTTGCAATATGTTATTTGAAAGATATTGCTCTTCCGATGTATTCGTAGAAAATGAATGCATAGATTTAAGTTTGCATTATGAACAGACCGTGGTATTACACATGGGTACCTGTCTGGAAATTGGATACAAGTGGTGGGATCTTCAAAGGTCAGAGTAAACGAAGGACATGTAGTACCATTCAGCATGGACCAAAGGGTGCCCCCTGTAAGTTAGGGAATTGTAATTTGGTCAGAGTGCAGGTGGCAGCCCTCCTACTCTTCGCGAAGGACACAGTAAGATATGTAACATTCAAAACTTGAATTGAACAGATTGGGTGCCCAGTTTAACGTCCATTCAATGGATGGCACACATATTCATGCCTCACCTTGCCTGTAAAATCCCAGGGTGACAGTTTATAGTTGGACGAGATTAGAATCTGAGCTCGACGTTAAGAGGCGGGTGTACGTACCTCTAGACTTTAGAGTCTAGACTATCCTGCCAGCACCTATGGCACTAACACCAACTGCTTACTCACCTGTACAGGAAAGAACTCATCATCTTTTCATAGGCCGGCCTAATAAATAAAATAAATCCATGATCGTCAAATCAAATACGCTTCGATCTTTGTCAAAACACTAACAACATGAAAAAGAACACCAACATCAGACATATTTGCTGTCAGTAGTGTTATTATGAATATCAATTGGCCAAAGTGATTGTGACGAGTGCAAGACAAAATAATAAATTTTATTCCTTACAAAATAAAATGAATTCCAATAAAATTATAAATATCAGAAACGATGGATACACACGTGCTACAAATTCCATTGAATTTGAATTTCCTGGTAGTTGCCAATTTCCTGTTAGACCAGAGTATCTATGTATAGGCTATGAGCCAGACCCCCCAAATTGACCGGATGGTACCATACAGATGGAGTAAGGCTCATTGTGATTTTTAGCAAGATATATGTCCCTAGATATGAAAAAAAAGTGATAGCAGTGTATAACTCTCGGCCATCTCTGTGTTATCACCCGAAATATTATTATACGCCCGCTTTGCTTCGCCAAAAAATGTGATATTTGCTAAAATTGGAATAAATATGTTTTTAAGGACCACAGAGTGCCAATAATTTGCATACTGGATGCCAACTAATATAGTAATAGAAATATAGAACATTTGTGGGGGTATTTATCAAATTTTTGATATAATGACAAAAAATATGTTAAATTTAGTGAAAAAGTGGTCGAAATCGCTTCGAGTTCAGAATTCACATTGTACATTTTTGTCAATATTTCAAAAATGAAAACTCCCAGAGTAACATTTGACCCCTCAAAATCTTCGCAAGGAACCACTGCATTGGAATATATCATTACTTTGTAATATGGTGGTTGTTTGGGGCACATATTTTGGTAAAGTTCAAAATATGTTCAACCATACCCCCTAATTTTGATATTATAGGTGCTAAAGGGTTAAACATTACTGTATTTGCATCTGTATTACCCAACTAAATTGTTATTTCCTTTTGTCATTCCAGGTAATGTGGTGGTGGTGGTGTTAGTGCTTGCCCAGTATTGCTAGTACAATCGCAATGGAAGAACAAACCAGAGATGAGGCCGAAGTGCCAACTGGAAGACATTGTATCATTCACAAGGAATCACTGAGTATTGATCCAAATGAACAACTTACCAGTCCACACAGTTTTGAATCATGGAAAACCCAAATAAATGCTGCTCAAGTAAGAGATCACTCCCCTATACTTGACATCGCTAAATCGGTGACAGACAAGGAGATTCCAGTGATCTTCTACCATAGGAAATGTAGAAGCATTTTCACGATGAAGAGAGATCTGGAAGCCCTTAAACGTAAAACAGATTCAAGCTCAACAGAGGAAGCTGTTGCTGGGTGTTCCAATGCTAAGCGACCGGCAAGACGATCCTCATCAGAATCACGCATCTATGACTACACATGCATTTTCTGCGAAAATGTCAAGAGATACAAGGGAACGTCAACTCGGGAAAAACTAGTCCAATCTGTGGAGTTGAGATCGGACCAGAAGCTTCGAGCTTGTGCAATCCGCAGATGTGACACCAAGATTTTAGCCATAACGAGTAGGGACATAGTTGCTGCTGAAGCACATTATCATGCTTCCTGCTACAGGGACTACACAAGGCCAGCACCTGGTCTCGATACAGAGCCTGCTCCTTCTCAGGAGAATGATATTTATCTCGAAAAGCAAGACGAATCATATGCAGAACTGTTTCATTATATACGAACTGATATCATTCCCAACAAGCAAATTGTCAGAGTTACAACGCTTACAGAGAAACTGCGAACGATGATGTCTGCCAGAGGCATACATAGTCTAACAGAATCCACCAAGAAACATCTCCGTCGGAAATTGGAACAGGAGTTGGGAGACTGTATTCAGATTTTTGCTGACACAAAAGGAAAACTTGTTGTTGTACCTGATTGCATAACAATGCAATATATCGTCAGTGAGTATTGCGATATGGAAAGGGAGCTGAAAACTTGGAAAGATAAATCAACAAATATCTCGAAGATCATTGATCAGTCATCATCATTTTTGAGAGCAACAATAAAGGACGAGGAAAAAACAACAACCTGGCCGTATCACCTGTCCGACGTGGAGAAGGAATCCATTCACTGCACCAGAATATCTTCGATGGTTTCTGATCGGTCTACTAACTGGTGATCCAGAACACAAACACCCTTCACGGAGAGTAACAATGCTCACGGAATCCTTCAGTCAAGATGTGGTATATGCAGTGACATGTGGTATGCAGAAGCCACCAAAACATATACTGCTTCCATACATGGTTAAAACACTCACTGGGAATACGGAGTTGATACGGACATTGAACAGATTAGGCCATGGGATATCTTACTCTCAGTTGGAAGAAAATGACACAGCCTTGTGCTTACAGAAGCTCGCAGCTAATCTAAATCAGCAGACACTCATACCAACAAGTATTCAACCATACGCATTTACCAACTTGGCATGGGACAACATTGATAGAATGGAAGAAACATCGAGTGGAAAGGGAACATCACATCGTGTGAATGGTATCGTGGTACAGGCCAGAGTTTATGGATCACATCTTCCGAAACAAGCGCTTCCTGAGATAGCCAAGAAAAAGCAAAGATCTTTGGATGTCTCTGATCACGAATTGACAACATACATTGCTGGACAGCGCGTTGGACCACAGTTGCTCACAACAGACACGAGCATAGTAACAGAGTACACAGCTACGAACAAAAACCTCATCTGGATACTTGCTCGAATGACCGACGCAGAGAAGCAGCGCATACCAAGCTGGACAGGTTTCAATATCAACACCAGAGATTCTCTGACAGTCTCAAAGGATGTTGTTGGTTATATGCCCACGATCAATGCTCCAGCTACGGAATTGACCACAGTCGCTGAAATATTGAACCAGTCAGAACTTGTGAGGAAGGCACTACAGTTAGGGGAGATTGTCGTAGTGTTGGACCAGGCCTTATACGCTAAGGCAGCCAAAATCACCTGGAAACACACTGACAAGTATTCACGAATCATTCTCCGTCTGGGCACTTTCCATACAGTCGGCAATATACCACACAGAGATGGCCGAGAGTTATACACTGCTATCACTTTTTTTTCATATCTAGGGACATATATCTTGCTAAAAATCACAATGAGCCTTACTCCATCTGTATGGTACCGACCAACCCCCTTGGCTCATAGCCTAGTAGTTATTAGCAGTGCTAATCAGAATGTATAAAACAGCATGAAAATTGTGTAGCCCATAATGTTCCACTCATTAAACAGTCACATCTGAAAATGTGCAGAAAGCAACCAAAAAACAAACGAAACAAAACTTTTACACATTTTAAAATCTGAAAAGGTTTACCTTTCTGTACATGAGCACTGCTTCCGATCTCACTCAAATACATTATACAAAGGATGCAATCAAAATTATTTTGCAATATAGTCTATTTCAAGGTATTGAGCGGGAAAATGAAATTGGCACAAAAGTTTTTTAATAATAAGACATGAACGAGACATTATTTGTACTCATTCCATTGGGCCACAGCGCGTGGGGCTTGGGAACATGTGTCGTCCTCCCCTGGGAGTTCCCTGCCAAAGAAAGACGTTGTCACTTAGATTTGAAAACTTCAGCACATTTGCACAGACAAAGTTAAAATCCTGTTATCAGAAGTTGTCAGTTGTCGCTTCTTAATTTGAGGATTAAATCTCAAGATGGCTCACAATAAGGAGACCATAACACTTCACAACAGAACACCCTCAGACTTGTAAAAACCGCCTTTAGAGGCCATTTTTTTCCCCGCAGAGCAGGGGTTGGCCTTTTTTGGGGCACCGTGGTCCCCTTTTTGAAGCAATGTTTTACGGCCGGATGCCCTTTCTGCCGCCGACCCTGTTGGTCGCCTCTTGTGACACACAGGGAATTACCAGTGAAATGGTACTCAATTTGCCGACCTCGGAAGGACGACAGGCTGAGTCAACCCCCCTGGCGTTAATTCAGTGATCGACCGGGATTCGAACCCAGGATCCTAGGATCCCAAGCAGGCACCTTAACTGCTGAGCCAACACCAGGCTTTCCCTCAGACTTGTAAAAAAAAACAAAAAAAAAACACCTTTAGAGGCCATTTTTCCCCGCAAAGCGGGGGTTGGCCTTTTTCGGGAACCGTGGTTGTTGTTGTTTTTCGGTCCCCTATTTGAAGCAATGTTTTACGGCCGGATGCCCTTCCTGACGCCAACCCTTTTTGCCGCCTTTAACGACAAACAGGGAATTACCAGTGAACTGGTACTCAATTAGCCGACCTCGGAAGGATGACAGGCTGAGTCAACCCCCCTGGCGTTAATTCAGCGATCGACCGGGATCCTCAGACTTGTAAGTTGGTGGATATTCATAAAGTAATTTTAGCCTATGTTTTATGTGCGGTTTTCCTGGTGACATCTCAAACAATACTTACAGGGGAAGGTGTGCGAGAGTAATTTACGTGCGCGTAGAGAAGTAATGCAATGTCTTTGTGTCCGGCTTCCAGTGCAATGGATAGAGCTGTGCTTCCATCCTGCATCAACAATGGAGAACAAACAATCAATTATAACTCATGACTTGTTCACTTTTAAATTGTTTACACGAGTTGCATGTTTCTTGGGTATAGCGAAAGTGAAACGCTGCACATAATGTGATTATGCAGCTTAGACAAGCAATGACTATGCAAAAAAAAAAAAGTTATTCATGGAATTTCATTTTGTGACTGCAAATAAATTTAAATGTGCATGATGGATGAAATTAACAGGAAGTAAAAGAGAGCAGAGAGATCTTTAAGATAATGAAGGATGTAGGCTCTCTTTTGCTCCGATGAAGAGTTAATGACATAAACCTCAGCTTCTCCTTGCTTTCCATGATGTTGAGCAGACCTCCATTAACATCCTGTTGATTATATCCATTGTTCTACCTATCTGCCAACGCAGATCGACTCGACACCAGCCGACACCAGCAAGATGAGTTCTTTATTCCAAATGTGCACGAGTTTATTTTGGAAGCAAACATTTAAATACTTGGACCAATGAACATGCACTATTGAAATGTCAAAAATATAATTTCTGACTCTTCAATGTGTAGCATTCTAATACAGTAGTTTACAATAGTATTTAACTATTTGAAATGGAATCAGGGCCTACATTTGACCCATTACAAGCAAACATTTGACCCATGACAAGCAAACATTTGACCCATTACAAGCAAACATTTGACCCATTACAAGCAAACATTTGACCCATTACAAGCAAACATTTGACCCATTACAAGCAAACATTTGACCCATTACAAGCAAACATTTGACCCATTACAAGCAAACATTTGACCCATTACAAGCAAACATTTGACCCATTACAAGCAAACATTTGACCCATTACAAGCAAACATTTGACCCATGACAAGCAAACATTTGACCCATTACAAGCAAACATTTGACCCATTACAAGCAAACATTTGACCCATTACAAGCAAACATTTGACCCATTACAAGCAAACATTTGACCCATTACAAGCAAACATTTGACCCATTACAAGCAAACATTTGACCCATTACAAGCAAACATTTGACCCATTACAAGCAAACATTTGACATGTAATATAAAAAATGGGCTCGGTCAGGGTATCACAATAATAGACCTCATTATCAAGATTATTGCATTAATATCATGATAACATAAATAATGTAATTAGCGGGAACCATGTGGCATACAATAACAATCCACATAAGGACACACTGAATCGCCATAGAGTCAAGTGTGTTCGTACTCTTTATTTCATAATTCTTTATTTCACATTTCAGAATTCTGTTGCAATTTGTTGAAAGTCGAACCTCATTTTGCCTGGACGAAATTGCTTGCTCCGTTTGCGTGTGAATGCACGAGCCATCAGTTGTTAGCCAAAGCTTTGAAGCCATGTCAAATGACACACTAACAGCTCTGAACCCATGGGTACACACACAGTGCATTCAGAAAGTATTCAGACCCCTTCACTTTTTTTCACATTTTGTTATGTTGCAGCCTTATGCTGAAATCGTTTAAATTCCTTTTTTCCCTCATCAATCTAAACTCAATACCCCGTAATGACAAAGAGAAAACAGGATTTTAGAAAGTTTTGCAAATTTATTAAAAAGAAAAAACTGAAATATCACATTTACATAATAGTCTGGAGGCACTTCCAGGAAATGTGACAGTAGGGGTACACTCATGTTACAAGCTGGCAACAATGTTTTTCTGAAAGCCCAGACCTCTAGGAACCCAAAAAGTCTTGTTGCCAGCTTGGGAAATGGTTTGGACCAGATTTGTGGCCATTTTTCAAAATGGCCGCCTACATTTTTGGTGTTTTCTAATATTTGAGCTCTAGAACTTATATCTGGCTGTCTTAAAGGTCTCTAGGGTTATGACCTTATAACATATAGTCATACAACAATCCTCACCCAAATTGGGGTGCATGGCATATCTATAAGTGGTTTTATTGAAGCAAAAAGGCAAAAATATGCCTGAAAAACGCCTTCATTTTGATTTTTCCAAATCACTAAATTGCATACTGTGAAGTTGTTCTTTGGTCAATTTCTTTCAAAATAGTTTTAAAATTTGCCCAGATCCCTCCTCTTCATTAGCAAATCTTCAGGAATATACCCAAGTTCTCAGAAAATATGTTTTATGCATGATCAGCTACCCCTACCCCCTAAATCACAAAACGTGCCAATTTTCAATATTTCCAGATTCCAACCAATATCATTGTTGTATGACTTTTTCTCATCATGATAGGTCCAAATTAACTTACTCTATGTGATTAGGTGTTAATAAAAATTGAATTTCACACTTTAGTGAAAATCCAAGATGGCTGCCAAATGGCCAATAAAATATAATATTTCACATTATGACGTTAAGTTAAGGTAATGCAGTCTACCATTTGATACCAACACATTTTTGAGACATAATATATTGCAATAATGATGCTTTCCTTTGTATCCTTCCTCAGGTCCTGCCCGAATCATCATTTTAACATAATTGTTGTGTTAACAATGTACTATAACATATTGCTTGTTGCATGTGCTGTAAATAGCTTTCAGTGTTGTGGTAGACATAGTCTTTGTCTCTTTCCAGATATGAATGAAGATGGAACCTGTAGCTGTGATAGGCGGGAGACGGAAGAGAGAATCAGTTGCACTGGACATCGACTGGAGCACATGCTTCATTTGCCAAGGCAACAGAAAAAATGAAAAGACAACCAAGCCCACAGATGTTGGTCTCGAACGCTTTAAAGACTGTGTGATTACGAGACAGAAATACCATGACCATGAGTACATCTCAACACTTGACAGAATACAGAGTATTGACCTTGATGATGAAAAAGAACACATCGTATGGCACAGGGGCTGTTATTCAAAGTTTACACATGCCAACCATATTGAGAGACTGAAAAATCGGCATGAAAAGGAAGCAAAGGACTCGTGTGACCAACCATCTACATGCATTCGCCCCTCTTCTAGAGCATCAGTTGCTTCAGTGTCCTGGGACAAATGTATTTTCTGTCAGGAGGATAAGGCAGGAAAGCAATTGAGGAATGTAGCCACTTTAGAGACCTCAGACAGAATACTAAATGATGCTCAAAAGAACAAGATTATGAGATGCCGGTTGGCAGGAATAAGTGACCTAATAGCTGCTGAAGGGAAGTACCACCTTCCTTGTTATGTAACCTTCAGGAGGAAGTCTGAGTCAACTGTGGTAGAAGAAGGCCCAGAATATCCACCAGATGTTTGTTTCAACAAAATGATCGAGGAGGTGGATGCTGGGCTGTCTGGAGGAGACATCTATACCATGAAAACCATCTGGCACCAATACTGTTACATGATGAGAAGAGACTTCAGTGTCTGTGTGGAGCAATGTGACCGACAGAGTTACAAAGCATTCAAGAACAAAGTCAAAAGGGTATTAGGAGATAGGGCAGATTTTGTACAGTCCATGAATCAACAGGATTCACTTCTAGTCTTCCCACTAATTCAAACAGGTATTGTTGTTCAGAACTTAGCAGAGATGGCAGATGAGCTAGAACAAAGTGAGATACAAGATTCTGATGAAACCTCCCAGCACATTCCATCTTTCTCAGCCGAAACAAAGGACAAGGAACTCTTGAGTTGGCTTTACAGAGTGGCAGTCAAAATGAGAAATGACATCAAGACAATGCCAGGACACTCAGATATTGGAGACATCAATACTGAAAGTGCACAGAAGGTGGTTCCTGAAAGCCTTTACATTTTCCTACGCCTGCTGTGTGATTGTGACAGCATATTTGAAGATTCTGAAGGGACCTCCGAAGGTGATGATGATGGAGAAAGCAAAAGGATTTTGAGCATAGCACAGGACATAGTATGTTTGGCATCTGGTGGCAGAAAGCAGACACCAAAGCAACTAGGGCTAGCTCTCACTGTTCACCAAGCAACAAGGTCCAAGGACTTGGTGCAACTAATGCATGCTGCAGGACATGGTGTTAGTTATGAAACTGTAAGAAGAGCTGACACTGCCCTTGCAAACTCTGTCTTGGCCAGATATGTTGAGCAAAACAACACAATAATACCCCTGAATTTTGCACAAGCTACCTACCAAGGATACATCAGATATGCTAATGATAACATTGACATCATAGAGGAGACCCTTGACGGTCAAGGCTCCTTTCATGCCTCACAGTCTGCTGCCTTTCGAAGAAGCATACCTGGCGAAAAGACCATTGCACCTGATGTCAAGTCAAGCAGTAGCAGATCTGTAACTGTGCCAGAGCATTTCAATGAGATTCAACCTTCAGGCATGGGCACCCAGAAACCCGAAGCAACATTTCCAGTAGCTGTGAAAGCTGATTGGTATATGGAATCGGATGCCCAGGTTATCTCTGAGGCTATGGCCATAGATGTGTCATGGCTCCTTGCACGTCAGTCTCACACCGAGGACCAGCATGTTCCAGGCTGGACAGCATTTAACCAGCGTGTGTCTGATGTGAATCCAGCAAAGACTACAGTAGGGCCTATGCCGATAATCAATGAGCCTGCACATGAGTTTGACACCATCTGGACAGTGATTCAAAACTGCCAAAGGATGACTGCTGCACTAGGGCAAACGTATACAGTACTTACCTTTGATGAGCAACTGTACTGTAAAGCCAAGATGTTGCAGTGGGCCAAACCAGACAAATGCAAAAACCTAGTGGTGATGCTTGGTGGTTTCCATATTCAAATGAATTTCACCAAGGTTATTGGACAGTACATGGCAGATTCCGGCTTGAAGGACATTCTGGTAGAAAGTGGTGTGTATGGCGAGAACACTGCACAGAACATCCTCAACGGGAAACAATGGAACCGCACAATCCGTGCCCACAAGCTTGTGTTTGAGGCATTATGGCGAATTCTGTGGCAGAAGATCCTACATTGGCTGAATGAAAATGAAGTACAGATTGATGCAGAAATCAATCAGGTATCAGAGGACCTTTCGAGAGCTTTCCAGCAGGCAGACGATGAGGCCATCTACAGTGCTCTGAGGCGTCTGGTGCCCAAGGCCTACCAGGTCAGTGCCCTAATAGAAGACATGGACAGGGAACACGAGGCAAATGCCACATTTGTATATTGGCGGCAATACATGCATCTTGTGAGCATCCTCCTGAGGTTCACCCGTGCCATCAGAGATGCCAAGTGGGAATTGTTCCTGACCACTTTTCGCGAGATGCTCCACTGGTTCGGAGCCTTCGACCGGCCAAACTACCTGCGATGGGGCAGTGTGTTCCTGGCAGATATGAATCAGCTGGGGCACACTGCGCCTGAGGTGTTGGCAGGTTTCAATGAAGGGGACTTCGGAGTGAAGGAAAGCACACAAAAGCAAATGTGCAGACTTATGCAGGAACCCCCTCAATGACTCTGATAGTGATTAGACGACATGCATGGAAACTTGAGTATATTCCATAATGTCATATTGTTACTATGCTGGCTGTATTTGACGTAATGTAACTAGTCTTGCTTCAGCTCTGTTCCACCAATGTATTACTAGTCTATGATATGACTGTATCCCACATTCTGTCACTTATGTATGAATAGCCAGATTAGCTTGTTGGGTATGACTTTGTTAATTCAGTGCCAAATATTTGTTTAGTTTAAAGGTGCAAGCATTGCATTGACGTTTGTATTGTTTGGATCAGTGTAACATAATAATGTTTGCATTATGTATACAAGTTATGTATGTTTATTTTTGTTTAACATTAAATAATATAGCTTATATTTTACAATCTTCTATGTCTTCATTTATGTAAGTGCCTTGTTTGTCAGCTATGTTGGAACTAATATACTCCGCAAACAAGGCACTTCCAAATCCACACTACTTTCCTGAAATTCAAATGTTATAAAACATAAATTTTACATAAAGTCCCCCTCTAAAATAATACATCTTCAACTCATCAAGACTCTTTCACATACATGTGACCTATAGAATAGTAGTGCCTCATATATTTAGTATAAATGGAACATTTTAGAAGTGCCTCTGAATGAAATTGCAGTCTTATGGTCTCGCGCCACCAAATATTCTATGGCCATTTGGCAGCCATCTTGGATTTTCACTAAAGTGTGAAATTCAATTTTTATTAACACCTAATCACATAGAGTAAGTTAATTTGGACCTATCATGATGAGAAAAAGTCATACAACAATGATATTGGTTGGAATCTGGAAATATTGAAAATTGGCACGTTTTGTGATTTAGGGGGTAGGGGTAGCTGATCATGCATAAAACATATTTTCTGAGAACTTGGGTATATTCCTGAAGATTTGCTAATGAAGAGGAGGGATCTGGGCAAATTTTAAAACTATTTTGAAAGAAATTGACCAAAGAACAACTTCACAGTATGCAATTTAGTGATTTGGAAAAATCAAAATGAAGGCGTTTTTCAGGCATATTTTTGCCTTTTTGCTTCAATAAAACCACTTATAGATATGCCATGCACCCCAATTTGGGTGAGGATTGTTGTATGACTATATGTTATAAGGTCATAACCCTAGAGACCTTTAAGACAGCCAGATATAAGTTCTAGAGCTCAAATATTAGAAAACACCAAAAATGTAGGCGGCCATTTTGAAAAATGGCCACAAATCTGGTCCAAACCATTTCCCAAGCTGGCAACAAGACTTTTTGGGTTCCTAGAGGTCTGGGCTTTCAGAAAAACATTGTTGCCAGCTTGTAACATGAGTGTACCCCTACCACCTTTTCTAGGCCACTTTTGGGGATATGCCTCCAGAGCATAAGTATTCATACCCTTTGCTATGACACTTGAAATTTAGCTCAGGTGCCTCCCATTTCTCTTGATCATCTTTGAGATGTTTCTACACCTTGATTGGAGTCCACCTGTGGTAAATTCAATTGATTGGACATGATTTGGAAAGGCACACACCTGTCTATATAAGGTCTCACAGGTGACAATGCATATCAGAGCAAAAACCAAGCTATGAGGTCGAAGGAACTGCCTGCAGAGCTCAGAGACAGGATTGTGTCGAGGCACAGATCTGGGGAAGCCTACAAAAAAATCTCTGCGGCATTGAAGGTTACCAAGAGCACAGTGGCCTCCATAATTCTAAAATGGAAGAAGTTTGGAACAACCAGGACTCTTCCTAGAGCTGGCCGCCCGGGCAAACTGACCAATCGGGGGAGAAAGGCCTTGGTAATAGAGGTGACCAAGAACCCGATGGTCACTCTGGCTGAGCTCCAGAGATCCTGTGTGGAGATGGGAGAAACTTCCAGAAGGACAACCATCACTGTAACACTCCACCGATCTGGGCTTTATGGCAGAGTGGCCAGACGGAAGCCTCTCCTCAGTGAAAGACACATGAAAGCCCACTTGGAGTTTGCAAAAATCACCAAAAGGACTCTCAGACTGTGAGAAACAAGATTCTGTGGTCTGATGAAACCAAGATTGAACTGTTTGGCTTCCGCCTGGCCATATATAATGTATTTGGTTTGGATATATATATATATATATATATATATATATATATATATATATATATATATATATACACACACACACACACACACACACACACACACACACACACACACACACACACACACACACACACACACACACACACAAAAATATTGGCACCATTGCACTTTTTCGAAAGAATGCACCATTTCTTCCAGAAAATTGTTGGAATTAAAAAATATTTTGGGATCCACATTTGTATTTCTTTGGTTTGCAGTGGAACAAAACAAAAAAGCTGAACTAATCACTAGATCTTAGCTTATTTCACAAAGAAATCCTAAAATGGACCGGACAATATTATTGGCACCTTTTGGAAGTTGTTAGAAATCAGTAGATTTCAAGCAGGTGATTCTCCTTTAATTTGGCATTGAACTCACCTGTGGTGAGTTGCAGGTGCCTGCAATCTAAAAATAACACATTCAACCAGTTTGAATAGAGAAAAGGAGTCATTGTGCTGTTTTGGGTCACAGTGTGCACCACAATGAGCATGGAGAAAAAAAAGAAAACCAGAGCAATTTCTGAGGAGGTCAGACAAGATTGTAGCCAAGCAAGGACAATCTTAAGACTACAAGTACATCTTCAGAGACCTTGATCTTCCTGTGTCCACCATATGCAATGTTATCAGGAAGTTTAAGGCCCATGGCACTGTAGGCAACATCCCTGGACATGGCCACAAGAGAAAACTTGATGGAATATTGCAGCGAAGGATTGTTTGAATGGTGGAGAAAGCACCTCAATCAAATGCCAAACAGCTTCAAGCTGATCTTCAGACACAAGGTACGACAGTTTCAACTCAAACCATCCGTCACCAACTCGATGAAAGGGGGTTTTATTGTAGGAGACCAAGGAGGACCCCACTGCTGAGTGAGAGACATCAGAAAGCCTGACTGGAGTTTTCCAAAACGCACCTGAACAACACAAAATCATTCTGGAAGAATGTTCTGTGGACAAACGAGACCAAATTAGAGCTTTTTGGTAAAGCACATCATCTCTATGTTTACAGAAAACAAAATGAAGCCTTCAAAGAAAATAACACCTTCCCTAAAGTCAAACATGGAGGAGGTTCAGTGATGTTTTGGGGTTGCTGTGCTGCCTCTGGCACTGGGTGCCTTGAATGTGTGCATGGCATCATCAAATCAGGAGATTACCAAAGCAATTTGGAGCGCAATGTTCAACCTAGTGTCAGAAAGCTGGTCTCCCTCGAAGGTCTTGGGTCTTGCAGCAGGACAATGACCCCAAACACACTTCAAAAAGCACCCAGGAATGGTTCAAGACAAAACGCTTGACTGTTCTGGAGTGGCCAGCAATGAGTCCAGATCTAAATCCCATTGAACACCTGTGGGGAGATCTGAAAACAACAGTTGGGAGATGGCACCCTTCAAATCTGGGAGAACTGGAGCTGTTTACACAAGAAGAGTGGGCCAAACTGCCAGTAGAGAGGTGCAGGAAGCTCATTCATGGCTATAGGAAGCGCTTGACTGCAGTTATTTTGTCCAAAGTCTGTGCTACCAAATATTAAGTCTCAGGTGTCAATAATTTTGTCAATGCAATTTCTTTTTATTTTCTGATTTAAAAGGATATGTTAAGTTCTGAATCAAAAACAAAGGTTCTGTAATATTAACAGTGAAATAAAGAATTGTGGAGACCAAATACTTTTGTCAATTTAAACTTTTTTGGGGGGAAAATTGTGAGTTATTTGAAAAAAGTGCAAGGGTGCCAATATTTTTGGCCACGTCTGAAACTACAACACACCATTTTGATTAAACTTGTTGTAAGACAGATTGAAGCATTTTAAGTGAAGCAAGAGCAATGATCCTTACGTTGTCAGCCAGTGTGGCATCACAGCTTGGGTGAGCAAGTAGCAAACGTACAACTTCAGCATGTCCGTGCTCACTGGCACACATGAGAGCCGTTGATCCATCGTCATCATGTACGTTTGGGTCAGCAGCACAAGACAGAAGGGCACGTACTGTGTCAGCACATCCATGGCTCACTGCGAGCATCAGTGCTGTCTGACCTGCCTGCACATCAAATGAAGCATGTCCGAGACATTTTCAATTCCTCAACCAAAAACCAAAAGCCATTTGTTTAACTAGTGCATGATGAACACATAACACTCTTATAACAGTGCAGTTAATGAACCATTTAGCTTTGAGCAGAAGGTACACTGCAAAATAGCAGCATTCGACATCCTTGGGCAGCACACAATGGATGTGAATGTCCGTCCTGTGTATGTATGCATGCATGCATGTATGTATGTATGTATGTATGTACTATGTATGTATGTATGTATGTATGTATGCCCTTTCCGCTGGCATTTTGCAGATTTCCTTTAAAATTCGCTTTCTCTGCAACTGTTGGTCTGATTGACACAAAATTCTCAACATTGGAGCAACTCCTGTAGATTTTTTTTTATTGACAATTATGATGTCATACATCACATGGTATGGGCACCATCTTGTATAAAAAACGAAAAACGTTACACTTATATATCTGCGAAACTGCTCCATACAGAAAAACTTGAAAGTTTGCTCATGGTAAAGTACTCGCCATAAGGAATAACATATGTTAATGATGATGTCATAGGCCTTGTTAATCGTGATGTCATAGGTGCCCTAATTATGACGCCATAAATCGACAAATAGAACACTTGATCCGATCAGTATGAAATTTCTTGAGCGTGATCTAGGGATAAATTGGTCAAGAAAAAACAATTGATGACAATCACTCAAGTGGTTTGGCAGCTATATGTTTTACAGCTTATCCGTAGGGAAATGTCTGGAGCAGCGTTTGTCTACCTGTCCGGTGTATGTATGTACTATGTATGTATGTATCTATGTATCTATGTATGTATGTATGTATGTATGTCTGTCCCTCAAAAACGTCCACCAATCAGAGCTGAGGATCTGGTCACATGACAGGGGGACAACAGATCCTCTACTCAGCAGATCCAAGCCCGGCTACGCCATTGTTAGACTATCAGTCATCGTCCAACAGTGTGGTGCAGAGGTAGCACACTTACCTTTGAATTGTCTAGTCTTGTTTGATTGTCGACTCGACTATAAACTGTTGGATTTGAATAGAAGGTGGGGGTAGACTGAAAATAGCAGCATTTGAGATCCTTAGGCATCACACAATGGATGCGAATGTTTTGTCTTTCTTCAACCTTCCGGTTCGAGGATCGATGCACGTGGACAACTGATCGGTGTTCTCTCCTACCAGTTCTTCGAAGCTAAATTCCCCCAATCATTTACATTGTATTTTACTGTTTCGTTTTTAGGTCATCTCATCTCATCTTGATCTCGAAGAGATAACCTTAGAAAATGGGTCGTGATGTCTAGATTATCTAGATTATTATTTCGGGTGACACCGTCACAATTTCGGTCTTCGAGGCCGGCCGATAGGCACAGTGTGACCGGAAGGGACGAGGTTCTCCTGACCACGTGGCCCTTGACTTGGTTTGACCGCACAATGTGGGCGCTTTCAGGATGAACTTTAGCCGGGGAGCGTTTGGGCGCCCTGGTCTGATACTGCCGCCCACGCGCAGAACAACTTGTGAGTGCACGTGGGTCCCGGCGGTCCCACTGGCCTAGCGCTACCATGTTTAGACAGCGAACTCCGTCCCCGGGCACCACGTCTGACTCTCTTATTCAGGGAGCATGGCGACGTGGGCACGGTAGGACACCCGCGGAGCCCCGGCGGACCAGGGACCTCTCGAGCCTACGCGTTAGCGTGCTACGGTGGAATCAACGGCTTCGGCCACGGCCGAGCCGATACTCGGCCCGGTCGCCCGGAAATGAACTGGTTCGACGCCCGCGCTAGAGAGGTCGCGGGCGACTGAGATGTATTAACAAATTAGTTAATTAATTTGAGACGTCCGATTTCTAGTGTTTGGAAATTTGGAAGAGCTTGACCCTAGCCTTTCCCTTGCGAGGGCAAGGAGGAACTTAACACTTGACACTTAAGCTTAGTTTGAAGTACACCCTGCCAGCGCTCCCGGTGGGACGGCAGGGCAACCAGAAGGGACGAGGTTCTCCTGACCACGTGGCCCTCGATCTGGGAAGCGAGAGGCGTTCCATTAGTGGACGCGCCCCTCACGCCCGACTTTTGGGCGGCCCCGGCAGGCCGTTTGTTTTGACGTTCCGTGACAGGCCCCGCACCCCCACCTCCGGGCCGACCGGGCGACCGGAATGAATCCCGGTGTCCCGATCCGAACCTTCAGAGCGGGCCGGCTGGGGAGTGCCAAGCACCCCGTACCTGCACTTTCCGTCCCTGCGGTCCCAAATACCGGAACCACCCGAATACCACTTTATTTGACAAAATGAGGTGCGGCCTACAGCCTTAGAAAACCAACCCTATATAAGTCAATACCTCCAACGACACAGGCGAGCATTCGTGCCGCGTGACGTGGTGACGTCATCGCGCTTTCACCTTAAAAGATTTATTTGATATAAGTTAATATTTTGATATAAGCCTTAGAAAAGCAACCCTATAGAAGTCAAATGGTCCAATAAAGGGTGATGGGAGGGTGATGGGAGGGTGATGGCAGGGTGATGGGAGGGTGATGGGAGGGTGATGGCAGGGTGATGGGAGAGTGATGGGAGGGTGATGGCAGGGTGATGGGAGGGTGGTGGGAGGGTGATGGGAGGGTGATGGCAGGGTGATGGCAGGGTGATGGGAGGGTGATGGCAGGGTGATGGCAGGGTGATGGCAGGGTGATGGCAGGGTGATGGGGGAGGGTGATGGGGGAGGGTGATGGGGGAGGGTGATGGGGCAGGGTGATGGGGCATGATGGGAGGGTGATGGGAGGGTGATGGGGGAGGGTGATGGGAGGGTGATGGGAGGGTGATGGGAGGGTGATGGGGGAGGGTGATGGGAGGGTGCAATAATCCGGTGCAATAATCGAAAACCGATTCAAAATGGCCCCTCGCTACGATTTTCCACGATCACGTTTTATTTTCACCACTTCAAATCGACCGAATTTCACCAAATAAGATGCCACACTCGCTGCACTGATGTCATTTTTACGGCAAAAGTGAAAACAGATTTTAATTTGGAAATAAAACGAAAGCGTGCACAATGGAATCATTCGTGCCGCGTGACGCGGTGACGTCATCGCGTTTCCACCTTAAAAGACTTATTTGATATAAGTTAATATTTTGATATAAGCCTTAGAAAACCAACCCTATAGAAGTCAATACCTCCGACGACACAGGCGCGCATTCGTGCCGCGTGACGTGGTGACCTCATCGCGCTTTCATCTTAAAAGACATTTGATATAAGTTAATATTTTGATATAAGCCTTAGAAAACCAACCCTATAGAAGTCAATACCTCCAACGACACAGGTGCACATTCGTGCCGCGTGACGTGGTGACGTCATCGTGCTTTCATCTTAAAAGACATTTGATATAAGTTAATATTTTGATATAAGCCTTAGAAAACCAACCCTATAGAAGTCAGTACCTCCAACGACACAGGCGTGCATTCGTGCCGCGTGACGTGGTGACGTCATCACACTTTCACCTCAAAAGACGCATTTGATATAAGTTAATATTTTGATATAAGCCTTAGAAAACCAACCCTATATAAGTCAATACCTCCAACGATACCGATTATTTTGATTATTTTTGATTTTTGTATTTGTACATTTTTTTATTTGTTTTTTATTTATTTTTAAATTTGTACAAACGTATTTTTGATTCGAAGGTCTCAAGAAACTCATTTTGCAATAAATGTTCGTTTCCCATTAATCGTACACTTTCTAAAATCCAATCTCACCCCTCCCCTCCAAATCTTCCCCATCACCCCTTCCCTCCAAAACTTCCCCATCACCCCTTCCCTCAAAAACTTCCCCATCACCCCTCCCCTTCAAAACTTGCCCATCACCCCTCCCCTCCAAATCCACCCCTTGCCCCTCCTCTCCAAATCTTCCCCATCACCCATCTCTTTCAAATATTCCCCCTTGCTCCTCCCCTCCAAATCTTCCCCATCACCCATCCCTTTCAAATCTTCCCCCTTGCCCCTCCCCTCCAAATCTTCCCCATCACCCATCCCTTTCAGATCTCCCCCCTTGCCCCTTCCCTCCTAAACTCCCCCCACACCCCTCCCCTCCGAGACCCTCCCTCACTCCTCCCCTCCTAGACTCCCCTCTCACCTCTCCTCCTCAAAGCATCCTCCACACTTCTTCCCCCTTCCAACTTTCACCTTCATCTCCCTCAACCTTCTGCCTCACTCTTCCCCCTCCTCAAATAACACCTCACTGCGCCTCACCCAATCACCATCAAACCTTTTGTCCGCCCCATTCTTCCCTTTCTCCAAGCTATTCTGAAATCTCTGACACACCTTCAACAGCTCTCCCTACCTCTTCCTCCTCTTCCACATCTTACCCCACCGCTCCCCCCCCCCCCTGTTCTGTATCCGATGCTCCCCCTTCCTCTTCTTTAACAGTATGGACCTCAAACATCCGGGGCCTTCGCTCAAACTTGACTGATCTCTCCATACAGGTTGCTTCTGATAAACCAGACGTGATCTGCTTAACAGAAACTTTCCTCCTTCATGATGTCTCTGATTCCTTGGTATCTCTCCCAGGTTACTCCGTCCTCCGGTATGATAGACCTGAGCCTCGTCCTGGAGGGGGAGTTGCTATCTTTATAAAAAACTCTCTGCCTCACTCGCCCTGCACTGCCCTCTCTCCACCTCACCCCCAGGAATACCTTTGGCTATGGCTTCCCCTTCGCTCCCACCTTTTGTTCATATGTGTGTTGTACCGTCCACCAAACAGTGATGACTCCATCTACATCTCGATGTCTGATAATATGGACCAACTTCTATCTACCCATCCCAACTCTCTCTTCCTCATATGTGGTGATTTCAATCGTCACCATGCCAGTTGGCTGGGTGTGGGTTCCTCTCTCACCAGCCATGGCTCTTCAGCAAAGGATTTCTGTGACTCACTGGGACTGACACAATCTGTCAATTTCCCGACCCGGATCTCAGTCAACGGAGCATCTCCTCTTCTGGACTTGGTTATGACAAACTTCCCTGAAAATGTCTGCTGCTCTTCTTCTGCTCCAATCGGCTCATCTGATCATGTGCTTGTTAAAGTGGACATCTCTCTGACCATTCTCAGAGAGCCTCCTCAGCGTCGACGAGTCTGGCATTTCACTCAGGCCAACTGGCACGGTCTTCAAGCAGCCATCAATCATCTGGACTGGTCTCCCATCTCTACCGCCTCTGACATCAACTCATCCTGGGAATTTTTCCAAAGTAAATTGCTCTCTCTCATGCACAGATTTATCCAATCTCGTCTTCAGTTGTCATACCCTACCTCCCGTACATGGTACACGGAATCTTGTGGTGAGGCTATTGCCCAGAAACAACTTGCTTTCGTCTCCTGGAAAGCAAATCCAACGGAGGGAAATCTCATTTCCTTTCACAAAGCCCGAAACAAGTGTGTGTCCACCCTCAGGAGAGCCAGGAAACAATATCTCTCCGTTCTCAGGACAGAACTCTCTTATCTGTCTCCCTCTTCCAAATGCTGGTTGCGTCTGGTCAAAACTGTTTCTGGTGTTTGTTCCCCCTCCATCCCCTCCCTCACCTCAAACGGCCACACAGCTGATTCCGCACGTGAAAAAGCTGAATGCCTCAACTCTGTGTTTGCCTCTAAATCTTGTGTCCCAAACCCATCCCTCTCTGTACCCACCGTACCCAGTCGTACCCAGCTGCTCCTGGACTCTGTGTCCTTTCCTCCTGACAAGGTGGAAAAGTTTCTGTCAACCCTCGACTCTGATTCTGCAACTGGACCTGACAGCATCAGCCCACGGGTCCTAAAATCCTGTTCTTCCGCTCTTTCACTCCCTCTCTCTGTTCTCTTCACCCTCTCTTTTGCTCAAGGTCATCTGCCATCTGCTTGGAAATCTGCCAACATCACCGCTTTGCACAAAAAAGGTGCAAAAACAGATCCCAGCAACTACAGACCAATCAGCCTTCTCCCAATTATCAGCAAAGTCATGGAATCCATCATTGCTTCAGATATGAAATCTTTCCTCTTCTCCAATGGCTTGATCTCTGATCATCAATTTGGTTTCAGACCTGGTCACTCTACTCTGGACATGCTGCTTCTGCTTTCTCAACAATGGATGGAGGTCCTCAATGCCAAACAGGAAATTAGAGCTGTCTCCCTTGACATATCACGTGCCTTCGATACGGTCTGGCACCCCGCTCTGCTCACCAAACTCTCCTCTTTTGGTATCCATGGAAATCTCCACGCATGGCTGGCGGACTTCCTCTCTTGTCATAGTCAACGTGTGGCCCTGAATGGGTTTCTCTCATCTCCTCTTCCTGCTCAGGCTGGAGTTCCCCAAGGCAGTGTTCTGGGCCCTGTGCTTTTTCTGGTCTTCATCAATGATCTCTCTGACTCTCTTGAAAATCCTCTCTTTCTCTTTGCTGATGACTCTACTCTCTGTCGCTCCATACTTCATCCCTCAGATTGGCAGTCTGCAGCCTCCTCACTCTCTGCAGACCTGGACAAAATCACAGACTGGGCATACAAGTGGAACATGTCTTTCAATCCTGACAAATCTCACACTCTTACGATGTCTCTCCGAAAAGACCGACTGGACAACCCTCCCATCCACTTTCTGAATAATCCTCTCCAAGAAGTTCTATCACTCAAGCTTTTGGGTCTCACCATCTGCCATGTTCTTTCCTGGGAAAACCACATTTCAAATCTGGCCTCCAAAGCCAGTCGCCGACTGGGCATCCTCCGTCGTGCGAAGTCCTTCCTTGGCACATCTGAGCTCCTCACCACATACACGGCTTTCATCCGCAGCTCAATGGAATACTGCTCTCCCCTCTGGGCTGGTGCACCTGCCTCACACCTAGCTCGTCTTCACGCTGTTGAAACCAAAGCATTCAGAATCATTGGAATCTCCCGCGATGAAGCTAACTCCAAGGGCCTCTCACTCACTCACCGCAGGCAGGTTGGTGGTCTTTCCGGCTTCTACCGACTCCTCTCTGGCCTTGCCCCCCCAGCTCTCTCTGGGCTCTGTCCCCTAAATATTCCTACAGGTCGCACAAGATCTGCCTGCAACCCTCTTATGGTTAAACTGCCAAAATCAAGACTTTCTGCTCACCTTCACTCCTTCATTCCTCTTTTCTCCCGCCTCTGGAACAAACTCCCTCACTCTCTTCAATCCCACTCCACCCTCCAGGTCTTTAAAACAGCTGTTCACCACCATCTCTTATCTTCCCCCATCCAAAACATTGATCTTTTCTATCCCCGCTAATTTCACCCCATCTCTGGTCACTTGTCTGGTCCACTTTTTTGAAATACCAACTTCTGTCCTGGAAGTCCTTGGTGTCCTTGTGTTTGATACTTCTGCCACCCCCCTCCCCCCAAGCCCTCTCCCTCCCACACATCTCCCTGCTCTTAAATGTTATGTGCCCTCAAGTGTTTGTGTGCTTCCCCTTATCTTGTCTTCCGCTCCCTCTTTTTATATATTTTGTTTGTCTGGTTGATTTGTTTGTGAAGTAAATGTCAGCTCTTTCACGAGCCTTGATTCAGTATACAAAAAAAGAAAAAAAAAGAAAAAAAGATGTCCGTCCGTCCGCAAACTTCGTGCTATTTTTGCAACTCCTCCCTTATCACCTGAATGATTGTTCTGAAACTTGACATATGAATATAAGAAAGTAGCCCACACAATCACTCAGGCTTCGACTTTTCCATTTCGGATCACGGGGGCTCACAGGGGGAGTTACACCCTGAAACTTTTAGATCCCTACTCGTCCCTTACTACTTCCCCTTCCTGCTTCGCCCCTGCCCTTCCAGGCTTTGCCCCCTCTCCACACATCCCCAGCTTCCCCTTTCCCTCTCCTTGCTCCTTTCCACATCCCTAAATCTTATCAGTAGGTCCTACATTCCCCCACCTGGCCCTAACTGTGTGGACCTCAAATATCCGCAGCCTCCATTCCAATCTGACAGATATATCAATCCAAATTGTTTCCGATAAACCAGACACCATTTTCTTAACACAATCCTTCCTCCCACAGGCCGGCCTTGAATTGTCTCTACCTGTCAATTTTCTCCTGCGGTTTGATCAATCTGAACCCCACCCTGGCAGTGAGGGTGCACTGTACATTAAGAAGTACATTTCTCACTCTCTGTGTGCTGCTCCTACACCTCCCATACCTGAGGGAGTACATTTGGCTGCGACATCCCCTCCACTCCCACCTCATGTTTGTCTGTGTATTGTATCGTACTGTCCTCCCAAGAGTGACAACTTCATCTCCATCTCTGTCAGAAAACATGGACCAGCTTTTAACCACTCATCCCAACTCTCTTCCTGATATTAGGTGGCTTCAATTGTCACCTGGCAACTTGGCTGGGTGTTGGTACCTCTCTCACCAGCCACTACTACTTCAGCAAAGGACTTCTGTGACTCCATGGGCCTGACTATCTGTGACCTTTTCCACAGGGATTTCTCCCAATGGCAAATCTACCATTCTAGATTTGGTAATAACCAACTTCCCCGCCAAATGTATCTTGCTCTTCTTCTGCCCCAATTGGCTCGGCTCACCTGGTCATGGGCTTGTGAAAGTCAACATCTCTGGCCATTTTCAGAAAACAGCTTCAATGCCAGCGGGTCTGGCAGTTCACTCAAGCAAACTGGCAGGGATTATAAGCAGTCATCACACTTCAGGACTGGTCTGCAAAATCTATGGCCCCTGATGATAATTTAGCCTTGGAATTCTTCCACAGAAACCTGCTCTCTTATGCACGGACGAATCCCATCTCGTCTTCAGTTATCTTACCCACCCGCTCACTCTTGATACTCTGAATCCTGTGTAGTCAGGGCCCTTAGGGATATTTTGGTTCAAATTCTTCCAAAAGCATCAAATTTGGCGCAGATGTTGCCCATGCCATACTCTTTCGATTTTTGACGGGCGCCAAGGGCGGTATGATCCGGGGACCATACCGGTCCATCCCGCCATGTCACCTGACCTATGACGTCATAATTAGGATATGCATCCAATCACATGGCGTACTATAAGTGGTCAAAGTTCAAAATGAATCGATCGAAAAATGAAGGCAGGGATCCATTTTTAAGGTTTTCATAAAATCCAATATGGCCGCCAGGTCACATGACCTATGACGTCATATTTATGACATGTATACAATCATGTATACATGAACCCGGATCATGATCGCACAAAAATTAAACACAAGGATATGGCATACAGTTCATAAAACATCAAAATCCGTACCTTTGTAATTAGACTGATGAACTGCATATGCCTGAAAATTAGGAAATAGACATGTAAATATTTCCTCTGTCAAAAATAAGGTCAGAGTTCGATTACCCAACCCAGAAACATAAAATGGTGAACCTCATGTAAATCTTGACAAAAAACTCAAAAACCGACATGTTTGACTGAAAAATGACCTTTAAGATGACCTTGAGGGTTGACCTTGACCTCGAATCATCAAAATATCATAATTGGATTCCTCGACCTCGAAAACCCCTGAAAAGTGGTATCATACATGATTCCAACCCTTTTGGTTATTTAACTGATTTTCCTCTAATCCGGGTGGCGGCCATTTAGTATTTCGCCAATATGGGGCCCCTGGGGGGGGGGGGGGGGCGCCCGTCTTGGCGCCCGTCAAAAATCGAAAGAGTATGGCATGGGCAACATCTGGGCCAAATTTGGTGCTTTCAGAAGAATTTGAACCAAACGGCCCCAAAATATCCCTAAGGGCCCTGACTAGTGGGGAGGCAGTTGCTTTAAAACAACCTGCAATCTCTTCCAGGAAGGCAAATCCAACCGAAGGCGGTACATTGCAAAATACACCCTTGTAGCAGTCCCCGCTGAATGTACACAATCGCCTTGCACCTGCCAGGACGCGGCCAGGGCGCGATCGCCATGCCGGGCTCGTCCGGACGGGCCCAGACGCGCCTCTCCTGGGCATGCCCGGACTCGCTGTTCCCGGGCACGCCCGAACCTCCCGAGCACGCCCGGTCTCGTCTTTCCCGGGCATGCCCGCTCTCGCCTTTCCAGGGCTCGCCCAGAGCGTCCGGGCACGCCCAGCCTCGACTTGCCAGGCCGCATCCAGGACGCCCGGGCATGTCCAGACTCGCCTTTCCAGGGCTCGCCCAGAGCGCCCGGGCACGCCCAGCCTCGACTTGCCAGGCCGCGTCCAGGACGCCCGGGCATGTCCAGACTTGCCTTTCCAGGGCTCGCCCAGAGCGTCCGGGCATGCCCGCTCTCGCCTTTCCAGGGCTCGCCCAGAGCGCTCGGGCACGCCCAGCCTCGACTTGCCAGGCCGCGTCCAGGACGCCCGGGCATGTCCAGACTCGCCTTTCCAGGACTCGCCCTTGACACCCGGGCATGCCCGGTCTCGGTTTTCCTGGGCAAACGCCCGGGCATAAATGTGTATATATATTGCTGCCCGATAAACAGGCTTTTCAGAATACCTGAGCTGTTTTGTTTCAATAAAGCAACTCGGACGAATTCCGTCTTTGGTCGCGTCAATTCTTTCGACTCGCGTTGGAGCGCAGCTCCTTCACCCTCTTGAATACACCATGAGTATCCATCTCAGATCATTCCACAAAGCTTGCAACAAGTGTGTGTCTACTTTCAAGAGAGCCAGAAAACAACATCTGTCCAATCTCAAGAATGAGCTTTCAAACGTATCTGCCGCCTCGAAAACCTGACGGCACCTGGCCAATCGTTCTCTGGTGTGTGCTCCCTTCCACCCTTTCCCTCTACTCTCCTCTTTCCTCTCTTCAAATGGCACCACAGCCGACCCTTGTCGTGGGAAGGCCGAATGCCTCAATGATGTTTCCTTCAATATCTAGTGTCCCTAACCCCTCTTTCTCTGAACCCACTTTTTTTTTTACCAGTTATACCCAACTGCTCCTGAATTTGGTGTATTTTTCACCGAAGGTGGAAAGGTTTCTGCAACCCTCGACAATGACTCTGCAACTGCACCAAACGGCATCAGCTCACGTATCCTAAAAATCTGCTCAGATGCTCTTGCACTTCCTCTCTCTGCGCTTATCACCCGGTCATTTGCACTCGGTCGTCTTCAATCTGCTTGGAAATCAGCCAACATTACAGCATTACATAAAAGGTGCAAATACGGATCCCCTTAACAGACCAGATATCTTACATCAAATCATCAGCAAGGTCATGGAATTCATCATCACAATTGACAAAATCATTCTTTCTTGTATGGCAGAAAGGTGAAATATTTTGGAGAATTGTGCCTTTGATGATACAAGCACGAGAGTTGGCACACAGTTAGAGTATGCCCTAAGGAAGATATTTGGCTATAGGGCCATCACAGATTTGTCCTGTGACAACAATGGCGGCCATTTTTCAAAAAAGGACAAATCTGCGATGGCCCTATAGCCAAATATCTTTCTTAGGACATACTCTGACTGTGTGCCAAATGCCATGCTTGCATCTTCAAAGGCACAATTCCTTCACCTATCTGCCATACCATTCTCTCCAATGGCCTCATCTCAGATTATCAATTTGGATTCAGACATGATCACTCCACCTTGGACATGCTGCTTTAACTCTCTCAATGATGTATGGAAGCCCTCAATGTCAGACATGAGATCAGGGCAATCTCTTTGGACATATCTCAAGCTTTCGATACAGCCTGGCATCTCGCCTTGATGTCCAAATTCTCTGCCTATGGAATCCAAGGTCAACTCCACTCTTGGATTACTGACTTCATCCACTCTCATGACCAATGTGTGGATCTCAACGGAATCCTTTCTTTTCCTCTCTCTGTCAAGGCTAGAGTACCCCAAGGCAATGTTCTCAGCCCCATCCTATTCCTAATCTTCGTCAATGCTCTCACTGACTCTCTGAAAAATCCTCTTTACCTCTTTGCTGATGACTCCCCTCTCTGCCGTGTCATCCCTCATCCTTCTGATAGAAAGGCTACAGCCTCTTCCCTCTCCTCAGACCTTGACAAAAACACAATCTACTCAAACACTTGGAACATGTCTTTCAATCCTGAGAAATCCCACACACTCAATCTCTCTAGGAATGGACCATACCGTAAACAGTCCCATCTATTTTCTCAACAACCCTCTCGAAGAGGTTCAAACTCCAACTCTTGGGCCTCACTCTCAGCCATGATCTCGCATGGGCAAGCTCCATTTCAAAGTTGTCCTCCAAAGCCAGATGCCGACTGGGCATCCTCCGTTGTGCAAAGCCCTTCCTTTGCACACCTCAACTCCTATCCACCTCCAAGGCTTGATGGAGCTTTCGGTCTGCATGGAGCTTGATGGAGCTTTCTTGATCGTATCTGCTGCTTTATGGAGTACTGCTCTTCCCTCTGGGCTGGCTCACCTAATGCTCAGCTTGATGCCGTGGAAATCAAGACTTTCAATATCATTGCAATCTCTCATGATAAAGCTGAGTCTATGGGCCTATCACTTCACCATCGCCAACAGGTTGGTGGTCTCTCTGTCTTCTTCCGCCTCAATTCTGGTCTTGCACCCTCTGCCCATTCCGTGCATTGCCTCCCCCTCCCTAGGTATCTGCAGGACACACGCAGTCCAACAGCAACCCCCTCCCAGTGAAACTGCCTAAATCCAGTATCACTGCCCACCTCCACTCATTTATTCCTCCTTTTGTCTGCATGTCAACCTTCTCTTCAATCCTATTCTTCCTTCCATATATACAAAACAGCTGCTTACCACCACCTCAAGTCACCCTCATCAAAAACCATGTTATTTTCTACAACCATTAAAACATCCCCACCCCTCCCATAATTTTGCTTATGTATCCATCTTGTCCACCCCTTGCATTCTCACCTCATCATTACCTGCATCCATTGTTCGTCCATTTCTGCATATTTTTCCTGTTATGTTGTGTCCTAATCTGTTCTACATCATAGCTCTTCCATGAGCCTTGACCATGCAGATAAAAAGGCATTAAAGCCAAAGGAGTGAACCAATCCACAATCTGTTCATTTTTGGTTTGATGCAGGGCATCACATCCCAAAGTGTGCCATCTCCCAGATGGCAGCAAGCTGTGCGTCCTGGCTGGTCGATGCTCAAGATCCCATGGTGTCTTGCACAAAGAGTAGGCGAGTTATTGCCAGCACCCTGAACAAATTACGAATTCCTGTCTAAACCAGCTCTATTCGAATGCCAGACCTGGCTAGCTAGTTTGAGGAACACTTGGGCCAAGCATACTAGTCCACCGACCCCAAAAAGGTGGTGGGATTAATTATGACCATTAAAGAAGTAGCAGTAATAGATCATCATTATTATTATTATTATTATTATTATGTAACAAGGACACCAAATGCAGCTTAATTAGCTTATTACATCTTATAAATCATACATAAAACAATAATTAAGGAGAAAGTGGAGCTGATGTTCTGTCTCACATTATCAAGTCCTTCAATAACCAAGCAGACCCAGACAGTAGCAGACAAAGCAAACAGCAAAACTTGCATTTGAAAGCACAAAGAAGAGATAACACCCCACATCCTGCTGGCTTGGTTAACATTGCCACACGTGATGGCTTTGTCCATTGGTGACTGATGTCCTTGTAATTCATGTAGAGGTACACTGGCATGTCATGTAGTACATGTACAAGCTTTTCCATGAGCTTTAGGTATATCATAAAGGTATAAATCCAGTATATTATAAAGGAGAAGTAAATCCATGAAATGCACAAAGCAATAATGAGGAACAACCTCAGATAATGTTCATGGAATGCCAACTTCCTTTGCTACCTTGTCGTATGAGTCACCAGGTGAGTGGAGGGGGTGGTGTTAAGAGTGGAGTGGGAAGGGGCGAGGTAGCATTAAGCAGAGTGAAGCATGTTTGACAACTTAACGGATATATTTGTTCATGGGCATAAGGGTAGTTTGTTTTACGGCCTTTAGATTAGGGATTCCTGTGTTCTTTGCCATAGTCTCAGTGTCGTTAATTATTGATATCGGAGCAAAATCAGCAATTGCAATTACCTCCCGTGACTCTATCAGAGATTTGACACGAGCAAAGGAAGGCGATGTGCATCTCTTTGTACTTGCAGACTATCCACCTTTGATAACCAGATGCCAATCGAGGAGCAGGGCGCCACACGTACACTCTCCGCTCGAGGGGCAGTGGGGGTGTGGGGCATGGCAGCAGATTCCGTGGGCTGGAAGGATGAGCGGTTCTGGTCGAATGTTTCTCCTTCCATGAGTTTTGATGATATTGAGCGAGTTTCCATCTTTAGTTTTGATGATATTGAGCGAGTTTCCATCTTTAGTTTTGATGATATTGAGCGAGTTTCCATCTTTAGTTTTGATGATATTGAGCGAGTTTCCATCTTTAGTTTTGATGATATTGAGCGAGTTTCCATCTTTAGTTTTGATGATATTGAGCGAGTTTCCATCTTTAGTTTTGATGATATTGAGCGAGTTTCCATCTTTAGTTTTGATGATATTGAGCGAGTTTCCATCTTTAGTTTTGATGATATTGAGCGAGTTTCCATCTTTAGTTTTGATGATATTGAGCGAGTTTCCATCTTTAGTTTTGATGATATTGAGCGAGTTTCCATCTTTAGTTTTGATGATATTGAGCGAGTTTCCATCTTTAGTTTTGATGATATTGAGCGAGTTTCCATCTTTAGTTTTGATGATATTGAGCGAGTTTCCATCTTTAGTTTTGATGATATTGAGCGAGTTTCCATCTTTAGTTTTGATGATATTGAGCGAGTTTCCTTCTTTAGTTTTGATGATATTGAGCGAGTTTCCATCTTTAGTTTTGATGATATTGAGCGAGTTTCCATCTTTAGTTTTGATGATATTGAGCGAGTTTCCATCTTTAGTCTGGATGATATTGAGCGAGTTTCCATCTTTAGTCTGGATGATATTGAGCGAGTTTCCATCTTTAGTTTTGATGATATTGAGCGAGTTTCCATCTTTAGTTTTGATGATATTGAGCGAGTTTCCATCTTTAGTCTGGATGATATTGAGCGAGTTTCCATCTTTAGTCTTGATGATATTGAGCGAGTTTCCATCTTTGATCGTGGCAACATTGGTTCTGATATTATGGATGTGTTTGCCCTCATTTCCTCTTTTCGCAAGATGAAAGCACCGAGATATAGTTCTAGTCCTCTACAGTCCAAAATGTAGTTTTAACACTGGGGAAAAAAAATAATTATAATAATAAAAAATAACTTTGTTAACTGAGGCAAGTTAACCTGTGACTATTTCCACACTGAATGTTTTTCAATGATGCTGAACCAATGCCCCAATGTGAATAAGTACATGCTGCTTTCATGCGATAGTCCTCTGCCCATGGCACGTGTCCCGCCCCATACCCCTCCAGTGACTATCAGATTCACTTTGGTAAGTGCATATGTTTCATCTTTAGAAAGTCCTCCTGATAAGATATCCTTAATTCCTCCCAATTGTGGTGACCAAGGGTCACATGTAATGTTAGTTGGTGTTTTAGATTGAATCAATAACCACTCTTTTGCTACTGGGAAATCAGAATCAATATTGAGCCTGTGATAAGTACCAATAATGCAAGAGTGAGATGTGCATGGAAAAAGTTTCGGGAACTGAGTGGCGTGATGATGAGGAGGGGAGTGTCGTTGAAGCTGAAGGGAAAGGTGTATGCTGCATTGTGAGAAGTGTTATGATTTATGGGAGCGAGACATGGGTAATGAACGTAGAGCAGCAACGAAGGCTGGAAAGGGTGGAAATGCGAATGGTTCGATGGATGTGCGGAGTATCGTTGAGAGAGAGGAAGACAAATGATGAATTGTGAAAGATGATGGGAATAGAGCCTGTGAAGAGGAACAGGTTGAGATGTGTTGAGGAAGGATGAAAGTGACTGGTTGAGAAGAGTGATGGAAATGAATGTAGAAGGAAGTAGAGGACGGGGAAGACCGAGAAAGACTTGGCTAAAGATGGTGGAAGAAGAAATGCGGGCAAGGGGGTTAACAAGGAGAGATGCAGAAAATAGGGCAAAATGGAGAAGATTGTCATGGGGACCGCAAGGCTAACCCCCGCTCTAGGAGGGAAAATGGCCTTAAAATACCTGTTGTTGTTTTGTTGGGAAGTACCAACTTTTTCATCCCCCTTACCTTTCCCTCGTTATGTTGGAACTCTACTATACACCCTCTCCACACAAGAAACCCATGTCAACTTTTTTTTTTTTTTAGTAACTCAGGCCTTTGCACAGCGGTAGTTGCTTTTTTGCTTCGTCCTAATTCCCACCCTCAATTTGCAGGTTTCTTTTCAAAATATAATGGAAGGTCACTTTGCTTCTCCTGAATTTGCTGACAACGAGCTTAAGTATATTTTACGATATTTCTCCTCAAAGTACAAATAGGGTTCACTTTTTCTACCGAAATTGAGCCTTCCTCAAATATATTGATTCGCGTACCTGAATTATATTCAGAGGTCATTTAAATTGTACATCAAATCCAAGCCATGACTACAATAGAGCCAAACCCCATACTGGGCCCGCTAAACTGTTGGCTAGCTTTGCAAATAACTTTAATCTAATGGATCTTTGGTGGATTCAGGAGCCCGATAGCCATCTATTTACCTGGTGCAAGCGCAACAATAATAATCAGTTATCCTTCGCCAGACTCGGTCACTTCGACATTAATTATATTCTTCGAAACATTTCCCTTATTGCAGATATCTCAAAGAAGAGAAAAGTGCTTTGAAGAGTAGGACTGGCTAGGATTGGGGTCCTTAAGAGTAAAACAGGAAAATATGTGACAGAAGAAACGCAGGTATCAGAAAAAAAGTTGAAGAACTATACTGAAACGATCTATCCAAATGAGATAGCAATATGATGGCAACCTTCGAAGAAAGAGAATATGGACAAGAACCCGTAATGATAGAAAGTGCGGTATGTAGAGCCTTGAAAGAGCTGGCAAATGGAAAAGCACCAGGTGCGGAGAAAATTCCAATGGAGCTATTTAAGGTAGTTGGGGAGGAGGCAATGAAAATTTTAACAGCTACCTGTACACAGATCTGGAGCACGATGATATGGCCTAAAAGGTGTAAGCAGTCCGTCTGCATACCATTGCCAAAGAAAGGGTCATTTGCTGGCCAAATCTGGAGCTATCAGCTCATAGCCTAAAATGGTCAAGAGTGCAAGCTGTCTAACAAGTCTGAAGGGTGGATGTAACAGGTCTAAAGAGAGTCAAGGGACTTAAGGGGAGCAAAGGTCGAAGGAGTCAGTGGGGTCTAAATGGTATAAAAGGTCTAAAGGGTGAAGGGTTCTAAAGGTGTCGAAAGTGTTGAAAGGGTCTTAAAGGTAAAAGGGGTCTTCAAAGGTCCAAGGGGGTCTCAGCAGTCGAAAGGTACATTCCAATCGTATGTAATTAATAGATGTGCGTGTACTCTGGATGTAACTGAGGTTCAAAAAGTATGTAATTAATAGACATATAGACACACAGCTTCACGGATGGCTTCAACAACTGCTTCACGGCTTTACCGCCTCACCATGTTTTTTATATATATACTATATATATATATACTATATATATATATATATATATATATATATATTTATATATATATATGTATATATATATATATATATATATATATATATATATATATATATATATATATATATATATATATATATCAAAGCTCTCAATTGGGTTGATCATGACTTGATGTGGATTTTGCTGAGAAAATGAAGAGGTCAGAGCACCTGATGTGTTTGATAAGAAGCCTGTACACTAAACAAGAAGCTACAGTAACAGGGTATGGAGAGCGAGAATGGTTTGGAATTGGAAAAGGGGTCAGACAAGGATGCATTCTCTCCATTTACTTGTTCAACCTGGAAAGTGACTACATCACATTCCCCCCCCCCCCCCCCTTCCCACGCCTCCGCCCCCCAAGCCCTCTCCCTCCCACACATCTCCCTGCTCTTAAATGTTGTGTGCTCTCAAGTGTTTGTGTGCTTCCCATTCTCTTGTCTTCCGCTCCCTCTTTTTATATATTTTGTTTGTCTGGTTGATTTGTTTGTGAAGTAAATGTCAGCTCTTTCACGAGCCTCGATTCAGTATACAAAAAAAAAAAAAAACAAGACAAGTATAAATACATTCAAAGTACACCGCCCCATGCCAAATAATTAAATATGCTGCAGCGCGGCATTGCCGGGGCGCCTCCGGCACCCGGCAATACCGCAGTGCAGCTCATTGAGGCTGCATTGGGAGGGAGAGGTGTACACTAATTGATTGATTAATTGTATAATTAAAATCAATAAAAGATTATCACAAAATATTTTCATAATCAATTGGCTAATCGCATAACTAAACCACGAGTGCTTCATCCGAAGATGTATCTTTTAGAAATTTAATTAAATAAGTCATTTATAAAAAATTAAATAATTAATTGATTACTCAATAAATAATGAATCGATTAATCAATAAATAATTAATAGATGAAATGATTAATCAATAAATCAAAAATATCCTTGATAGCCACATCACTTGGTCACTCATGTCCAAATATTAGCTTCCCAGCTCAAAAGGTGCCTGAGATATTGGCCAAATGAGAAAGAAAATAAATAAATGATTAATAATGAAAATAAATAAATAATAATCATAAAAAAATTAAATTATTAATCAATTTGGTCAGAGAACACATAAACTACCACTATTTCATCAGAATCTGTAACTTTAAAAAAAAAAATTTTTTTGTCATTAATCGAATAATTAAATAATTAATCGATTAATTGATTAATTAATAAATCAAAAATATCCTTTGCAGCCAAATCACCTGGTCATTGGCATGTCCAAATATCAGCTTCCTAACTCAAAAGGTGCCTGAGTTAATGGTCAGAAGAGAAAGGAAATTTGATTAATTAAATAAGTACTTAATTAATCGCTAATAATTAAATAACTCCTCAATTTATTGATTAATCAAAAAAAAAAAATACCGTTTTTGACAAAGGACTTGCTCACTCTTGTGCCGAAATTTCAGCTTCCTAGCTCAAAGGATGGCTGAGATATCGTCCGGACAACCAAGAAAGAAAACAAACAAGAAAACAACCAAGAAAACAAACAAACAAGAAACCAGAGTGAAAACTGAGTACTCTCTTTCAGCGTGCGTCACTGCCGAGCCCCCTTTGCTGCCCGGCAATGACGATTTGCAATGCCTGGAGATGGCATAGGAAAGGAGCGGTGTACAAAAATCACGAGGAAATCAACCTTGGATAACAAAGAGGCTGGAGTCAGGATTGGAGGAAGATGTATCAACAATCGAAGGTATGCTAAAAATACCTCTCTGATAGCAGAAAGTAAAGAGGACTTGATGAAAATGCAACAGAAAGTGAAGAAGGAAAGTGAAAAAGCTCGTCTTTTCTGTATACATAGTCGAGGCTCATGGAAGAGCAAGTACACTGAATGGATCAGGACATAACAGACAAAACCAGGATGCAAGATACACATGCATGGAGTGGACAAGATGGATCCAGAAGGAAACTACAAGGAGGGAAAACTGGAAATGGAAGGAGGAGGGATTTGGGTTGGTTAACGAGGGTAAAAAAGATCATTGTTTTGGATTTTATATGATCTGAGATGGTGGGGAACAGCCGTCTTGAAGACCTAGAGGGAAGAATGAGATTGAAGATAATGTGGAAGTTGGCTCCACAGGCAGACAAAATGATGAACAAATGAGTGGAGGTGAGCAGTGATCCTGGATTTAGGTAGTTTCACCATAATGGGCTTGATGGCGGACCATGTAAGCCCTGCAGAAACATGGGAGGCGGGAACGAGGGCCGAGCACAGAAAGAGCAGAGGGTGCATAACCAGAAAGGAGGTGGTAGAAGAAAGAAAGACCAGCGATCTGCCTGTGATGGCAAAGTGATAGGCCCATAGACATAGCTTCATCTGGTGAGATTTCAATAATCTTGAAGGCCATGGTTTTGATTGTGTCAAGCTGAGGAATGTGTGATGCAGGGGAGCCAGCCGAGATGGGAGAGCAGTACCCAATCAAACTGCAGATGAAGACCTTGTAGACTGGATTTGATACATAGGAGTTCAGGTGCGCCAACAAAGAACTTTGAACGACGGAGAATGCCCATTTGGCGGCTGGCCTTGGAGGCCAACTTTGAAATGTGGTTTGCCCAAGAAAGATCATGGCTGATAGTGAGACCCAGGAGTTTGAATGACTGAACTTCCTCATGAGGATTGTTAAGAATGTAGATAGGAGGGTTTGCCAGATGGTCCTTTCGGGCAGAGGTCGAGTGAGAGTGTGAGATTTGTCAGGACTGAAAAACATATTCCATGGGTGAGACCAGATTGTGATTTTTTTTTTCAAGGTCTGAAGAGAGGGGAAGAGGCTGCGGCCTGCCTGTCTGAAGGATAAGGGATATCACTGTAGAGAGTGAAGTCATCAACAAATAGATAAAGAGGATTATCCAGAGAGTTAGAGAGATCATCAATGAAGATCAGGAAGACGACTGGGCCCAGAACTAGCTTTGACAGAGAGAGTACATGAAAGGATTCCATTGAGAGCCACACGTTGGCTACGAAAGGAGGAAGTCACTAAGCCAAGTGCGGGGTTGGCCTTGGATGCCATAGTCAGAGAATTTGGAAGAGGAAGGTGGGATGCCAGACTGTATCAAACGCATGAGCTATGTCCAAAGATACGGCTCTGATATCATGTCTGACATTGAGGGACTCCATCCATTGTTGTGTGAGTGGAAGCAGCACGTCCAAGGTGGAGTGACCTGGTCTGAACAAGCCAGATATCCCCACTTTTTAGTATTTTCAGACAATCACTTAATTACCTCCCCGATGTAGTTCATTGCTGTTATAGAATATCCCTCCTTCCGTACTGCCTTTGAAAGTGTATCCCCATGACTATTGAATAGAAAATATCGTTTCAATAGCCAACTTCTAAAGTGGGAGAACGCAAAGGTACAAATCCAGTCCTATTATCAATAATTATGCATTTCGCCTACAAAAGGAAAACACAAAGCAAAAAGTGTGTTAGATTAGGGTTAGATCCTTATACATTTCCAGTTTTTACTTCTGTATCCATCTTGTCCTCCCAAGGCATCTGCCCCTACCCCTCATTCCTCCCCACACCATTTGGTTGTCCAGGTCTCCCTCTATTTTGCCCTTCACCTTTCTTTTTTTTTCTTTCTTTTTTTCTCTCTCTCTCTCTCTCTCTCTCTCTCTCTCTCTCTCTATCTATCTATCTCTCTCTCTCTCTCTCTCTCTCTCTCTCTCTCTTTCTTTCTTTCTTTCTTTCTCTCTCTCTCTCTGTCTCTGTCTCTGTCTCTGTCTCTGTCTCTGTCTCTGTCTCTGATCAGTTCAACATTATAGCTTTCCATTAGGTTCAACCTTGTATTGTTGTTGCATATAAGAAAGAAACAACAACAACAAAAAAAAAGTGAAATTATAGGACAAGAAAACCTTCCTCAACAAGATTATGGCCAGTCAGTCTCAAGGCGCACAAAGAATGATGTGTTTCCAACGTCTAAACCTTCAATCACCTCCTTTTTAACCTTGAGTTCCACGACCTCAAGTTACTGTATATGACATTATGATAACTCGGGAGAGAGGGGGCAGGGAGGGAATGGGGGGGTGGGGGGGGGGGAGGTGCCAAATCAAACGAATGTATCGGCCTTATTTGTCTGAGCTTAGGGTTGCAAAATTCCGGGAATTTTGAATGCGGTAAATTTCCACCGGGAATATTGGGAATTTTGCGGCAATATTGGGAATTTTGGGAAACTTTCGGAAACTGAGAATTTTCACACAATTTGAAATTTTGATGTGAGAAAAAGATGAGGGATATTGGATTAAGGTTCTCTGGTTAACTCAATAATGTTTTTTAAGAAAAAAGAAACATGCTTCAATAGTTTTAGCACTCAAACCACTGATTGTAAGTAATCGAAACATTTTTATTACTTACTGAACTGTGGAACATATCATTACACATTTTTTACAACATGTGTAAAAACAAAACGCATAATGCCCATGAGTCAACAAGCACTGGAATAGTATTATACCCCAAATCACATGTGATGAAATCTTATTCTTGAAAATTTTAATCAGTTACAAACATTTTTATCTCAACTGTTTTGGTAAAATGTTCACCTCCACAAACAAGGTTAAAATTTGATTGGTCAGTAGAATAATAGATGTTGTTTTGAAAATTATCCAGGGAAAATTATTGGCATTAACCACCTTTTAGAGGCCATTTTTCCCCGCAAGTGGGGGTTGGCCTTTTTCGGGAACTGTGGTTGTTGTTGTTTTTCGGTCCCCTTTTTGAAGCAATGTTTTACGGCCGGATGCCCTTCCTGACGCCAACCCTTTTTGCCGCCTTTAACGACAAGCAGGGAATTACCAGTGAACTGGTACTCAATTTGCCGACCTCGGAAGGATGATACAGGCTGAGTCAACCCCCTGGCGTTAATTCAGCGATCGACCGGGATTCGAACCCAGGATCCTAAGCCAGCACCCTAGCCGCTAGCCCAACACCAGGGACACCAGGGACCAGGGAAAGTACATTCATTAATATATATTAAATAGTTAAAGAGCATATGTTTTGTTTTGCAATTAGCAGCAAGATTCTTGAATAAAGAATTAGCTGACATAATGAACAACTTGTGAACATGTATAATGTATACATACTCAGCCAATAGGAATAGCAGCTCTGAAGGTAAATACAGCAGCTTTACTCGTATGTCCAACTTGTCGTTGTACTCAACCTTGGAGCTACTTAGTGAACAGGGTGAGGTTTAAAATCAAGAAATGTAAAATCCCACTTTCTGAAATTACTATTCACTGGATGGGGGAATTCCCATGGCTCTGACTGTATCTAATTATAGACCTTACAAAATGACAGATGAGAAGGGGGTATACCAAAATGACACATTCATATTCTTCAAGACAGAGACTTTCCAGACAAATCACAAAGTAAATTTGGGAGCAGTTCACATCACCAGTCATGACATCATCATTCGAAACAAATGTTACCCTGTATACATTGTGTATATAGTGGTACATCATTCGCACATATCCTATATTTGAGCCAATTAAGCTATATGAAGGCTCTAGCCAGCCCACAAAGCATGTGAAAACTCTTATTTATGTGAAGAGTAGTGTAGAACACAATAATGTTGTTGCTTTCTAACAAAAATAACATTATTTTTCCATTTCTAAGATAAAATGAAAATTCCCAAAATTTCCAACCCATTGAAAATTCCCGAAACTTTCCATGGAAAGTTTCCAAAATTTCCGGAAAGTTTCCGACCCTTTGCAACCCTATCCGAGTTCTTTGAGGCTGCACATATTGACCTTCACTACACCTCTCAATTGTTTAGTCAACATTCTACAATAACCTCTGTGCAACAAAGCATTCTCTCCATTACTCCATTTCTGTTCAGTTAAACTCCTTTGAGAAGCTCTGCTGGAATGCACACAATTACTCTTTTGTAACATTTCTGATGGTCTCAAGTAAATCAATTTGCAACAATGGAATTTGCACAACTGATATCTCGCTAGATGTAACAAGTTTATCATGTATTTCTTTATTTCATTTGAGCTACAGTTTTTTTTGGGTTTTTTTTGGCCTCTTGTATCACTTGTATTAATACAGTTACTTGTATTCCACGTTTCAATGAGATTTGTAAATAATAATAAGAGTTCCCTCACAAGGAACGAGGACACAGGAGGAGGCCCATCGAGCGAGCACGAACATTAACAACTTTGTTCCTATTATATCCTTTTTAATGCTGAATATCAAGCAGGGAAGCAGCAGGTACCATGTTTAGTCTTCGGTATGAATTGGCCAGGATTCGAACTGGCGACCTCCCAGACTCAGAGGGTATATGCTCTAACTATACATCATGTCACCGAGTCTGATCCTTTTTATGTTTTTGGCATTTTTATTATCCTTAATCCTCATAATATACTTTTAATAAAAGTGCAAAACGTACGAGTGTGTGTGTGGATGTATGTGGATGTGTGTGTGTGTGTGTGTGTGTGTGTGTGTGTGTGTGTGTGGGTGTGCGTGTATGTATGTGTATGTGCATGTGTATGCATGTGTGTGTGTGTCTTTGTGTGTATGTGTGTGTGTGTGTGTGTGTGTGTGTGTGTGTGTGTGTGTGTGTGTGTGTGTGTGTGTGTGCACATCAGCCAAGACAGCTTTAACAGAGAGATGCTTTGTCAGAGTAAGCGATTGATTTATCGAGAGGTCTGAATATGTGTTCACCTTACTCAGTGCCTGATTCATTGACCATTCAGTTTAAGAGCTGTGCAACATCCATCAGAGAAGTTTTGAGTGTTCAATCCCAGAACAGCACGGAACGTGGTTCTGCAACTTTTGTTGTGTATGAAGCTGAGGGAGAAATAGCGAGATCTGAAGAATTCCGACAACTGGCTGATTTCCTGATTTGGTGGCCAAATGGTCGTTAATTTAGTTTTATGTCCGAAGAGGTTTTTGTCCCTTGAATTCCAGATCCACTCCAAATAGTGCGAACACAACCAACGTTGTGTCGGAAAATCATTCAGTGAGGCAGTTGAGATAAAGGGAAAACACACACACACACACACACACACATCTCCACACACACACACACACACATCTCCACACACACACACACACACACACACACACACACACACACACACACACACACACACACACACACACACACACACACACACACACACATATCTACACACATGCACACACATATCTACAAACACACACACACACACACACACACACACACACGACGAATATCGTGGTCACTTGATAACTCGTGAACCAAAAACCCTAAGATTTACTTGGCAGTACAGGTTGTGAATCAGATGATGGATGAAGCTTGAGAGAAATGTCCAAGTTGGTTAGAAAATCAATTCAAAGATATGGCATGGCGATGGCACATAGTACATGCGTGGTACACACTACACACACATTTGGCAACACACTATACACGCATATGGCAACACACTATACAGGCATATGGCAACACACTATACACGCATTTGGCAACACACCATACACGCATGTGGCAACACACCATACACGCATATGACAACACACTATACATGCATATGGCAACACTATACACGCATATGGCAACACACTATACACGCATATGGCAACACACTATACACGCATATGGCAACTCACCACACGCATATGGCAACACATTATACACAGATATGGCAACACACTATACACGCATATGGCAACTCACTACACACGCATATGGCAACACAATACACACGGATATGGCAACACACGATACATGCATATAGCAACACACTATACACGGATATGGCAACACACCACACACGCATATGGCAACACACTATACACGCATATGTCAACACACTATACACGCATATGTCAACACACTATACACGCATATGTCAAAACACATGATACACACATATGGCAACACACTATACACGCATATGGCAACACACTATACACGCATATGGCAACACACTATACATGCATTTGGCAACACACTATACACGCACATGGCAACACACTATACACGCATTTGGCAACACACTATACATATACACGCGTGTCAACACAGTATACACGCGTGGCAACACAGTATACACGCGTGGCAACACAGTATACACGTGTGGCAACACAGTATACATGCGTGACAACACAGTATACACGCGTGACAACACAGTATACACGCGTGGCAACACAATATACATGCGTGGCAACACAGTATACATGCATGGCACCACAGTATATGCGTGGCACCTCCTTTAGAGGCCATTTGTCTGACGCCCTACAACTATGGCAACACACTATACATAAAGGGGCGCCCTACAACTGGCATATAAAATACATTTTCTTCTTCATGCAGCTGTATGAATCAAATTGGCGCCCCATTTATAGGAACTTTTGTGGAGCATTACTTGGTTCCTCCGAAGAACACAAGGGTAGTACAGCAGGCACACGAGATTTTTTGAATGCCCCTTATTTTGTATTAATTGGCATTTTCTGCAAGCTATGACATGTCCCTTCTTTGCTATAGTTTGCCACATGGCACATCCCCTATAAAGGGGCCTTTTCTATGCCCCTGGCATTTTTCACAAGATACATTTTAAGTACGAAAAAAAATGCATTTGTTCATCATACAAGACTTTATTCAAGACGATATAAAAGACTTGAAAAAGTAAGGGGAAAAAAGTATTCAACCCAGACAGGATTCGAACCCACAATCCCCAGCTAGGGAGTCTGATGCTTTGTCCATTAGGCCATTGAGCCTACATGTTAGAATACATTTTTAAAGGGGTATAAAGTGTGTATATATGTATATTTAAAGAAACAATATACCAGCCGAAGCTGAGAAACTAATTTTCAGTCTTCATGTGAAAGTTGCATACAGAGAAACCGTCACAAAAAAAGGAAGGGGAGTTTTGCGCCTCCTCCCTTGATTTCCATACAATAAGCAATATGATATGGTACAATACTCATAAAATGATGCTGAAATTCAGGTTTAAGAATAATTACACTTTAAATACGAACAAAATGCATTTGCTCATTGTACAAGAAGTTCATTTATTTATTATTCAAGACGGTATAAAAGACTTGAAAAAGTAAGGGGAAAAAATATTCAACCCAGATGGTATTCAAACCCACAATCCCCAGCTTATGAGTCTGATGCTTTATCCATGAGGCCATTGGGCCAACACATTAGATTCGTGTAATAATATTTGGAAGAGTTATAAAGTGCGTATATATTTTCATATATTTATTTATGTACATATATTTATTTATGTACATATATATATCTATATATATATATCTGTGCAGCGTCTGTGTTGTCTTGTCACTGAACTACTTTCTCAAACTTTTGTGAAATCCGACCAAACTTCTGGTATGCACTTACCTCTCCCGTCGGTATGTCCTAAAGGTATTTTTTTTGAAAAAATTTCCAAATTTTTTTTTTGGGGGGGAATTTTTTTTTTCAACTTGTTTATAAAATGTAATATCATGTATATTACAAATACATTTGTGCATTATGATTGTTTGAATTATGATTGGTGTAAACCATGACAAAACAGCAACTCAGGTACAGTCATTTATCTATTTCTCTACATATCTGGGCAGTGTCTGTTGTCACTGAACTACTCCCTGAAACTTTTGTTAAAGTGTTTTTAATAACATGGTGGTGGTTTTTAATCATGTGGTGGTGAGGTATTTTGAATCATGTGGTGGTGAGGTATTTTGAATTATGTGGTGGTGGGGTGTTTTTAAATGACGTGGTGGTGTGTTTTTAAATCACGTGGTGGTGAGGTGTTTTAAATAACTTGGTGATGAGATGTTTTTAATTATGTGGTGGGGAGGTGTGTTGAATTAGTTGGTGATGAGGTGTTTTAAATTATGTGGTGGTGGTGTTTTGAATTACTTGGTGGTGAGGTTTTTAAAATGATGTGGTGGTAAGGTGTTTTGAATTGCATGGTGGTGAGATGTTTGAAATTGCATGGGGGTGAGGTGTTTTGAATTACGTGGTGGTGAGGTGTTTTGAATTACGTGGTGGTGAGGTGTTTTGAATTACGTGGTGGTGAGATGTTTTAAATTGCATGGGGGTGAGGTGTTTTGAATTACGTGGTGGTAAGGTGTTTTGAATTACATGGTGGTGAGGTGTTTTAAATTATGTGGTGGTGAGGTGTTTTGAATTAAGTGATGGTGAGGTGTTTTGATTTACATGGTGGTGAGGTGTTTTGAATTACATGGTGGTGAGGTGTTTTGAATTACTTGGTGGTGAGGTGTAATCGTCCCAAACTTCCAGTCTGCACCTACCCCTCCTGTATGTATGTGCTGAGGGGTTCTTTTTTGAATTTTATATATTTTTTCAACCTAAATCTTCAACCTAAATTGCTTATAAAAATGTAATATCACAAACACTACAAATAAATTTGTGCAAAATAATTGTTTGTATTATGATTGGTGTAAATCAGGACAACACAACAACTCAGGTACAGTCATTATCCTCAGCTAAAATAAGCCCGTTCCTCAGTAACGACGCTTGGTGAGGCGAGTGCAGCGAGCCGAGCCAAGCTAGTATATATATATATATATATATATATACTTTTAAAGCAAAAACTATAGCACTTAGGTGGAATTTGTTTTGAAAGCCATTAACTAGGCCTATTGGCCGATATATATTCCAAGTTTCAACTAATTTCAATGTATAGTTCTTGAGATATGAGTGCCAACACATTTTGGCCAGACGACGGATAGATGGACAGACGGACACCAACGTGATTGAGGGTTTTCTAAATATAACTCAAGAATGCATAAACGGACGTTGCTGAAATTTGGAACATATTACCGCAACGTACAAAGCATTTACTTCTGAAATGTGCAGGTGATTTCGTCCAGTAGAAGCCGAGAAACGTATTTTCAGTCCCCATGTTAAGGGGTGTGTACCCCGGTTTGTACCCCAGTGTGTACCCCCATGTCCCCGGTGGGCACCCCGGTTTAGAATAGGTACACCGTATCCCTGCGTGTCGTAAGAGGCGACTAAAAGGGTTGGCGTCAGGAAGGGCAACCGGCCATAAAAACATTACCTCAAAAAGAGAACCATGACAATTACAACGAGATATGGGCAGGGTACAGCCTGAAGTACCCCGTGGGGGACCCCACTCCCTCTAGTGAAAACTCAAGGTGGGGAACCCGATCGAAGCAAGGGTGGAAATCACTCCATTTATGACGACGACAAGTCTGATGCCCGACGTGGAGATCGGTTTCTGAGGTTTTGAACATGGAATGTAGGGACAGTGACAGGGAGATCAGGAGAAGTGGTGGAAGTATTGGTCAGAAGAAGAGTGGACATATGTTGTGTGCAGGAGACAAGATGGAAGGGAAGTGTTGTGAGAATGGTGAAGGGTAGGCAGGGACAGAAATACAAGTTTGTGTGGCAAGGGTGCCCGGAGGGTGTGAATGGTGTTGGTGTCCTGTTGTCTGAGGAGTTTGTAGACAATGTGGTGAGTGTGACGAAAGTGAGTGAAAGGTTGATGATGGTGAAAATGATGATTGGAAAGCTCTTGGTGAACGTCATCTCGGGATATGCTCCGCAGGTTGGTCGGAGCGACGAAGAGAAGGACAAGTTCTGGTGTGCAATAGGGAAGCTGATGGAAAATGTGAAAGATAAGGAAGTTGTTGTGATAGGAGGAGACGTAAATGGACATGTGGGAAGGAGTATGGATGGTTTTGAGGGAGTTCATGGGGGTTACGGATATGGTGTGAGAAATGGAGAAGGTGAAAGGATTTTGGAGTTTGCTGATGGAGCTGATTTGTAATACTCAGTTCCAGAAAGAGGATAATAAGCTTGTTACATACACGTCAGGTGGGTCGACGACAACCGTTGACTACTTGATGGTGCATAGGCGAGATAGGGGGCACCTCCGGGACACAAAGGTGATCCCGGGGGAGGAGGCTGTTTCACAGCACCACTTGGTTGTCTGCGACATAAGGTTGAAAGGTGCGAGGAGAGCTCGGTGGGTGAAGTACCAACCGAGAATGAAGGTGTGGAGGTTGAAAGAGGTGACAGTGAGGGAGGCATTAAAAGAGAGGCTGAGTATGGTAGAGGATGATGTGGTTGAGCTTGAAAGTGGTTGGATGTCAATGAAAGAAAGTCTGTTGGGAGCCGTTGGTGAGGTATGTGGATGGACAAAAGGACCACCGAGGCACTCGGAAACATGGTGGTGGGATGATGAAGTTGGAAAGAAGATTGACGAGAAGAGGAAGAAGTTCAAGGCGTGGCAGAAGGCGAAGGGTACGGGGGCAGAAAAGGAAGTGCATGAAAGTTATAAGGCAGCCAAGAAGGCTGCAAAGAAAGAGGTAGCAAAGGCGCAGGAGGCATGTCGGAAAATGTTCGGAGAACGCTTTGATTTGGAAGAGGGTCAGAGAGCGGTATTCAGGATGGCAAAGCAGATAGCGAAAGAGAGGTGTGATGTGATGGGGGTGAGTTGCTTGAAGGATGAAGTGGGACAAATCGTTGTGGACCCAGATGGAATTAAAGGAAGATGGAAGAGATATATGGAAATACTGTTGAATGCAGAGAATGAATGGGATGGCAACATAGAGAGTAACCCAGTTTTAGGACCGGCAGAGAAGATAACCGAGAAGGAAGTTGAGGAAGCGATTAAAGCAATGAAGAGTAGAAAAGCGGGAGGGCCGACGGGAGTTGTGGGAGATATGTTGAAGGCAGCGGGGAAATTGGGGTGTGAAGAGAATGACAGAGATCTGCAATCTGGTGGTGAAAGAAGGCCGCATTCCAGTGGATTGGGAACCGAGTACCCTCGTCCCTCTATACAAGGGGAAAGGTGCCCGAACCTCTGGACCGTGGCTCGTATCGAGCGATAAAGTTATTGGAGCATGGAATGAAGGTATTGGAAAGGGTGTTGGAGAGGAGGATAAGGAAGAAAGTGAAGATTGACGAAATGCAGTTTGGATTTATGCCAGGAAGAGGAACGACAGACACGCTTTTTATTGTGAGGCAGTTGCAGGAGAAGTACATGGAGAAGAGGAAGACGTTGTTTCTTGGGTTTGTTGATCTGGAGAAAGCATTCGATAGGGTTCCACGTGAAGTAGTGACATGGGCATTGAGGAAGTTTGGAGTGGAGGAATGGTTGATCAGAGTAGTGATGGCAATGTACAAAAGAGTGTGCACAGCTGTAAGGCCGAAGGACGGGAACAGTGGTGAGTTTGAGGTGAAGGTGGGAGTGCATAAGGGGTTGGTACTAAGTCCACTTCTATTTGTAGCTGTGATGGAGGTGCTGGCTCGGAACGTAAAGGAGGGTTTACCGTGGGAGTTGTTGTTTGCAGATGATCTGGTGTTGATTGCAGAAAGTATGGATGGACTGAAGGAGAAGATGAACAAGTGGAAGGAATGTATGGAGACGAAAGGTCTGAAGGTGAATATCGGAAAAACAAAGGTGATGGCAAGTGGTAAGGCATGTGGTGAGGTGGAAAGAACTGGGAAGTGGCCGTGTGCTATGTGCAGGAAGGGTGTCGGAGTGAACTCAATTCAATGTACAATGTGCGCTGAGTGGGTTCATCAAAAATGTAATGGTTTGAGAGGGTCATTATCCAGTGTGGCAGCTACATTCAAGTGTAAGGTGTGCACAGAGGGAGCTGCAGATGGAGGAAATGTTGAGTTGGATCTTGGAGACGGCGTGAAGCTGGAAGGTGTGAAAACATTTTGTTACCTAGGAGACATGCTGAATGGAGAAGGTGGATCAGACTCGGCAACGGTTGCTCGAGTGAGATGTGCATGGAAGAAGTTTCGGGAACTGAGTGGCGTGCTGACGAGGAGGGGAGTGTCGTTGAAGCTGAAGGGAAAGGTGTATGCTGCATGTGTGAGAAGTGTTATGATTTATGGGAGCGAGACATGGGTAATGAACGTAGAGCAGCAACGAAGGCTGGAAAGGGTGGAAATGCGAATGGTTCAGTGGATGTGTGGCGTATCGTTGAGAGAGAGGAAGCCAAATGATGAATTGCAAAAGATGATGGGAATAGAGCCTGTGATGAATGCTGTGAAGAGAAACAGTTTGAGATGGTTTGGTCATGTGTTGAGGAAGGATGAAAGTGACTGGTTGAGAAGAGTGATGGAAATGAATGTGGAAGGAAGTAGAGGACGGGGAAGACCGAGAAAGACTTGGCTAAAGATGGTCTAAGAAGAAATGCGGGCCAGGGGGTTAACAAGGGGAGATGCAGAAAATAGGGCAAAATGGAGAACATTGTCATGGGGACCGCAAGGCTAACCCCCGCTCTTGCAGGGAAAATGGCCTTTTAAAATGCCTGTTGTTGTTGTTGTTGTTGTTGTATGTTAAAGCTGCATACAAAGAAACGATCCCTTATGCTTCTATAAAGGGAGGGGCGGATGAGAGTTAGAGAGAGTTAGAGAGAGTTAGAGAGAGTGAGAGTGAGAGTGAGAGTGAGAGTGAGAGTGAGAGAGAGAGAGAGAGAGAGTGAGAGTGAGAGTGAGAGTGAGAGAGAGAGAGAGAGAGAGTGAGAGAGTGAGAGAGTGAGAGAGTGAGAGAGTGTGAGAGTGAGAGAGTGAGAGAGATAGACGGAGAGAGATAGACGGAGAGAGATAGACGGAGAGAGATAGACGGAGAGAGATAGACGGAGAGAGATAGACGGAGAGAGATAGACAGAGAGAGATAGACGGAGAGAGATAGACGGAGAGAGATAGACGGAGAGAGATAGACGGAGAGAGATAGACGGAGAGATATAGACGGAGAGAGATAGACGGAGAGAGATAGACGGAGAGAGATAGACGGAGAGAGATAGACGGAGAGAGATAGACGGAGAGAGATAGACGGAGAGAGATAGACGGAGAGAGATAGACGGAGAGAGATAGACGGAGAGAGATAGACGGAGAGAGATAGACGGAGAGAGATAGACGGAGAGAGATAGACGGAGAGAGATAGACGGAGAGAGATAGACGGAGAGAGATAGACGGAGAGAGATAGACGGAGAGAGATAGACGGAGAGAGGTAGACGGAGAGAGTTAGACGGAGAGAGATAGACGGAGAGAGATAGACGGAGAGAGATAGGCAGAGAGAGAGACGGAGAGAGATAGACGGAGAGAGAGACGGAGAGAGAGACGGAGAGAGAGACGGAGAGAGAGACGGAGAGAGAGACGGGGAGAGTTGGAGAGAGTTGGAGAGAGTTGGAGAGAGAGAGAGAGCGCTGTTCGGATGAATGTGTTCAGGCACTGAGCAGCTAAGAGCCATTCACCCGAAAGGAGCAGAGAGCCATATAGCTGAATGGAGCCAAGTGAAAATTAGCTAAAGTGAATATGCGCCATTCAGTCAAATGGAGCTGAGCCGCATTGAGGAGACTGGAGCCGAGCCCCATTCAGCAGACTGGAGCCGAGCCTCATTCAGGAGACTGGAGCCGAGCCTCATTCAGGAGACTGGAGCCGAGCCTCATTCAGGAGACTGGAGCCGAGCCTCATTCAGGAGACTGGAGCCGAGCCTCATTCAGGAGACTGGAGCCGAGCCTCATTCAGGAGACTGGAGCCGAGCCCCATTCAGCAGACTGGAGCCGAGCCCCATTCAGCAGACTGGAGCCGAGCCCCATTCAGCAGACTGGAGCCGAGCCTCATTCAGGAGACTGGAGCCGAGCCCCATTCAGCAGACTGGAGCCGATCCCCATTCAGCAGACTGGAGCCGAGCCCCATTCAGCAGACTGGAGCCGAGCCTCATTCAGGAGACTGGAGCCGAGCCCCATTCAGGAGACTGGAGCCGAGCCCCATTCAGCAGACTGGAGCCGAGCCCCATTCAGCAGACTGGAGCCGAGCACTAATCAACCGAGCACCATAACAAATGGATGGATTCGGCCAAAACTTGGTGGACAGGTCGAGTGTGTGACAAGGACAAATTGATTCGATTTTGGTGAAGATCCGGATCCATGTCCTCCCCATCAGTGGGATAGAAAAAGCATACTGTTCAGCCTGAGGGAGACATGTGCCCTGCCGAGTGTTGTTGTAGTTCTTTCATGAAATCTTTCCCTTCCATTTCTTAAGTTATAAATTCCCTCTAAGATTACTTGTGTGATTTTGTGTGCGTCTCTTTGTGAATGTCTGATCCATGTGCTCTGTAATTAGAATGTATATCGTAATTAGAATTATTTCTATAATTCTCCTCTAAATCTGCCTTTCCATTTCCCATTTCCCCATATTTCCCTATTTTTCTGGCCCACTCCCCTACTCATGCTGCCTTTGTTCTCCTTCCCATTTTACATCTTGCCAGCACCAAAAGTGAAATATCGTCCCTCATCTCCCTCACTTTCCCATGCTCACGCAATAGCTGTTATACGCACAAGTCATGCACTCAGATGCAGACAGAGATGGCAGACAACACAGGACTTGAAATCAGACAAACACAACTGTTGTCCTTGGGAGGGAAACTACTTCCTGGCACGTAAGTGCCGGCGGCACCATCGTGTCGCGACGCTTTTCTTTCCGTAGTCAGTGCTGAGCATCAAGCAAGTAAGCAGCGCATGCCATTTTTAAAGTCATTCGTACGACTCTGCCAGGGGTAAGAATTCAAACATCTGACCTTCCACATTCAGGGTGGCACTCTAACTATAATGCCACCACCAAGTGGGTGATGCCACTGAGAAACAACAGCAGCATTTAAAATGTTTTTTTTTCAGTGATGTGTTCTAATGGGATTTTAATAATCCACTTTCCACCTTTGCATTACATCGCTCAATTACCACTCCAGTCCCACGTACCCCACCCTAGCTCCCAACAGCTCCAATACCATTATCAAAGAGCTTCAAAAATATTTCTCAGATATTTCTGTCCAGGTCACTTTTTCGTTTTCGTCTCCCTATTCCCCTTTGATTTACCAGTCTGCAGTTGCTTCCTTCTGTCGTTTAACTGCTCCATAAATAGTCTGTACACAAAAAAAGAAAGAATACAAATCTTGTGATTGGTGGGTAAGCTGGGAGAACCCTCAAGGATCAGTAAAGCAGCAGTCTGACATAGTTGATACGAATAAATTCTACTCCAACAATAACTTATTAGACACCGCCATCAACATCCATGGCGAAACCCACAACTTGTGACAGCAAAATAACTTAAATGAGCCATGCCATTTGTTTAGCATCATACTTATTGACCTGCTTATTGCAAAAAACATGTCTACCTATATTTGCAAAAAGCAAACACTGAGCAGAGGAATATATATCCTCATATGCACAGAGACACACTCTCTAGCACATGATACAATATGATACGAGTACTTGCACAATGCCAAGAGGAATAGACTAAACATATCCGGAAGCTCAAAATGGAGTTTGCATAATATGGCATCAACCATCACAGCAGTCTCAAATAATTGGTTGGATAGTCTTGGCGAGGCAGTTTCAGATGGGAATAAAGAGGGTGTAGAGAGGGAGAGCCGAAGGGATTATACTATGATGCAATAAGAGAATGCAAAGCCACAAACATGCCTCTGGTGGGAGAAAAGCAAACTCTGCTCCTCAGCATCCTCTCACATGTAACCATCAGGAATTTGGATTATAGATTAGACAACACAGCTCCAGCTCACAGAGAATCAGATGCATTGCACTCCAGCCCACAGTCATGGAAACCAGTTTGAAGATGTACAGCCCAAAACAATTATCAGATAGTTCAGACCAATGAGTTTCCAGGAGTGCACCTCTGCCAAAGGTTAACCACAAAAAATAATTGGAAGGTTTGATATGCAATTTTTTTTTGAAGAGGAGATAATATTATATCACTTCATGGTAACTACTGTACAAGTGTGGCAGAAAACCATCGTGGATCTCCATGCCAGCTGACGGGACACTCAACTTCACATCCCATCTAATTTGATGGCGAGCAATTTCACTGATGCAATACCATACCTGCGAACTGCCACCGGAGTGACAACATGCAGTAGTCGCCAAAAATATTGGCACCCATGCACTTTTTCAAACAATGCACCATTTTTCCAGAAAATTGTTGAAATCAAAAAATATTTAGGTATCCACATATGTATTTCTTTGGTTTGCAGTGGAACAAAACAAAAAAAGCTGAAAAAAGTACCAAATCTCAGCTTATTCCACACAAAGATCCTAAAATGGCCCGGACAATATTATTGGCACCTTTTAGAAGTTGTTAGAAATAATTCGATTTCAAGCAGGTGATTCTCCTTTACTTTGGAATTGAACTCACCTATAGCAGGTACCTGCAATATAAAAATCACTCATTCAACCAGTTTGAAAAGAGAAAAGGTGTCATTCTGCTGTTTTGTGTCACTGTGTGTACCGCAATGAGCATGGAGAAAATAAGGAAAACCAGGGAAATGTCTGAGGAGGTCAGACACAAGATTGTAGCGAAGCATGGACAATCTCAAGGCTACAAGTCCAACTCCAGAGACCTTGATGTTCCTGTGTCCACCGTACGCAATGTTATCAGGACGTTTAAGGCCCAAGGCACTGTAGACAACCTCCCTGGATGTGGCCGCAAGAGAAAACTTGATTGAAGATTGCAGCAAAGGATTGTTCGAATGGTGGAGAAAGTACCTCGACCAACTACCAAACAGATTCAAGCTGACCTTCAGATACAAGGTATAACAGTTTCAACTCGCACCATCTGTCACCAACTCAATGAAAGGGGGTTCTCTGGTAGGAGACCCAGGAGGACCCCACTACTGAGAGTGTGACATAAGAAAGCCCGACTGGAGTTTGCCAAAACACACCTGAATAAGCCAAAATCCTTCTGGGAGAACGTCCTGTGGACAGATGAGACCAAATTAGAGCTTTTTGGTAAAGCACATCATCTGTATGTTTACAGAAAACAAAATGAAGCCTTCAAAGAAAAGAACACCTTCCCTACAGTCAAACATGGAGTAGGTTCAGTGATGTTTTGGGGTTGCTGTGCTGCCTCCGGCACTGGGTACGTTGAATGTGTGCATGGCATCATGAAATCAGGAGATTACAAGGCATTTTAGAGCGCAATGTTCAACCCAGTGTCAGAGAGCTGGGTCTCCGTCGAAGGTCATGGGTCTTGCAGCAGGACAATGACACAAAACACACTTCAAAAAGCACCCAGGAATGGTTCAAGACAAAACGTTGGACTGTTCTGAAGTGGCCAGAAATGAGTCCAGATCTAAGTCCCATTGAACACCTGTGGGGAGATCTGAAAACAGCAGTTGGGAGAAGGCACCCTTCAAATCTGGGAGAACTGGAGCAGTTTGCACATGAAGAGTGGTGTAGGCCAAACTGCCAGTAGAGAGGTGCAGGAAGCTCATTCATGGCTATAGGAAGCACTTAACTGCAGTTATTTTGTCCAAAGTCTGTGCTACCAAATATCAAGTCAAGGGTGTCAATAATTTTGTCAATGCCATTTGTTTTTATTTTCTGATTTAAAAGGATATACTAAGTTCTGAATCAAAAACAAAGGTTCTGTAATATTAACAGTGAAATAAAGAATTGTGGAGACCAAATACTTATGTCAATTGAAATTTTTTTTTTTTTAGAGAAAGGTGTGAGTTATTTGAAAACAGTGCAAGGGTGCCAATATTTTTGGCCACGACTGTATAGTCAGGTTGGTAATTGAACCCAGAACAGGAAAAGTAGGTGGACGACACCACCTGTCAGGTGTCTTGTCTGCTCCAAGAAGATGGCACTTCAGGAAGCACACTTTTGTGTCTGCAAGTTATATGTTGGTTTTGAAAATCTGCTGTATGGATTTAGCCACAAATGGATGCAACCACCACTTTTGAAACTGATATTCGATCTTTTGAGGAGATAAAAGTTTACCATGAGCGGATGACCTGGTGCATTTTGCCATGTGCTCACAATATCTGCCATGTAGAATTATTGGCAAATGAACAAGGGAAAGAGATATACGTTCCCGCTTGGCTCATGTGTGGCATTTTAAATATATATTCAGGATTTAAAATTTTACACTAAAAACGAAATAGAATTCGAAAACAAAGCAGTTGAGAAAATGTCAGGTTACATATATTTAGCAACTAGAATTATGTTATTTGCATTTCCTGAAGGGTTTTCCCCAACAGTTTGACCTTGGGCGATACCACAAATGTGCAAAAATGAAGAACTGATCTGGGGAAAGTGGAGGGGGAAATGTAGCAATTTCATTAAAAAAAGTGTGGGGGTGGGAATAGTCCCATAAGCCATAATTGTGGATCCCATTGTTTCATCATTCAAAGCAATTATTATGAGGGAGGGACGGGGACATAAAGGCATATCCTAATGAACTATTAATTTTTCACTTGTCCTTCAAGGTGCCCAACCCTTCCTGGAACTACACAATACATCATTATACTGGCTATGGAAGCCTTGATTAAAAAACCCCAAAAAAAACCACATGATGTTCACACTACAACTTGAATTTATGTGCGAACATGCTATCCTCATCCTATAATGTGCTAAAACCTCCAATACCAATTTCTAATCTTGCCCATTCTTCCATGCTGCCCGGATTCGTCAGGGCAGAGCGGTCAGAGTCAGAGAGCAGATTGGTCCCCATGGACCGGCCTGGCCCTTTCCCTCTCTCTCTCGCTCCACCTCTCACTCTCATCACCTCTCTCACTCTCATCACCTATCTATCTCTCACATCACCTCTCTCTACCTCTCTCTACCTCTCTCCACCCCTCTCTCTACCCCTCTACCTCTCCCATGGCCCTGACTTTGTGAAGGTGGGGGTACACCATCCTGGATGTGGGGATCTCTGGGTCAATCCTGGGAGATCGATCGGCTGTCTCCATGCCGCGGGCTTGTTTGAGAGAACTGTCTGGGGCTATACAACAAAAACACCAACCCCAATCTCTTCCTGAAAAAAGAAAAGACTAAAATCTTCCGAAGCTCTTTATATTGTGGTCCTTTAAATTGCTCTTCTGTAGATTTTAATTTGTGCAGCACCAGAAACTTTTCTTGGTATTAAACTTCATTTTTCAACAAACCGTACTTTCCCATAGTAGATTTAACAATGTTTGATTTATATCCTCCCAAAAATGCCATCAGGGTCAACAAGTGTCATAAAGACCCAAGTGGTGGCATCAGCTGCTCTCCTATTCGCCTTTCCATTAACAACAGGAAGCGCACAGCCCATTGCAATCCCTTCCACCTGTCTTTGCTAGCTTGTGCTGTATTGGGATGTTGTAAGGTGTAGGACTAGTTTCTCAAATTACTGCATCAAAAGACTCGATACATCACTAGAAACCCAAAATAATTACTCCATTAGTTCATAATGTGGGACTGAACCAGATGAATTAGCTCGATCCAACCACAGCACTGATAAATTATTTGTTCTTTCTAACTTGAAGGGGATTCCATATGACAGCAAAGTGTTTTTCCATAACTGGAAAATTTGGGAATGCGAGTCGTCCATGGAGACACATTGATAAAACATAAAGTTTGTTATCTGAGTAGCTCATATTCTAAAGAAAATCATGTTGACAATTTGGAGCATTGATATTGCTGGCCCATACCAACAACGGCAAAAAGGGTTGGCGTCAGGAAGGGCATCCGGCCGTAAAATATTGCTTCAAAAAGGGGACCGAAAAACAACAACAACCACAGTTCCCGAAAAAGGCCAACCCCTGCTTGCGGGGAAAAATGGCCTCTAAAGGTGTTTTTTTTTAATTTATACCAACTGAGTTTATTTGCATCATTTACTTGAAGATTAAGAGATTAAGTAAGCACAATAGGTTTTTCAAACCCTACTGTAGGATGATCTACACAACCCATGTTAAAGGGACAATTCTTGGACATTTTACAGTTGGCACACACACACACACACACACACACACACACACACACACACACACACACACACACACACACACACACACACACACACACACACACACACACACACGCTGCATTCAGACCACTTCACTTTTTTCACATTTTGTTATGTTGCACCCTTATGCTGAAATCGTTTAAATTCATTTTTTCCCTCATCAATCTACAATCAATACCCCAAAATGACAAAGAGAAAACAGGATTTTAGAAAGTTTTACAAATTTATTAAAAAGAAAAAACTGAAATATCACATTGACGTAAGTATTCATACCCTTTGCTGACGGAAGCCTCTCGGTGAAAGACACATGAAAGCCCGCTTGGAGTTTGTAAAAAAGCACCTTTAAGGACTCTCAGACTGTGAGAAACAAGATTCTGTGGTCTGATGAAACCAAGATTGAACTGTTTGGCTTCCGTCTGACCACTCTGCCATATAGCCCAGATCGGTGGAGTGTTGCAGTGATGGTTGTCCTTCTGGAAGTTTCTCCCATCTCCAGAAAGGATCTCTGGAGCTCAGCCAGAGTGACCATCCGGTTCTTGGTCACCTCTCTTACCAAGGCCCTTCTCCCCCGATTGCTCAGTTTGGCCGGGCGGCCAGCTCTAGGAAGAGTCCTGGTCGTTCCAAACTTCTTCCATTTAAGAATTATGGAGGCCACTGTGCTCTTGGGAACCTTCAATGCAGCAGAATTTTTTTTAGTAGGCTTCCCCAGATCTGTGCCTCGACACAATCCTGTCTCTGAGCTCTGCAGGCATTTCCTTCGACCTCATGGCTTGGTTTTTGCTCTGATGTGCATTGTCAGCTGTGAGACCTTATATAGACAGGTGTGTGCCTTTCCAAATCATGTCCAATCAATTGAATTTACCACAGGTGGACTCCAATCAAGGTGTAGAAACATCTCAAAGATGATCGAGAGAAATGGGAGGCACCTGAGCTAAATTTCAAGTGTCATAGCAAAGGGTATGAATACTTATGTCAATGTGATATTTCAATTTTTTCTTTTTAATAAATTTGCAAAACTTTCTAAAATCCTGTTTTCTCTTTGTCATTATGGGGGATTGAGTGCAGATTGATGAAGGAAAAAATGAATTTAAACGATTTCAGCATAAGGCTGCAACATAACAAAATGTGAAAAAAGTGAAGGGGTCTGAATACTTTCTGAATGCACTGTATCCACACACACACACACACACACACACACACACACACACACACACACACACACACACACACACACACACACACACACACACACACACACACACACACACACACACGAAAATGTTCTCCCCTAAAAAAACCTTTGCATGAAAAGTTATAGTAAGGCTGTTGTTAAAATGTGTGTAGTCTGAAATCAGAAAATCCTTTTATTAATGAATAGCTTTATAAATGCAGTGTAAATACCAGTACGTTTGTAGTTCCAATTGCCTATAGAGCTAAATAAGGAGGAATATTGATTGTTTGAAATCCCATCTTTAATGATCTGCCAATTGATGAGACCTACTGATTACAAATGTGAGATAGGATTCAATTCGAACAATTTTGCTATTTTTGAAAAAAACAGGACCAAAACGTTGGAAAATGCACCTGGCTGGACTTGGTGTTGACACTTCCAAGGCTGAAGATTCGTTGTACAATGGCCAGATCATCATTCCGTGTCGGAGCAGCAAGTGAGGCAAGCATGAGTGCTGTGTAGCCAGCATGGTTTGACTGGTCCACATTGCAGACACCTAGATGTACAGAAATGCATCCAAATAAAGATGTGGGGGAAGAGGATTAGTGAGGGTAGAATGAAAATAAAGCAACAAGTGAAAAACTGATTGGCATCAATACTCCTTTGAATGAATGCCATTGTTAAATACAGTATTATATATTACAACAACAGAAACCAATTTGAACCCCATTGCACAGCATGACGAGGATAAACAAACAGACTTGCGACCTTGTATGCCTTGTATGCAACCATTTTATGCCTTAAACTTAAAGCCATAATATGCCCTAAATAACTTATTTGGTGAAACTGCCAAAATCAAGACTCTCTGCTTACCTTCACTCTTTCATTCCTCTTTTCTCCCGCCTCTGGAACAAACTTCCTCACTCTCTTCAATCCCACTCCACCCTCCAGGTCTTTAAAACAGATGTTCACCACCATCTCTTATCTTCCCCCATCAAAAACCTTTTATCTTTTCTACCCCAATCAATCCACCCCAACCCACCTTCTGCAAGAATAAATCTCATTTGGAAAGGGATTCCTTTTAGGATCCCAAGGGGGTTAGGGGTTGTGTATGCCCCCCCTGCAAGCGATCACAATCAAATGGGGAGCTATTCAGTGGGGAGAGAGAGAGAAAGAGAGAGAAAGAGAGAGAAAGAGAAAGAAAGAGAAAGAAAGAGCAAGAAAGAGCAAGAAAGAGCAAGAAAGAGCAAGAAAGAGCAAGAAAGAGCAAGAAAGCGCAAGAAAGAGCAAGAAAGAGAAAGAAAGAGAAAGAAAGAGAAAAAGAGAAAGGAGAAAGGAGAAAGGAGAAAGGAGAAAGGAGAAAGAGAAAGAGAAAGAAAGAAAGAGAAAGAAAGAAAGAGAAAGAGAAAGAGAGAGAAAGAGAAAGAGAGAGAAAGAGAGAGAAAGAGAAAGAAAGAGAAAGAGAGAAAAAGAGAGAAAGAGAGAGAAAGAGAGAGAAAGAGAGAGAAAGAGAAAGAAAGAGAAAGAGAGAAAAAGAGAGAAAGAGAGAGAAAGAGAGAAAGAAAGAGAGAGAAAGAGAGAGAAAGAGAAAGAAAGAGAGAAAGAAAGAGAGAGAAAGAGAGAGAAAGAGAAAGAAAGAGAAAGAAAGAGAGAGAAAGAGAAAGAAAGAGAAAGAAAGAGAGAGAAAGAGAGAGAAAGAGAGAGAAAGAGAAAGAAAGAGAAAGAAAGGCAGAGAAAGAGAGAGAAAGAGAAAGAAAGAGAAAGCAAGAGAAAGAAAGAGAAAGAAAGAGAAAGAAAGAAAGAAAGAGAAAGAAAGAGAAAGAAAGAAAGAGAAAGAAAGAGAAAAAGAAAGACCAACTTCTATCTACCCATCCCAACTTTCTCTTCCTCATATGTGGTGATTTCAATTGTCACCATGCCAGTTGGCTGGGTGTGGGCACCTCTCTCACCAGCCATGGCACTTCAGCAAAGGACTTCTGTGACTCACTGGGACTGACACAATCTGTCAATTTCCCGACCCGGATCTCAATCAACGGAGCATCTTCTCTTCTGGACTTGGTTATGACTAACTTCCCTGAAAATGTCTGCTGCTCTTCTTCTGCTCCAATCGGCTCATCTGATCATGTGCTTGTTAAAGTGGACATCTCTCTGACCATTCTCAGAGAGCCTCCTCAGCGTCGACGAGTCTGGCATTTCACTCAGGCCAACTGGCATGGTCTTCAAGCAGCCATCAATCATCTGGACTGGTCTCCCATCTCTACCGCCTCTGACATCAACTCATCCTGGGAATTCTTCCAAAGTAAACTGCTCTCTCTCATGCACAGATTTATCCCATCTCGTCTTCAGTTGTCATACCCTTCCTCCCGTCCATGGTACACGGAATCTTGTGGTGAGGCTATTACCCAGAAACAACTTGCTTTCGTCTCCTGGAAAGCAAATCCAACGGAAGGAAATCTCATTTCCTTTCACAAAGCCCGAAACAAGTGTGTGTCCACCCTCAGGAGAGCCAGGAAACAATATCTCTCCGTTCTCAGGACCGAACTCTTATCTGTCTCCCTCTTCCAAATCCTGGTGGCGTCTGGTCAAATCTGTTTCTGGTGTTTGTTCCCCCTCCATCCCCTCCCTCACCTCAAATGGCCACACGGCTGACTCCGCGCGTGAAAAAGCTGAATGCCTCAACTCTGTGTTTGCCTCTAAATCTTGTGTCCCAAACCCATCCCTCTCTGTACCCACCATACCCAGTCGTACCCAGCTGCTCCTGGACTCTGTGTCCTTTCCTCCTGACAAGGTGGAAAAGTTTCTGTCAACCCTCGACTCTGATTCTGCAACTGGACCTGACGGCATCAGCCCATGGGTCCTAAAATCTTGTTCTTCTGCTCTTTCACTCTCTCTCTCTCTCTCTCTCTCTCTCTCTCTCTCTCTCTCTCTCGCCCCCTGCTGGTCGTTGGTGAGTCGTGCGTGGGTGTGGCAATCATGGCTGCTGTGTGTGAGGAGCTGTGAGTACTGTGCTGTGTGTTTGCCTTTCCCATCCCCCTTTTCACTCCCTCTGTGTCCTTGTACGTGTTTGTGAAGTTTTCCCCGTGTTTTCCTTCTTCGTTGAGACAAGAGAGAGAAAGAGAGCGCGCACGGTGAGTTTGGTGCGAGTCCTAAAGAACCTTGTGTTCTTCGGGCCTGTGCTCTGCTTGTCGTGTTTTTCATTATTGTCGTTTATCGGCTCCCTTATTCTATTTCTTTTCATTTTACCTTCGCCTGCAGGCTTTGCTTGCGATAGGTTCTATTTTGTTTTGCTTTTTCAAATCTTTCCTTAGTTTTGGTTCATTTATCGCTATGGCAAACAGTCGTTTGCAGAGAAGCATTTACGAGTCACTTACTCGTAAAAATGGGGTAATAGTTAGTCCACCCGACGGGGTTCGGGTCGATGACGTCGTGATGGGCTTGGGTGAACTCGTTGGTTTTGAAAATGTGTTAGCAGCTTCAAAGATGAACCAACGAGTTGTTGTTTTTCTTTCCGAGGAGCGCTATGTCGCTCAGGCGGTTGAAACTGGTTTGTCCTTACCGCCAGATATTTTCGTTAACGTTAGTATGTTGGACTCACCGGCGATGAAAATCACTTTATCTAATTTACCGCCTTTTGTTAAAAACGAACAGATTTTGTCCGTTTTAACACAGTTTGGCACCGTGGTGTCAAAAATCTCCATGATTCCCTTCCGTTTGCGTTCGGATTCTACAGTCCGCCATATCATGTCCTTCCGGCGGCACTGTTACATGGTGTTAAAAAACAATGCTCAATCGCTCAATGCCTCAGCTACGTTGGTCGTTGAAAATCGAAATTATCGAATGTACATCGCAACAGAGACAATGACGTGTTTCACGTGTGGTGCCTTCGGACATTTAAAAGGTGCTTGTCCGAAGTGTATACCCGGTGGCACATCTAGACAGTCAGGAACAAATGCCGATCCTAGTGGCACATCTAGACGGACAGAACCAAATGTCGATCTTCGCAATGATAATGGCGCGTCTGGGACGGCAGATCAGCCTTCACATTCGAGCGCGGAAATCGATAATTCACCGGCTGATGACGCGGGTTTTACTACCGTGTCCTCCAGGAGGAGTTATAAAAGAGGAAGCGGTAATGAGGACATACAGGTGAGCGTTTCGAAAAAGATAGCGCCGTCGAATGAACGTAATGTTTCTCTTTTAGAAACAGAAGCTCCTGCAGCTGGTCTTCTGCTGCAGAATAGGTTCAGTGTGTTTGCAGAAATGGAAGAAGACGCTTCCGTTCATTCCTCTCATGAACAAGGACCAAGCGCAATGCCCCAAGATGTTGTGGTAACCACCCCGGTTACTGAAACTAAAGTCAAGAACCATAAACCTGCTCTCGTCCCACGCCCTGCTGACGATGAAGTGTCTGAGGTAATGGAGGCAGAAGAAGTAGCAGCTCCAGAAGGAGAGTGCAAAGCCTCTGATATAAAAACGTCAATCCCTGTTACGGTTTTTAAAACTCCCGCTGTGGAAACAGCTGCACCTTTAGTAGAAGACGATATCCCCGTTATGAGAGCATCGGTTTCGGTGTGTGGGGGAAAAAATGAAGACCTTTCGGATTACGACTCAGATGGAGCCTCGTCGCTTGCCTCTAGTGCTAGTAGCGAGGTCTGGAATGACCCAGCAATAGCCAAGGAACTGGAGGGTGATGATGATTTATCACCCACGGAAATTCTAAAGTTTCTTCAGGACACCTTTCGAAAGAAAAAGGTTAAAATTATAACCTTCTTCCCGAACCTGTCCGGCTTTATAAACTCCTCAAGACGTCTCCTCCTTAAGGCTGAACAACTTGGTGTGACTGAGTCACAAGTATTTCGCCTTAGAAAGTGTGTATTGAAAGCTCGGAAAGAGCTACAAGCACACCCTAACTTCCCTTTACATGATAAACCTTCCCTACCTACACCATGACCTTCTCTGTTGTAACTTTAAATATAAATGGGGGACGCTCACCCCTGCGTAAAGCTCAGGTAAAGTTGCTTGTCGAGCAAAAACATTTCGATGTTGCTCTTTTGCAAGAGACAAGATGTAGCTCTTCGTGCATGAGCGAATGGACTCGCATCATGAAAGGACAGTGGTTCTTTAGTAGCTTGACCTGTCCTAGTGCTGGAGTGGCTATTTATTTAAATCCTTCTTTCTGTCCTGAAAATGTCACTTTTAAGGAGATTACCAAAGGGCATTTAGTTTCAGTTAATTTCTTTTATAATGGTTATAAACACACTTTAATAAATGTATATTCACCCAGTACGAGCACAGAAAGATGTCTTTTTCACACAGTTAGAAATGTCCCTCACACACCTTGATTTTGATGGTCTTGTTTGTCTGTGTGGGGACTTTAATTGCACACTGTATCCCACCCTTGATCGTAATGGAGAAGAGCCCCACCCATCAAGTACAACACCCTTAAAGAGAGCATTGTCCAAATTCTCCCTTATGGATGTATGGAGACTCCAGAACCCATCTGCACGGCAATACACGTGGTGCCGATGTGCAAATGGCCGGTTATCTCTTGCAAGGCTAGACAGATTTTACATCAATAATGACTCTCTAAATGTCATAGACCATGTTGACGCCACCCCAAGTGGTTTTTCGGACCATCACATGGTTGTTCTTCATATACTCTCCCCGGCTCGAAATCGTGGCACTGCCCATTGGACCTTCAATGTGAGTTTTCTGCAAGATGACGCTTTTCCTGTCACCTTCCGAGCCTTTTGGGAAGCTTTACTACTACGGAAGCCTTCCTACTCCTGCCTCACACAATGGTGGGACAATGCGAAAACCCATATTAGGACCTTTTGCCAGCAATATAGTTCCTTTTGCACAAAGAATGAATCTGCGCTGCAATCTCTAATTGCCAAAGAAATATTGTCTCTCCAGTCAAGCCTTCCAGCTCCCAGTGCCGAAAGGACTAGTTCTCTAATAGCAACGAAGAAAGCACTCCTTGCTCAACTCTGCGCAAAACAAGCCATAGGGGCTCTAATAAGGCTACGAATGGAGAACTACAGCTTTATTGATACTCCTTCCAAGTTTTTCTTTGCTTTGGAAGCACGAAAAAAGAGAAACCAGCAAATAACTTCGCTGCAGGCACCAGGAGGCCGAACAACACACGATCCAAAAGACAGAAGCTTGACAAAACAATACTTCTCTGACTTGTATTGTGCCAGAAACACTAAAGAAGACATGATTCGTTCCTTAACCACTTCTTTGCCCACCTTGTCCGAACCTGCATGTCAACAACTTGACAAGGAAGTGACTCTTGACGAACTCTTTACTGCTTTGCAAACTTTGCCCACAGGTAAAGCTTCTGGACTTGATGGAATCCCTGCAGAGTTCTACAAAACCTTCTGGGATTTGTTGGGACCTGAGTTGCTTGACCTCTTAGTTGATAGCCTACGAACAGGCTTGTTACCAATCAGCTGTCGCAGGGCTATACTTGCTCTCATACCTAAGAAAGGAGACCTCCAGCAGCTTAAAAATTGGCGTCCCATTTCGCTCCTCTGCACGGACTACAAGATTTTTTCAAAAGTTCTTGCCAACCGCCTCAAACCTCTGATTGGGGAGATTGTACACCCCGATCAATCCTATTGCATTCCTAAAAGGACAATACACGATAGCATTTTTATTGTACGTGACATGATTGATATTTGTATTGCTGAACATAGAAATGTTGGTCTGGTGTTTTTAGACCAAGAAAAAGCTTTCGACACGATTGATCACTCTTATCTCTTTGCTGTTTTACGGGGGTTTGGTTTTAAGGAAAATTTTATTTGTTATATCAAAATATTGTATAATAATATTTTTAGCTTGCTCAAAGTTAATAACATCTTAAGTCAGCCTTTCCCTGTTACCAGGGGTATTCGTCAAGGGTGCCCCCTGTCTGGCCTTCTATACTCCCTATCAATTGAACCTTTACTACATCGTTTACGCACACGGCTACAAGGGTTTTATCCTCTGCCGTTAGAAAATCCCGTAAAGACCATTGCTTATGCGGACGACCTCTGCGCAATTGTGTACTCCGATGACGATGTTCGCGCTCTGGTTTAGTCTGTCGAGGAATTTAGCCTGGCAAGCTCGACTAAAGTTAATTTGGAAAAGAGCAAAGCTTTTTACTTAGGTCCACGGAATGAAACTCCCCCTCCAACCCTACCAGGGCAGCTTGTATGGACCAATGAAGGAATACACTACCTCGGTGTCTTTCTTGGAACTCAAGATTTTATTTCAAAAAACTGGGAGTCGCTGATTACCAGAACTGAGCAGCGGTTGATAAAATGGAGGGGACTATTGAGGCAGCTCTCCTTCCGGGGTCGTACTCTGGTCATTAATAATCTCGCGGCATCAATGCTCTGGCATGTTTTCAAAGCACTGCAGGCCCCAGGTTTTATCCTTAAAAAACTTCAAAGCTCTTTTGTAGATTTTTTCTGGGGGGGAAAGCACTGGCTCCGGCCAGGAATACTAAGCCTGCCGACTGCAGAAGGTGGACAGGGGCTAATAGATGTGACGAGCAAAGTGATGGCTTTTCGCCTCCTTTCAGTACGAAGGCTTCTATACTCCGACGTCCCATGGAAAGCCTTTGCCCATTGTTTGCTTAAGCAAGCTGGGAAACTTGGCTATGGTGACGAGCTTTTTCTTCTCGACGCGAAGCACGTGGATATGACATTGGTCCCGTTGTTCTACCGAAGCATGCTGGAAGCGTGGCAGGCTGTTTCTTTTCGCCGCGACACCAGTGCTTACTCCCTTCAGATGTTTTTAAATGAACCAATATTTTTAAATTCTTTTTTTGATGGGGTCTGTAGTGACAGATCTTTTATGCAAAAGTTTATTGATGTCGGCGTTACCAGAGTAAAACACCTCAGGAACCCCTTTGTACATAGATGGAAGCCAGCTGCTGACATTGCCGTGGCCACCAGTGTGAGGTCCATCAGAGTCATTGGCAGAATTTTCTCTGTGATTTTACGGACCTTTAAGCAAACCGGGTTAAAATGGGACCCAGACATAGAAGATGCCCTCCATCGATCCCAATGTCCTTTCCCAAATCTTTTAATTTTATTTCAAAGTTTTAGGCTCTTTAACCAGATGGAGAAATCCTCAGTGTACAATCTATGTGTTCTCACTCTTTTTCCTGGCAAACCTGCAGAGCCACAAGCTCATTGGCGAGCGCTGCTTCAAGCTAACCGTTTCACAACAATAAACTGGCAGGTGATGTACAAAGAACCTACTGTCAAGCGCTCGGGTGATCTACAATGGCGGTTAGCGCACCATATCCTGCCTTGCAACATCCTGTCCCACCGTATATGTCCTGAAAACTCGGAATTGTGCCCCTTTTGCGACACCCCAGAGACCATTTTTCACATTTTCATTGAATGTTCAAGGTTGGCCTCGCTTTTTAAAATCCTGTCACGTGTGATCCGGGGGCTCGGTTTGACTTTTACACATTGTGTTTTCATATTTGGTTTTAAGGTTTTGTATCAATGTAAAAATGAATGTCTTTTAGCAAACTTTCTGTGTTCTGAGGCAAAACTTGCCATTTATTTATCGAGGAAACGAAAACTGCAGAACACTGACGTTTTAGCTGATGACGTTTTAACTGTTTTTAAAGCATTGGTTACATCGCGTGTTCTTTTTGAGTTTGAAACTCAAGATCCTGCTTTATTTAAAAATCGGTGGTGTGTGAAACAATCCTTATGTGGTATGGTTGGTGGTGTTCTAACAATCAATTTATAAATCTAAAATATTGCTTCTTTGTTACCCCTTTCCTTCCTGGTTATTTCTTTTGATGCCTATACAAACATCCTTCACCATGTAAAACTTGTTTTCCTTGTAATAAAGGGGAAGAAAAGTCAAAGTCTCTCTCTCTCTCTCTCTCTCTCTCTCTGTCGAGAGAGAGAGAGAGAGAGAGAGAGAGAGAGAGAGAGAGAGAGAGAGAGAGAGAACGTGCAATCATGTGGGAAAGAGAGAAAGAGAGAAAGAGAAAGAGAAAGAGAGAAAGAGAGAAAGCAATCATGTGGGTATTTTCCTCTTTAGCACAACTTCCCGGAGAGGCCTCAACGCCCTTTGGAAAAAGTCAAAACCCATCTGAGGAATCTAGCACATAAATAGGAGCTTCCTTTGCACTTCATTTACTGATATGTTAAGACTCTTGGAAAACTTTTTTCTAATCAATAACTTATTTTGTTTCGGGTTGGACGATACTCTTGTGTGTCAGAGAATGGTTTGGTACATAAATCATATTAAAATACGCAACTTGGTGTCTGTCTGTCTGACAAAGATACATTCGGTCGTTACTTCCAATCCAATCTCAACCAAACTTCACAGGTGGACTAAGGGTCACCGATGGAGGTTGCAGCAATTTAACTTGCCCCCCTCCCCAAGGGGAATTTGCTTCTTGGAGGAACTTGGTGTCTTGTTAAGGTGTATAATAGGTTATCATGGCGTTTCATGGGCACAGCTTCCAGATGTAAAGTTAAAATAACCACAAACAATTCAGTCAATTCTGTCCAACATACAATCACATTTTTAAACGGGCACTACTAGTCTAGTAGGAAGACTAGGTCCCCCTGCACCCCCCGGAGATATACTTCTAATCAGTGTTTCTAGATTGAAAAAAATGTGTAGAAAATGACTAGCTATGGCCCCAAGCTGAAAAAATGTCCCACATACCATTTTTATGCAAATTACTGCTGCAAATTTTATGCAAAATTATGCAAATTTTATGCAAATTTTTGATGAGGAGTAGAGTTGAGGGGTCTTTGAGGGCTTCATCGAGGTGCTCTCGGTTGCAAGACTGGGTCATTCTGAGAAGCACAGCAGGGTCAGAGATCATGATGTTCTCCTCCTCAGTGAATCTCTCCATCAACAGCCTCTCCATTGCCTCACACACTGTTTTGAGGCAAAAGAGGGACTTTGCGTAGGCCTTTCCACTGAGAACACCTTTGAGAGATCCACTTGTTACTAGTTGTGCCTCAAAGAGAATCTCTGCATATCCAGAACCACGCATCTTGTGTCCAGTGAGCATCCCGATGTAGTTCATGGATGTGTGGAAGGGTCCAATCGTTACTACATGACTAGCAAATTCATTTGGCCAGCGCCAGATGATGGGAAGGGCTTTCATGCAGACACCCAGATCAAATGTATTCAGGACCCATCTCTGACCCACCTCAGCAGTTGCTGCCTCGGAACGCTTCAGTAGCTCACGAACAACTGCGTTGTCTGTGATCGGTCTGTGCCTGGTGCCTGCATGGCATGGCAATGGCCTGCAGCCTGTGCCTGGGCTAGGGGGTTTCACCTCTGCAACTGGTTCTCCCCCACCCAGCAAATCAACAGTCGACTACTGCACGCCTATCCACCAACCGATCACAGACAACGCAGTTGTTCGTGAGCTACTGAAGCGTTCCGAGGCAGCAACTGCTGAGGTGGGTCAGAGATGGGTCCTGAATACATTTGATCTGGGTGTCTGCATGAAAGCCCTTCCCATCATCTGGCGCTGGCCAAATGAATTTGCTAGTCATGTAGTAACGATTGGACCCTTCCACACATCCATGAACTACATCGGGATGCTCACTGGACACAAGATGCGTGGTTCTGGATATGCAGAGATTCTCTTTGAGGCACAACTAGTAACAAGTGGATCTCTCAAAGGTGTTCTCAGTGGAAAGGCCTACGCAAAGTCCCTCTTTTGCCTCAAAACAGTGTGTGAGGCAATGGAGAGGCTGTTGATGGAGAGATTCACTGAGGAGGAGAACATCATGATCTCTGACCCTGCTGTGCTTCTCAGAATGACCCAGTCTTGCAACCGAGAGCACCTCGATGAAGCCCTCAAAGACCCCTCAACTCTACTCCTCATCAAAAATTTGCATAAAATTTGCATAATTTTGCATAAAATTTGCAGCAGTAATTTGCATAAAAATGGTATGTGGGACATTTTTTCAGCTTGGGGCCATAGCTAGTCATTTTCTACACATTTTTTCCAATCTAGAAACACTGATTAGAAGTATATCTCCGGGGGGTGCAGGGGGACCTAGTCTTCCTACTAGACTATACTAAACTGGAAGAAGTTTGGAGAAAACTCCACATGCTCAAGGCACTCTATGTCTATGCTTATCACAGACAGACGAACGGATCAGGGCTGTCTCGACTTGCTAGGCCGAGATAAGCGGCAATGATTGTTAGCTCATCTGGAATGAAGTTCAGGGGAGCTTCTGTGATGGCGCGTCGCCCATCTGTCCGTAAACACTTAAAACTTATTCTCCGAAACCGCTGATGGGATTGCGACCAAATTTGGCACAAATGATCTTTGTTGTGTTGTGACTAAAGTTTGTTCACGGAATAAATAAAAAAAATCGGGGTACAAGCGGATCTATCGGGGGTCAAAGTGGATCCAGGTTTGACCCCCAAAAATAGGAATTTGCTTTTTCCTCTGAAACTACACACAATATTTCGATGAAACTCAACCACAACCTTGATCACCCATGATGTACCAACATTTGTTCAAGGCATTGTATAAATTGGGGTCTGAGGAGGTACACGGGGAAGGGTGGGGAGGGATTCCCCCGAAATAGGTATCTTATTGTTTGTTTAAAGTCTTATGATTATGTTAGTATGATTCTACATGCTGCCCTGTCTTCTAGCAACCATTGTAATGGGTTTAAAATACCTTTAGTCAGTGTGGTATACTGTTTATTCTACCAGGTGAGCACCGGGGGTATTTCCCCTATGTATTATAACATATCGTGGGGCCTTGCATGTGATTTCTCCCAGCCATGGCTTCAAGTGTGATGTGTGATATTGCCATCAACACCTTACGGTCCAATTATGAACTTTATTTAATTTATAAATTGATTGGTATATATCCTAAGGTTCGTTAGCATTTTGATACTCGCCAGAGGCAAATTTGGAGAAAATGTGATGTACTTCCGCATGGTGTATCGGCTAACAGTCGCTGGTCTGCACACTTATCGGTACTATTGTAACCAGTTATCCAGTTCCAAGTCATGGCCAACTTCTGTTGATATTCATGATCAGATGTCTCCAAACATCACGATCCTGCACTGCTTTCCAAAGCTCTGGCAGAGACAGCTTAGTCGCAGCCTTTACCCCATCAATTGGGGTTGTGTTCCACTACCAATCAGATTGCTATCGCTTGCCAAGCCAGCCATTCCTTATCAACCGTTTCGTTGGAGTGTCTCATCTTTCGACCCCGGAAGTTTCCGGGTAGTTCCCCGTAACCACCAGAGAGGAATAACCACCAGGAATAAACTCCTCCCAGCAGCTGTCTGTCATTATGTGGAGAGGAAGATTTGTTGAAGACCTCAAGGCAGCAATTGGTGGAAGGCCTAGGGGTGGGGATTTTAAAAGCCTCACTCCATGATTGCACCACCAGAAGAGAAAAAGAAGCCGACGGAGATGGAGGTGACTTTGTTTCACTCTAACGGTGCATTTTCTGTCTCTCCTGCCGTAGTGCATTTCCATCCTGCCAACGGCACTTTGTTCTCCAGCCACCATCCACTCGTCCAGCATCCACTTCAACTTGATATGTTTGTCTGTGGGCCAGCTTCTCCCACTTGCCATAAGTTCTGCTCTGGTTACCGACTAGACTAGGGCTTGGTGTAAACTTAAAGCACTGCCTAGGCCTTATGATTGTGGGTATGTGGAGACGAAGAGATATATCAATTTCCTGTGACCTTATTATTACCTACGCCACCAAAGGTGGATGGAGGTTATGTTTTCACCTCTGTCTGTTTGTTTGTCCGTTTGTTTGTGAACAAGATATCTCAAAAAGTTGTGGACGAAATTAAGCAGAGATGTAGCGTATGTGACAAGGACGAAATGATGATATTTTGGTGAAGATCTGGATTCGGATCCGGCTACTAGAATTTTTAAAAGCAATTCTTCACCATTGGAAGTTGGGCCAAAAACTATACATAGCAGGATATCTCAAAAAGTTGTGGATGGAAGATTTTGATTAAATGTGATTCTGTATTGTGATGTTCTGGTCTACTCTGGGATACAAAACGTAAACTGTTCACCTGGCGGAGGTATGCTCTCTACTGAGTGCCGTTCTAGTTGTGCAAGTTATTACCCTGCGCTCGCAAAGCAAAAATCAGGGTTAGGCATTCGGTTGCCTACGTGTGGTGGCGTGCGTGTCTGCATTTTTAAAATTCATTTTCTCGGCAACCGTTGTCCGATTGACACGGAATTTTGGCATAGGAGCACCTCTGAGTGTAGAATGTTTTATTCATAATTATGACGTCATAGGTCACGTGGTACAAACACCATCTTGGAAAAACGTTAGTCCTCTACATATCCGAAACCGGTCAATGGAAAAAAATGAAGCAAGGCTCATTGTCAAGTACTCCCCATGTGGAATAAGATATGTTAATGATGATGTCATTGGTGCCTTCATTATGACGTTATATTTCGACAAGTACAATGCTTGATCTGATCAGTATGAAAAAAAAGTTTTTCCCTGCAACTGTTGGTCCGATGGACACGAAATTTTGAACATTGGAGCGCCTCCTCAAGTAGAATTTTAATGATAATTATGATGTCATAGGTCATGTGGTACAGGCACAATCTTGGAAAAATCGAAAAACGTTGCACCTCTATATCCCCGGAACCGCTCCATGGAAAAAATTGAAACGTGGCTCATTGTAAAGAACTCCATATGGGGAATAGGTGTTGTTAATGATGACGTACATTATTGGTACCTTAATTATGACATCATAATTCGACAGGGACAACGCCTTGTCTGATCAGTTTGAAATTTCTTGAGCGTGATCTCCGCAACAACTATATTAGAGAATATAAATTTATGTCATTGCTCACATGGTCTGGCGGGCAAATTGGATCAAAGAAAAAAAAACTCCTTCAAAACAGAAGTAACAACAGAAGAGTTGGCTTGCACCGAGCTGACTGTGCAGGGTAAATATTCTATGAATATCATCTAGTTTTTTGTTACTTACGTAAGTAATGGCGTGCTTCGTGTTTGCTGCCATTTTGTCAAACAAACAATCTGGATTACTTGGGGTCCCTGGATGTTTAAAGTATTGTAGATTTTTTGATAAATGGTGCAATATTAGCACTTTTAGTGTGGTTAGTTAGGTTAGTGTGGTTCACAGGCCTGCGGCAACCACATGATGTAAATCTGTGAAAAAAACATTACTTCCACAGGTGTATTTGGCCCACAGCAAGGCGGTAGCAATCGGGAGTGGCTGCGTTCCATTGAGATGGCTGCTGTCCACGTGACAATATCTTGCATTCTACTTTAGAGTTTAGTAGCTTTGTGCTACTGGCTGCTCAGTGCTCAGCCAGATGCAAGCGGAAAATGTCCATGGTTAATCTCATACTGAGGATGGTTGCTGTCTGCTGTCCAGGTGACAAAAGTATCAAGAGGGTAAAAGTAGCCAGTCTCAGGATTGTCTACACTTCTCATATTCACTGTTAATGGATGCACAATCTAATGCTTAGCGAATTCTGCATTGCAATGGAAGGAAGAGCCAGAATCAAAGGAACAAAATGAATGATATTGAAACTTGACCGCCACAAGTCAGCTTTCCCTGTGGTAACTTTTCTGACATTTCTTGCTTAAAACTGAAACACTCAAAATGATCACAAAGCCATGACTTCATGGTCTGTAAAAGTGAAAATAAAGATGAAGCAAGCGTGTTCCCTGCTACTCTACATGCGGTTTCCCTCTGACCTCAGCTCACCTTAGGACACCTGCATTACCGTTTGACAGGTGTACTGCCCCAGCCCAACTCTCCAGGTTGCCCAAGTCACTATCAAAAAAGTGTACTTGCCAACTGGACATGGCAGTACACCTCTTGGTCGTAAAACGGTCATACAAGGAACATGGGATCCCCAGTTCAAGGGGTCAGCACTCCTCATCTCACTAGTTGAGTATAGGACTGGAAAGAAAAAGAGAGAATGAAAGAGAAAGAGAGAGGGAGGAGGGAGAGGGAAGATAAGGAGGATGAGGAGGAGGAATAGGAGTGGGTAAAAGCGAGAGAGGGGGGAAAGGGAGATTGAGGAGGAGAGTGGGAGATTTGAGTGGTCTTCTTTTTTGGGGGGGGGGGGGGGGGGATTTTTCACTGGTCTTGCAACTCTCATCAGCACGGCACAGCCACACCTCCAGAAATGATGCAACAAGCAGCCACAGGCTTAATACGAAATGACAACTACTGTGTTCCTCTGTTTTATCACTCTCCTCCTCCCAGACCTTCAAGGTGGCAACACAACCACCTAGTGTCAGATCAGATCCCTCCTCCTCTGCACCTCTCACCTCCCCCCCCCCCCCCACCTCCCACCCATTGACTCTTCCCATTTCCCTGGTCATCTGCAACCATCCTTCTACTGTTAGTGTTTCATCAATACCCCGGCCTTCCTCCCTTCTCCTCTATATTTTGGCAACTCTTTTTTATTCCCTCAATGAAGTTCCTTCACAAGCTTGATATCTGGCTCATCACTTCAAAGTGCTTTCAGCTTTGACACCCCTCACCATCCTGAGCACAGGGGATAAAATAAAGACTCCCTGTTGCTTGGATGTCATGTGGTAAATTGATTTGCTAAAGGTGAACGAATCAACCGTCAGATCTCTGAATTTACAAAGCAGCCTTGATCTGTTTGTCATGTATAAATTAATTAACCGAGTCTGACCTACAATCTCTTGAACTTGTACTGCTGATGTTGAACATCAATTTGTTTTGCAACAAAATTTAGGAGGGATAAAATTTCACACGAGCTACCAAAAGTATTTTTTTTACTAATCAGTTCATCATTATTTTAATTACAGCACTAAAAAAATGGCATGCAGCCAAATGTAAAATGTTGACCATTGGTAGACAAACCCGTGTCCAGGAGCAGGCCGACGATGGGAAAGTTTGCGTACGAGACACTATAATGCAGGGCAGTGTTGCCACTGGCATCGACTTGATTGACGAGGCGTGCCAACAGCAGAGGAGAGATCTGGCGTGCAGCTCCCAGCATGGTTGCCACATCGTGCGGCCTTGCCCTGGGTTGGCCTGTAATTCCAAACCATTCACTGTGCAATGATGCAAGTGCCGCACGCTACGGAGGCAGGCAAAGAGATGGCATGTTGCTGTCAAAATAAAATCCAGTGAGTAACTTCAATGCAAAGTGTAAGTGAATGAAATGAATGAATGAATATGTAACAATATAAATGTGTAAGTAACAAAGTGTAACAAAATGTAACAAAGTGTAAGTAACAATATAAATTATCCTTCTGGAAAGCATCTCACCTCTTCAGTGAAATCTCCTTCGTGGTTCTTCACAAGCACTAAAGCAGCGGATGCGATCTTCTTATGAAGTTCACTGAAGAACAAATGAAGCAAAGAGCAAAATATGTAATTTTAGTTTGGAGTTGGCAGGATCCATAAAAGGAAACGACTGGGATGCACTGGGACATCATCCCTACCGGCTATTCTTGGCCAACGACACAAGTGCCACCATATTGTCCTTACATCATAACAACGTCAAGTGGCAATGTGTTGGCACCGAATCTCATTCATAAAAAAAATTGGCACTTATCATCATTCGGCAGGAACAGCTGCTAGGTAGATACCTCGAAGCACCTCATGCCCCAATGCACCTGAATTCCCCCTACTGATAATTGGGGAAAACAGCGGCACGGTGAATTAAAGCACCAACAACTTAAAGTTTCCTCAAAAATTATAATGACGGAGGAAATGAAACGTTTTTAGACAGAATACAGTTTTTAGCCAACTCTGCCGAAATATGACATACACTTCTGGAGGGGAGACAAAAGTGTGTAAGAGAGCAAGAGAATTAGCGACCAATTATTATCATTGCCATGGCAACCTAAGTTTAGTAGTTCATTCAGGAATCGGTGAAATAATAAATAAATAAAAAACAAATCTCTGCAGTTGCCATCTTGGAAGATCGGGGAAGGGGGTTTGAAAAAATGTTTTGTAAACGTTATCATGAATCAAGAGCCCAACAGCTTCAACTCCTTTTGTTAATAATAACTACTATTTCCAATCAGTTCCATCTTCGTACCACTAATCAACAGCCTCTGATCTTCTTTATGACTCTCAGCACAATTTATTGTCAAAATCTTAATATTGATGTGGCAGCCATGCTTCTGACAATACCAAAGAACCTTTGCTATTCTTGAATTAAAGGGGCCCTGGGGGGGAGATCTTCCCAACAATTATATACACTCTCACACTCTCTCACACACACACACACACACACACACACACACACACACACACACACACACACACACACACACACACACACACACACACACACACACACACACACACACACACACACACTCACTCACTCACTCTCTCTCTCTCTCTATCAGAAAATTATGCCGAGCGTGGAAACCAAATACGTTGGACCCGTTGGTTGGGGAAATCTTACAATTTTATCAGAACTTTTAAGTTCTCTCACAAAGGATACCACAAGACTAACAGCTATGCTCAGACACCCTAGTATTTATATGCTCTCTGTGTGTGTGTCTCTCTGTGTGTGTGTCTCTCTGTGTGTGTGTCTCTCTGTGTGTGTGTCTCTCTGTGTGTGTGTCTCTCTGTGTGTGTGTCTCTCTGTGTGTGTGTCTCTCTGTGTGTGTGTCTCTCTGTGTGTGTGTCTCTCTGTGTGTGTGTCTCTCTGTGTGTGTGTGTCTCTGTGTGTGTGTCTCTCTGTGTGTGTGTCTCTCTGTGTGTGTGTCTCTCTGTGTGTGTGTCTCTCTGTGTGTGTGTCTCTCTGTGTGTGTGTCTCTCTGTGTGTGTGTCTCTCTGTGTGTGTGTCTCTCTGTGTGTGTGTCTCTCTGTGTGTCTCTCTGTGTGTGTCTCTCTGTGTGTGTCTCTCTGTGTGTGTCTCTCTGTGTGTGTGTCTCTGTGTGTCTCTCTGTGTGTCTCTCTGTGTGTCTCTCTGTGTGTGTCTCTCTCTGTGTGTGTCTCTTGGTGTCTCTCTCTGTGTGTCTCTCTGTGTGTCTCTCTGTGTGTCTCTCTGTGTGTCTCTCTGTGTGTCTCTCTGTGTGTCTCTCTGTGTCTCTCTCTCTCTTCAGATTTCCTCACTTACCTGCACTCGCCTAATCCCAGGTTCATCATAGCCCAAAATGTAGCTGGCAGTGCTCGCATCATGGCTTGTCTACTGGGTAATCTTTCTGCATTTCCAGCTCATTCCAACGGTTCTCCGGGAGCTCACGATCGCTCTGCCAGGCATGCTTACGTATATACGCTCCCTTTCATCTTTCCAAATCAACTCCAGTGCCGCCAACCAGTGCATTTTGCTGCTGCCTTTTCCCCTTTTAGCATCATCACCATCAAACAATGCTTTTGACCGTCACCCCAAGCATGCCAAGCGGTGCTCTGCCTTCACGTCAATACACGCAAAGTCTTTGGCTGTGTTCCCTGGAACCTGCCCATGGTTTTCAATGCAGTGCTGCCTCTCCCACTATCGTCCCCACCTAGGTCTGATGTTGCACCATTTTCCCCTCAAAGGACACTGTTGAGCAAATCATGGTGGTCTGTCCCATATCTGTGATCAAGATAATTCCACCCCCACCCCGCAACAGACAGCTCTCCCAGCAATACATCCCCATTGTAGTTTGTTTGAGGTGGCCGGATTGAGCCGCACACTCCCCCAGTACTTCTGTGTCCTCCCTGAATTAACTTTTATGTCTTGTATTCCGCCGGGGCTCTTTCCGTGCAACCCAGTCCTGGCAACGAATGACAACGGAGCTGATGAGGGGCCCTGCTGGCTGTTTTCACTTCTTATTTTGTGCCCCAAGGCTCCCTTTTTATATTTGTAACAAGTCTATCAAACGAACCATCCTAGTTAGTTGTTGTCCCTGAAAGAAAATATCCAGTGATCAGTGACGAAAATGAAGGAGCACATCTAATGGACACTTTAATGGCTGGTGTCACTTGGCTGCTGCGCCCTGGCATATGGCTTGCATGGTCAGCTGCCAGGGGTGACCAGGCAAGGTACAGCATAGTGATCATAAAAAATCCTCGGATGAGTCATGCTCCAAATGCGATACCTCCAAGTGTCAAGTCTAGTGGCAGCACAGCCTCCTGTCCGCACATTCGACAGACTGACATAAAATGTGTGCTGGCAAGTGTTATATGGTTCAGGAAGCAGAGTGTTCTGTCAATAATCACTCTGTCTTCCTGGCTGTCCTGCATGAGCTGGGATTACTTTAGTGTCTCATTAAAATTCTTCATAACGCGGTCAGTCTGAGAGTGATATGGGGTGGAGACAGATTTTGCTGCAGATCTTGCAAGAGTTCAACTTCAAAATTCCTCCCTCAGTTCATATAGAAGTTTTAACACTGCTTTTGTAGACATTGCCAATCAGAAATGCCTGAGCTACCATAGCAGTGCCATTGTTTGGCAATCCTTCACCACACTGTCAAGCAGCTCCCAGCCAGACAGATTTAGTGGCAAACACAGACAGGGTTTCTCCGGACTCCAGCTCTCCAGATACATAGATAGATAGCTCTCCAGATCTGTCTCCAGACAGATAGCTCTCCAGCACCGCGATCAACAACAAAAGTGCACAACTGCCAGGAACACCTCTTTGCAGTGGTTGTATCCCCCTATGCAAGTTGGGGGCCAAATCTTCACCATTCTTCCCTGCTGCCCGAATTCATTAGGGCAGCGCAGTCACGGCCAGAGTGCCACTCGGTCCCCATGGACCCGTCCTTTCCATCTCGTGTCTGTGTGTGTGTCTGTGTGTGTGTGTGTGTCTGTGTGTGTGTCTGTGTGTGTGTCTGTGTGTGTGTCTGTGTGTGTCTCTGTGTGTGTGTCTGTGTGTGTGTGTCTGTGTGTGTGTCTGTGTGTCTGTATGTGTGTCTGTATGTGTGTGTGTCTGTGTGTGTGTCTGTGTGTGTGTCTGTGTGTGTGTCTGTGTGTGTGTCTGTGTGTGTGTCTGTGTGTGTGTCTGTGTGTGTCTGTCTGTGTGTGTGTCTGTTTGTGTGTGTGTCTGTCTGTGTGTGTGTGTGTGTGTCTGTGTGTGTGTCTCTGTAACTCCTCTCTCTTCCCCTTCCCCTCCACCTCACTCCACTGCCCCCTCCCCACCTCTCTCTTTCTAAAACTTTGTCATCGCCCTGACTTTGTGAAGGTGGGGGTACACCATCGTGGATGTGGGGGATCTCTGTGTCACTCCTGGTAGATCGATCGGCTGTCTCCAGGCTGCGAGCTTGTTCGAGAGAACTGTCCAGGGCTATACATGAACAACAACACCAACAACAACAAAAGTAGCTGCCTGGCAAAATTTCCCAGAGTCTCTCCTTCATGCCCTTTTTCTGGCTTGAAACACTTTCTTCACAGTTTCCTTCTCAACCAGGCAAAATCGACTGTCCAAAGCTGCACAAATTGGCATGCATGATAATTCATTGCCTAATCTGGCAACATGTGGCAGCTAGGCCTTCTATTCATCCTCCTAGTTGAGATACACCCAGGCTACATCATCCAAGTGACTGGCTAAATCTGACCAATCCTAGCCATCCCCATTATACCAGTAAGATCAATCAATGGACAGATAAACAAAGTAGCAATAAACAATGTGGAACAGAACAACCAACTTCAACAGATATTGGAGAAATAAAAGATGAAAGAGTTGGACAACGTTGGAAATCCTTTCAGAGGGAACTAGAGAAGAAGAAAGAAAGAACCACCTTTAGAGGCCATTTTTCCCCGCAGAGCGGGGGTTGGCCTTTTTCAGGCACCGTGGTCCCCTTTTTGAAGCAATGTTTTATGGCCAGATGCCCTTCCTGCCACCAACCATGTTAGTCGCCTCTTGCGACACACAGGGAATTACCAGTGAACTGGTCCTCAATTTGCCGACCTCGGAAGGATGACAGGCTGAGTCAACCCCCCTGGCGTTAATTCAGCGATCGACCGGGATTCGAACCCAGGATACTAGGATCCCAAGCCGGCACCCTAACCGCTAAGCCAACACCAGGCTAGAGGGAACTAGAGATTAAGAGCATAATGTTTTTTCTGCTTTGAAAAACAAGTTTCATGTTGCTCACCAATTATTTTTTTCCCAGATCTGCAGAGATGGATGCAGCAGCAGCCCGTTTCTCACAGTTGTGGTCTACACAAGGTGGAATGATCTACAAAATTGTATAGAGGTTCATCTAGGGAAGTGGTGAGGCCATTGATGTAGATCAAGAATACGATCAGTCCTAAAATGCTGCCTTGCAAGACATCCGTCTCAAGAAGATCTCGAGACAGAATTTCATCAAGAGCAACCCAATGTTTCCACTTGCAAAGAAAATGTAATAACCAATAGAGGACGGGCTATACGACGCCATTAGCAGGCTGTTTGGCAAGTTATTCTGGGTGGAAGAGGTATTGAAAGCTCAAGAGTTTTCCTGAGGGAGAACCTTGATCTCTCATTAGCAATTTATTATATCCCTCCATTGATGGATGAAAGGAAGCGTAGAATAGCCAACTTGGAGCTGAATGCGTGAACAAACAAGAGTTGGAAAATATATAATGCCTGAGGTCGACAACAATGATCCACCATTTGCTAATTATGGGGAGAGGAGAGGGAGGGAGAGAGAGGGAGAGAGAGGGAGAGAGAGGGAGAGAGAGGGAGAGAGAGGGAGAGAGAGGAAGAGAGAGGGAGAGAGAGGGAGAGAGAGGGGGAGAGAGGGAGAGAGAGGGAGAGAGAGGAAGAGAGAGGGAGAGAGAGGGAGAGAGAGGGAGAGAGAGGGAGAGAGAGGGAGAGAGAGGGAGAGAGAGGAAGAGAGAGGAAGAGAGAGGAAGGAGATGGGATATGGCCGAAGCATGGTTTTTTATGATTACTGTGCCAATGTCGTCGTGATCAGTTGCAGAGGAAGTGTCAAGAGTAACGTAACATTACGCACAGAGTAGTCTGTTATTGAAGAAGGAGTAGGTAGAGGAAGGAAAGGATAAGGGTCCTTTGCCTTTTCAAAATGACAGTTTGAAAATATTCATCTTTTTTCCCCGAGAAGCGTAAACCATGACACTACCATTTAATAACGTGAATTGCACAGAAGGGGAATGTGTACCTGAGAAAAACCTGGCTTTGGCAGAAGGTGAGACATTCGCCAGGTTAGACTGCAGGTGAGCATAATGTTCGACTCTGGCTCATTGAAGGACAGATTTGCGCAAGTGGCTTCGTATGGAGAGGGACATTAGTTTCTCATCAGTCGTATTTACATTTCAGGTGGAGAACCTACGCTGATTTTTCACGATTGTCTCGCCATGTGTCTCAGTCTATGAGGGTCACGATATTGAATAGGACTATCGGAGGTGTGACAGATGAACTATTGAAGGAGACAAAGCAGTCCGTCAAAGACGCAATTCCAGGAACTATCAATGTCTGGAACCAATGAGATAAATTACCACTCTGCAAGGGAGATAGCGGATTTCAGACCAAACTAATCTGTCTTACTGAACTCCCATACAAGTCAGCACCTTAATACCCCTCCAAACACTGCCAATGACAGGCAAAACTGACCATTTAGCCAGGAGGGGGGGGGGGGGGGCTGGGAATTTGGCCAAGGCACTCGTGAGGGGCTCATAGTGGTTGCTGTTAGGTGGTGGTCCCAAGGCATTGTCAATGCACCAAAGGGCAGCAACCTATTGGGATACCACATACTACCGCATCATGTAGAGTGCTTCTGCTATCATTAATCATCAGACTTAATTTGTTTGATCAGCTAAGGACACACACACACACACACACACACACACACACACACACACACACACACACACACACACACACACACACACACACACACACACACACACACACACACACACACACACACATACACACACACAGTGGTGTAATGTTTAGACCATCTGTCCCGAGCCTGGGAAATCGGCAATTCGAACCCGACCCTGGTCGAGTCATAACGAAGACTAAAAATGGTAAATGCTGCTTCCTTCCTTGATGCTCCACATTCAAGGAGGATAGAGCATGGACAAACAGCCATAGATTGGTAACCAATGTACAGGCCTGATCGGCCTAAAGGTCTCCATCTGCATTTTAAGTTCCATGTAAGGGAACCCTTATTACCTAAAGTGGTTTTCTGTATTTTTGCAAGTTTTGCAAAATTACATGTCATTAAATCATTCTCATTGTTGATGAGATCATTAATTCAGCAAAGTAGTAAGAAGTTGTAAAATCTTTAACTGTATTTTGAAAATGAAATGCAATTAAAAAGTTAAGTTGACAGCTCTCTTCTTCCTGAACCCCTTTAACAGGCTGGCAACCATTGGTAGCTAATTATCTGGGTAGTGTTGCCGGTTTTTGTCCCAGGTCTATCGAGCACCTTGTTAAGAAGGCGAGCACACCAAGGCCTACTTTTGAGAGACAGGGAAATCTTCTACATTCACCAGAGATTGTTAACAGATGTGACACTCAGTTTAGTGTCATATTCGACAGATGGTGCACTCATTGATGCAACACCCCACTTCCAAAAAAACAGGGTGACAGTTTATAGTTGGGTTGGGAATTAAATCTTCACGAGACAGCTCTAAATGTACTACATATGTGCTATCTGCCAACCATAAGAGGGTGCCAACTCAGGAGGCACACATGTGTTTGTGAGATATATACAGTATATAAATATAAATATATATGTATATATATATATATATATATATATATATATATATATATATATATATATATATATATATATGTACATATATATATATATATATATATATATATATATATATATATATATATATATATATATATATATATATATATATATATATATATCAGAGAGTACGCTAGTACTCTCTATGTAGGGATGGCGCAGAAAAAAAATGTCGCTCCCATCTGCTACATACAAAACTGAAGTTGGAGTACCTTCTTTAAAAACTCGCTTCGGCTACATATGAGAGCCTACCTGGTCTGGTCAGCTGATTGTCGAGGTAGGGATCACTTTTCAGTTCTCCAGACCACGAGATCGCTCAAACCCAGGATTTCATTTTCTTATTCATAATAATAATAATAATCTTCTTCAGACGGCATATTTCCGAGCTGCCTCTATCAATGGCAATGATTCTGCTACCATTAGACAGAGTTTAACTTCCTGCAGCATCCTTTGGTATTATAATTCTCGTAGCTTGAAAGAATTCCACGAAAAGTACGTAAAACTACATTCCTATGTAAAATAATAGGACTGGGGTAGGCGTGGCTATGACTGTCAATCAGCTTGATGTGGGCGGGGCCGCTAGACACATTTGCCTCAGTGTCGGCGTTATGCGTGATAATGTTACGTGGCATCAAATAATATCAGCAGAAATATCATGTCTCGGGAAATGCCTTGTTTTTCATTGTTACATTTATGAAAATAAAATAATAGCGAGGTACCAGTGCTATACCGCACACGGGACACATGATCACGAATCCTCTGGTCACGGGTCAAGGCAAAAGCAAACCACGTGATCAATAACCACCTCAAGTCACGGTTTCTCGGCGGCAGATTTGCTACGGCGGAGTATCACTGATGCCGTCGAAAGGAACATCTGCTATAAATGGAGGTGTGTGTGTGTGTGTGTGTGTGTGTGTGTGTGTGTGTGTGTGTGTGTGTGTGTGTGTGTGTCATACTTTTTGACGTCAATTAGTTGGTCTTTTTCGGGCACCATGGTCCCATTTTTGAAGCAATGTTTTACGGCCGGATGCCCTTCCTGCCACCAAACCTGTTAGTCCCCTCTTGCGACGTCAAACATGGAATTACCAGTGATCTGGTACTCAATTTGCCGACCTTGGAAGGATGACAGGCTGAATCAACCCCCCCCCCCCCCTGGTGTTAATTCAGCGATCGACCGGGATTTGAACCCAGGATCCTAGGATCCAAAGCCAGCACCCTAACCGCTAAGCCAACAACAGGCTTTACACACAAAATCAATACAACAACAACAACAACATGCATTTTAAAGGCCATTTTCCCTGCTAGAGCGGGGGTTAGCCTTGCGGTCCCCATGACAATCTTCTCCATTTTGCCCTATTTTCTGCATCTCTCCTTGTTAACCCCCTTGCCCGCATTTCTTCTTCCACCATCTTTAGCCAAGTCTTTTTCGGTCTTCCCCGTCCTCTGCTTCCTTCTACATTCATTTCCATCACTCTTCTCAACCAGTCACTTTCATCCTTCCTCAACACATGACCAAACCATCTCAACCTGTTCCTCTTCACAGCATCAATCACAGGCTCTATTCCCATCATCTTTCGCAATTCATCATTTGTCTTCCTCTCTCTCAACGATACTCCACACATCCACCGAACCATTCGCATTTCCACCCTTTCCAACCTTCGTTGCTGCTCTACGTTTATTACCCATGTCTCGCTCCCATAAATCATAACACTTCTCACACATGCAGCATACACCTTTCCCTTCAGCTTCAACGACACTCCCCTCATCATCAGCACGCCACCCAGTTCCCGAAACTTCTTCCATGCACATCTCACTCGAGCAACCGTTGCCGAGTCTGATCCACCTTCTCCATTCAGCATGTCTCCGAGGTAGCAAAATGTTTTCACACCTTCCAGCTTCATGCCGTCTCCAAGATCCAACTCAACATTTCCTCCATCTGCAGCTCCCTCTGTGCACACCTTACATTTGAATGTAGCTGCCACACTGGTTAATGACCCTCAGAGACCACTACATTTTTGATGAACCCACTCAGCGCACATTGTACATTGAATGGAGTTCACTCCGACACCCTTCCTACACACAGCACAGGGCCACTTCCCAGTTCTTTCCACCTCACCACATGCTTTACCACTTGCCATCACCTTCGTCTTTCCGATATTCACCTTCAGACCTTTTGTCTCCATACATTCCTTCCACGTGTTCATCTTTTCCTTCAGTCCATCCATACTTTCCGCAATCAACACCAGATCATCTGCATACAACAACTCCCACGGTAAACCCTCCTTTACGTTCTGAGCCAGCACCTCCATCACAGCTACAAACAGTAGTGGACTTAGTACCGACCCCTGATGCATTCCCACCTTCACCTCAAACTCACCACTGTTCCCGTCCTTCGTCCTTACAGCTGTGCGTGCTCTTTTGTACATTGCCATCACTATTCTGATCAACCATTCCTCCACTCCTAACTTCCTCAATGCCCATGTCAATACTTTGCGTGGTACCCTATCGAATGCTTTCTCCAGATCAACAAACCCAAGAAACAACTTCTTCCTCTTCTCCATGTACTTCTCCTGCAACTGCCTCACAATGAAAAGCGCGTCTGTCGTTCCTCTTCCTGGCATGAATCCAAACTGCATTTCGTCGATCTTAACTTTCTTCCTTATCCTCCTCTCCAACACCCTTTCCAATACCTTCATTCCATGCTCCAATAACTTTATTGCTCGGTACGAGCCACACTCCAGAGGGTCACCTTTCCCCTTGTATAGAGGGATGAGGGTACTCAGTTCCCAATCCACTGGAATGCAGCCTTCTTTCACCACCAGATTGCAGATCTCTGTCATTCTCTTCACACCCCAACTTCCTGCTGCCTTCAACATATCTCCCACAACTCCCGTCGGCCCTCCCGCTTTTCTACCCTTCATTGCTTTTATCGCTTCCTCAACTTCCTTCTCAGTTATCTTCTCTGCCGGTCCCAAAACAGGGTTACTCTCTATGTTTCCATCCCATTCATTCTCTGTATTCAACAGCATTTCCATATATCTTTTCCATCTTCCTTGAATTCCATCTGGGTCGACAACGATTTGCCCCACTTCATCCTTCAAGCAACTCACCCCCATCACATCACACCTCTCTTTCGCTATCTGCTTTGCAATCCTGAATACTGCTTTCTGACCCTCTTCCGAATCCAAGCGTTCTCCGAACATTTTCCTACATGCCTCCTGCGCCTTTGCTACCTCTTTCTTTGCAGCCTTCCTGGCTGCCTTCTAACTTTCATGCTCTGCTGTTTCTGCTCCAGTACCCTTCGCCTTCTGCCACTCCTTGAACTTCTTCCTCTTCTCGTCAATCCTCTTTCCAACTTCATCATCCCACCACCATGTTTCCGAGTGCCTCGGTGGTCCTTTTGTCCATCCACATACCTCACCAACGGCTCCCAACAGACAAGCTTTCATTGACATCCAACCACTTTCAAGCTCAACCACATCATCCTCGACCCTACTCAGCCTCTCTTTTAATGCCTCCCTTACTGTCACCTCTTTCAACCTCCACACCTTCATTCTCAGTTGGTACTTCACCCGCCGAGCTCTCCTCGCACCTTTCACCCTTACGTCGCAGACAACCAAGTGGTGCTGTGAAACAGCCTCCTCCCCCGGGATCACCTTTGTGTTCCGGAGGTGCCCCCTATCTCGCCTACGCACCATCAGGTAGTCAACGGTTGTCGTCATCCCACCTGACGTGTATGTAACAAGCTTATTATCCTCTTTCTGGAACTGAGTATTACAAATCAACAAATCAGCTCCATCAGCAAACTCCAAAATCCTTTCACCTTCTCCATTTCTCACACCATATCCGTAACCCCCATGAACTCCGTCAAAACAATCCATACTCCTTCCCACATGTCCATTTAGGTCTCCTCCTACCACAACAACTTCCTCATCTTTCACGTTTTCCATCAGCTTCTCTATCGCACACCAGAACTTGTCCTTTTCTTCATCGCTTCGACCAACCTGCGGAGCATATCCCGAGATGACATTCACCAAGAGCTTTCCAATCATCATTTTCACCATCATCAACCTATCACTCACTCTAGTCACACTCACCACACTGTCTACAAACTCCTCAGAAAACAGGACACCAACACCATTCACGCCCTCCGGGCAGCCTTGCCACACAAACTTGTATTTCTGTCCCTGCCTACCCTTCACCATTCTCACACCACTTCCCTTCCATCTCGTCTCTTGCACACAACATATGTCCACTCTTCTTCTGACCAATACTTCCACCACTTCTCCTGATCTCCCTGTCATTGTCCCTACATTCCATGTCCCAAACCTCAGAAACCGATCTCCACTTCGGGCTGTACCCTGCCCATATGTAGTTGTAATTGTCATGGTTCCCTTTTTGAGGCAATGTTTTTATGGCCGGATGCCATTCCTGACGCCAACCCTCTTAGTCGTCTCTTACGACACGCAGGGATACGGTGTACCTATTCTTATCCAGGGTACACACCGGGCATCAGGGTACACACAAAATCAATGCAGTATATTAATCATTCGCACAATATATACTCTCATTGTTCATATCAAGAATCAACATTAAACACCCTATCAACATGCCCATGTTATGTGAACAAAATTCGATTTAAGCTTTCATAAAAATAATTTCAAATGTGTTGGCTTCAACTAGTTATTATAACTGAGCTTACCTTTCTTCTTTACCAGCTGCTAGAACAGATGAAGAAAATTGTTGTGAAGTAGAAATCACATCTGGTTGGAGCAAGGACAAAGGCAAAAGGGGAAGGAAGAGATTAACAACAATAGAAGGAAATAAAGCTGTCCTATCTGCCTGCACATGGAGACACACACACACACACACACACACACACACACACACACACACACACACACACACACACACACACACACACACACACACACACACACACACACACACACACACACACACACACACACACACACACACACACCTCGTTTTTAACTCAACTGGACTGCCGTCCAGTTGAGTTCATCCCATACTGAACCCTCCGGCGTCCATCGTCTGTTAACTTTTCGACGTTAACACTCCAGCGTCCACAAATATCAACCGATTCTGATCAAACTTGACACGCAGCATCCTTACCCCAAGGACCAGGTTGGTATTACATTTCAGCCCGATCCGTTGAAAAATGGCGGACTTAGGGGACCATTTTGTTTTTGGTCATTGTAGTGAAATCGTATTAATGCTGAACCCAGGTGATACTCGCTGCTCGCTGACACCGCTAGGGGGGCGCGGCTATAAGACCCGATGCAACCGTTGCTCTGGGCGACTTCTCCTGTGACATGTTACATTGACTAGTAGACTCGTTAACGGTACGTACCGCATAGAATATTACGCTTGCTTTCATTGAACTATATTATGGATTGACCTATGTGATGCCAAACCTTATTTCTATTGCATCCCTGTATTTGCAGAATGATGTCAAAGGTCTTAATGGAATTAAACCAACAGATGGACTAAAGTTGTGGTCTTGAATGATTTCCACAACACTTAATTCCATTAAGATCTACGGACATGGCGGGAAGCAAGATGCTGGCGGTTTCGCAATTCTGTGCCGACCCGCAAGCCCCGGATGCTGGTTTGCAACTGACTCACTGGTTGAAAACTTTGGAGAATCAGTTCGCTGACCAGGACACCGAGCCGACAGCTGCCGCGAAGCTAGCAGCGCTCCAGTCCAGAGTCGACTACAAGGTGTACAACAGTATTGCACGATGTGCGACGTACGACCTCGCTGTCGCGGAGCTCAAGCGATTGTACATAAAGCAAAAGAGCGTGATATATGCTCGGCATTTGCTGTCATTACCAAACGAGCAACCAGCAACCAAACGAGTCGATGGATCACTATGCCCAGGAGGTCCGGCAACTCCTGCTAGACAGCACCCAAGAGCCACGGACTCACGAGCAGGTTCAAGATGACCTTCTCCTAGACGCTTTCGTCTCCGGAGTCTCCTCTCAGGACCTCAGGCTCAAGCTCTTGGAGAAGACCGACCTGACCTTCACAGCGGCTCTAGAACAAGGAAAAATATATACCGAAGCGCGGCTGCAGTCGAACGACTATGATCGCACGTGCCTCTTGGCGGGGACCTCGCTACACGCACAGCCGGAGAGTGCTACTGCCGACGAACCGGGAGCGGACCCGCTCGCGGAACTCCAGGTAGCCCCGGCGGAGGATCCGGGGATCCTGACGGCTGCCGCTACGGTCAGACCCAAAGCCTTACACGGAGCCGCATGCTACTTCTGTGGGGGTCAACGACATCTCCGGTCAGTGTGTCCGGCTCGTGATGCAATATGCCATATGTGCTCGCAGAAGGGGCACTATGCAAAAGTGTGCCGGAAAACCGCACGCGGTTCGCGGCTGCGCGCGACCTTGAATGGGCTTATTGCAGAGCCTACGGGCCGAGCACGGAACACGGCGCCTTACCCGGCTTTGATAGGCAGTGCCCCTCCTTGCGGGCCCCTGGTCGCCCAATCGACCTTGGCGAGAGCCACCGACCAGCCACAACAGTCTCATCCTCAATCGGACACGGAACGTGCATCCTTGACTAGACTCCGGGCAACGCGAGGGGCTTTGGGGCCTCGCCAAACCCCTACGGAGGCCCATACTCGTCAAACGGCGATTTTGAATGGCAAGACTACTGAGGCCCATACTCATCAAACGGCGATTTCGAATGGCAAGACTACGGAGGCCCATACTCGTCAAACGGCGATTTTGAATGGCAAGACAGCGGAATGCATGGGAAGGCTCTCTGACAGCTTTAACGGATGCCCCATGCACAACGAATACTCCGGCAACGACCGCAACACTGCTGATTGCATGGGAACACTCCCTGACAACTTATACGAAACTCCACGGGCACCCTCTGACGCCCGGAAAACTGCGGCTGGCATAGGACCCACCCGTGAGGCGCGACCGACTCACTCGGGAGGTTCGGTCCCACTCCCAGCGGGCTCGTCCGGCCTGGCTCAAGCCGTTATTTCCCTCATGGTCGAGGGCCATTGTGTGCGGGCCTTGGTGGATACAGGGTCTACGGATAGTTTTATCAATCAGCGACTGGTGCACAGGCATGGTTGGCAGGTCTTGGGGACTACGAGACGGATCTTCATGGCTTCCCAGGGACTTCGGCTCAGCACGAAGGGGGAATGTCGATTGAAACTCGTGATAAAGGGACGGGTTTTCCCAGATGTACACCTCATGGTCTTACCTGCTTTATGTGCGGACGTTCTGTTAGGACACGATTTCCTTAAACGACATGGACGACTGGAAATGGAGTTTGGTGGGCCAGACACGCTTGCTGTTGGTTGGACTGACACGCTTGCTGTGTGTGCCCTAGCGAAAATGGACATCCAGCCACTTTCGCTGTTCCCCAATTTAACCTCCGACTGTACACCTGTAGCGGTAAAATCACGGCGCTACTCTCGAGCAGACATGCAATTCATTGCGGGAGAGACGGCTCAGCTCTTGAAAGACGGCATCATAGAACCCAGCCGGTCGCCGTGGCGGAGCCAGGTCTTAGTGGTGCGAAGCGAAGCACACCGCAGACGCATGGTAATCGACTATTCCCAAACGATTAACCGTTTTACACAGCTGGATGCCTACCCCCTTCCGGGGATGGACGCGCTGGTGCGACAGGTGGCCCAATACTCGGTCTACAGCACTCTCGATCTCCATAGTGCGTATCATCAGATCCCTACCTATAGGGCAGATCGTATCTATACCGCTTTTGAGTCGGGGCAACGGTTGTACCAGTTTACTCGATTGCCTTTTGGGGTGAAGAACGGGGTCGCCTGTTTCCAGAGGGCCATGGATGACCTCATTGCGAGGGAGAACTTGACCGATGTTTTCGTCTATCTCGACAATCTTACGGTTTGTGGGTATGACCAAGGGCACCATGATGCTAATCTGAAGCGCTTCCTCGACGTCGCGCAGAGGTATCGCTTAACCATGAACGAGGCTAAGTGTCAATACTCCCTATGCAAGATAGATCTTCTGGGGTACACCGTGACCCATGGCTCTGTTGCTCCGGATAAGGAGCGTCTGTGACCTCTGCTCAACATGGCCCCTCCCAGCGATCGGGCGTCCCTGAAGCGCGCTCTCGGGCTATTCGCCCATTACTCCAAGTGGGTCCAAAATTTCTCCGCGAAACTTCGCCCCCTTGTGGCCTGCGACACATTCCCTCTGCGTCTGGCCGCTTTGGCGGCCTTTGGAGGCCTTTAGGCCGACATCGCCAGTGCCGCTGTGGCGACGATCGACGAGAGCGGATCTTTCGTCCTAGAAAGTGATGCCTCGGATCATGCCATAGCGGCGACCCTCTCGCAAGGTGGGCGCCCGGTGGCTTTCTTTTCACGGACTCTTACCTCCGCTTAGCGGAGACATTCGTCCGTCGAAAAGGAAGCGTACGCGATCGTCGAGTCGATTCGGCAATGGCGCCCGTACTTACTCGGACGATGCTTTCAAATCATCACGGACCAACAAAGTGTTGCGTTCATGTACGACACCTTACACGCCCAGCGCATTAAGAATGAGAAAATCACTCGCTGGCGTATAGAGCTTGCCGACTTCTGCTACACTATCAAATACCGCCGACGCCTTATCGAGACCGGTTACGTGCGCGGGTATCGTCGCTCTAGAGGGCCTACGCGCTTTGCACGAAACTGCAGGGCATCCGGGCGTGACGCGTTTCACTCATTTTGTGCGACGTGGTAATCTACCGTATTCGATTGACGATATCCGCCGTATCTGTCGCGACTGCGCTATATGCGCCGAAATAAAACCGCGTTTCTATAACCCTCCCATGGGGACGCTGGTTAGGGCTACGAGGCCATGGGAAAGATTGGCAATGGATTTCAAGGGCCCGTTGACGGTGTCGAGTAACTCTCGCTATCTGCTCACTATCGTCGATGAGTACTTGCGATTTCCTTTTACTTATACGTGCGTGGATATGACGGCTGCCACGGTAATGCAATGCCTGCAGAATTCGTTCTCCATGTTTGGGTACCCGGCCTACGTGCATACTGATCGGGGTGCGGTCTTTTTGTCTCAGGAAGTGCGAGGCTACTTGCTCCAAAATAACGTCGCTTCTAGTTATACCACGCCGTACAGACCCCAAGCGAATGGGCAGATCGAACGCTTCAACGGGATTATATGGAGGGCCGTCGTGCTCAACCTCCGGACCCTCGGCCGGGGCCTCAATAAATGGGCTTGGTCGCTACCTGCGGCGCTGAACTCGATTAGGGCTCTCCTATGTACGGCCACCAACCAGACTCCCCACGAGAGACTTTTCCACCACCCGAGGAGCTCGGGGTGTATCCGGTCATTACCCAGTTGGCTCGCTGAGCCTGGGCCGGCCTATCTCAAATGGGCGGTCCGCACGAGCAAGTACGACCCTTTAGTGGACAAAGTGCAGGTACTCCAGGCTAATCGCGAGCATGCACGTGTGATGACGGCAGATGGGCGTGAGTCCACTGTCTCCGTACGCCATCTTGCCCCATGCGGGGTCACCGACCCTTATAAGGAATCGGACGAGCCAATCTATGAGACTATGGACTCTTCCGCCACTTCCGTCACTGAACGTCTGCCGGCCCTCCCTTCGCCACAGCCACCCTTGCCTGAAGGCTTGGCGGTACCCCCTTCGTCACCTGACTCCAGCAGCTACTCCGACGCCGGGGTCTCTGGGTTACGTGATGCCGTACCCGGGGAATTTCGGACACGTGCTGGCAGGGAAATTCGCCGTCCGGACCGGTACGGTTGGGCCGACTGATACCATGATTCCGCACCCTGTTAATGCTGACGCCTCGCTCGATTCTAGCCGCACGGCAGTGTAATTCTAACGGTGGGGAGAATGTAGTGAAATCGTATTAATGCTGAACCCAGGTGATGCTCGCTGACACCGCTAGGGGGGCGCGGCTATAAGACCCGATGCAACCATTGCTCTGGGCGACTTCTCCTGTGACATGTTACATTGACTAGTCGACTCGCTAACGGTACGTACCGCATATAATATTACGCTTGCTTTCATTGAACTATATTATGGATTGACCTATGTGATGCCAAACCTTATTTCTATTGCATCCCTGTATTTGCAGAATGATGTCAAAGGTCTTAATGGAATTAAACCAACAGATGGACTAAAGTTGTGGTCTTGAATGATTTCCACAACAGTCATGAAAACGACGTTAACACTCTAGCGTCCACAAATATTAACAGATTTTGATCAAACTTAGAATGTTTAACCCTTACCACACAAGGTAGGTTGCTATTACATTCCAACCCGATCCGTCACAAAATGGCCGCCATATTGTTTTCAGCTCCGAAACGTTACACAAGGTTGTTGGCTTTTCATTTAAATCAAATCTAGTACAGACAACTGACCTACTTTAAAGTTGTCCAGTCAGTTCAGTTGAGTTCTGCTTCCCTGGAAGCTCTAGTTTCATTTCTGTTCCTCACAATTCTATCTCTCTGTTACACACATGCACACACACACACACACACACACACACACACACACACACACACACACACACACACACACACACACACACACACACACACACACACACACACACACACACACACACACACACACAAACACCTCAAAGGTTTGGATACAGAGTTAGAGTCTTGCATTAGGGCGACCATGTGTTGCTTCCATGCAGCAAGAAGCTTCCACTGGTGAGCACAACCTGCATCTAATTCTTGAATTGTAGCCAAAAGGCACGTCAGTAATGCTGGGAAATTTCAAGAGTGCTTGCCTTGGAATCATGGAGGAGGAGGATTTTGTGAAGGACAAGTACCCTGAGAAATTAAGCTGTATGCTGTTTATCGACAACACGGTTTGGAAAATGCCATTGGTCAAGATCAACATGGATACTGCTTACTCGTCTGGTGTAATTGAAACCCAGTGACTGTCAAATGCAATCTCAACTTGACAGTTGGAAATGTACAAGGAGTTAGCACACCAGACAATCCAAACCCAGAGTAGCAAGAGGGCGGTGCAGTAACCATTCATATACAGTCAACAGGTGAAATGTTTGGCTGATTGATGGTAATTGGGCAAAGCAGAAATGCATTTTTGACTAAAGTATTCAGGTAAGCCTTGGCTCCACTTCCCCTTTCTTTAGCAACATCAGATGGTAACATGAGAAGAACAGTTCCTGTATGTGACTTGTGGAGAATAATGTATGTGACTATGTGTGACTACCTCCTTCGAGTAATAGGTAGACAGATAAATCAAAACAGATGAACTCCAGTTCAAGAGCTCTTTTGTGGCCTTAAATAAGTTGATAGTCCCAAGTTTCTGCCTGACTCTTATGTTACACACTTTGGTTCTAACACAGCAGTTTTGAAGTCTTCTGATAATGCTGTGGCTTTTCTTGCAATACGGATGAGTCAAAACACAGAGACAACCATTATGTTCAGAACAATGATGAAGCACTGGAAACGATGAATAATTAAATTAGAGCAGATGTATGCATGCTTTTGATTGGACATCGTGCATTCAGTGGCTGTGTTTTCCTGACTAACAGGTGCATTTGTTGGTTATGGGAAGTCAAAAGGCCTAACACTTTCAAGGTGTTGTTGCGGTTTTGAGAACCCACACTTGTTGTAAATATCACATCATTAAAGGTTAACGGTAGCACCCCATAGATCGGCCACAAGCAACACGTAGGTCACCATAGGACATCAGTTATTTCTTAGTACGTGTTAGATAAGGCCATTTTCCAATAGTTGAATCTGTGTTGCATCAATCAAATAAGAAGTAGGCCCTTTCGTCCATTTTTGCAGCCTCCCTCCAAGCGTCACCATTAGGCGCACTCCAGTCTGTGCCCCATGGCCCTTCCCAATTTGTTACGCGCCTTTGTTAGCAGCGTTCGCTGCCCTTGAGCGTGAGCTCGCTAAACGCCGCCATAAGCCACGAGGTGAAGCCCGGAAAAAGGGGGCGGAGCACCAAGGAGGAGGTGTGGCCACGTCACCCAGCCGTCAGGGCGGGGCCGGTAAGCGATAACCAGCCAACCAGGGCTGGAGTGACATCGCCTGACACGGCGTGGTTGGGGCTCGCGGAGCGTTCGCTGGCTTCACTTATAAAAGCCAGCACACAAAGCCCTTTTAGAGGACTTATGCGGCAGCGCTCATTCGGGAGGACTTGTTGGGAGAGCACACTGGTAACAGCACTGCGAGGACGAATGCACTTGATCGTGGTTGAAAGGACTTGCACAATTGGCGCTTGCGTACAGGACATTGGAGAGGAGGCGTTTGGCGCGAGTCGTGCAAATATTACGTACGCCACCAGGATACCAGCCTTCCCCCTGTGATATAATTGTCCGTTTGCGTTACACTGTGAAGAGCTGCCTGCCGGGTTTTCCATCGCCTGGACTGGAGCCGGACTGGAGTCTGGACGCGCTGGTGACTTTCCAACCTGTTCATCTGCAATCTCCGTGTGAGTGACTGTGTGTGAGACGGGCCTGTTTGTCCAGGGAATAAGTTAAGCCTGTGATTAAGACTGCCCTGTGTGCTTTTCCTTCCTCTTTCTATCTTGTACATTTCTTTTGTTTCCTCTTCTTCTTGTACATTTGTTAATAAATTGCCCTGTTCTTTCTGGTTTCCTCTTATCCGATCACATCAGTCTTTTCTCTAATTGGGTAAGCGTGGCACGATTCGGATCTGCTACAATCGAGTTTAGTCACATTGTTAACAGCTCGGATCGTGGATTGCTATCCGCTCGGAATTTTCCATCCATATCCGTGATTCGAGCGTGAGTTATTCCCTCGTTTCCGGTCGGCGTTAGAAATTGGGTAGTAGCGAATCCCTAGGCCTAACAAACCCTACCTAACGCCGCGCCGGGAAGGACATTATAACTTCCAGGACTCGCGTCGGCCAGATAAAAGGACAAGGGGATTAACCCCCTCTTGACAAGGGGAGAGCCGACGGCAGAGATCCGTAACAGTATGATTAGGGCTTTATATACTATGAGCTTGACAGATAATTTCCTGTTGAACAGAGGTAAAGCAGTTTATATCTTATATGGGTGTGGACCTATGGAGATGAACAAGATGTATCAGTAGTAATTCCAAACTTGCAGATGACACAACACTTGGAAAAGTGGCGGAGGGGAGGTGGCGGAGGGGAGGTGGGGGAGGTGGCGGAGGGGAGGTGGGGGAGTAGGGGTGGGGGGGGGGAGGGGTGAGGGGGATTCAATTCAGGAAAAGCTAAACAATTTCATGGGTTGGCAGAAGCAGATTTATACAAGGAAAGATAAGGTACCGTGTAATGGGGTGAGAATAGGGACAGCAAGGTGAATAGGGACACAAACTGAAAAAAAGTTCGGAAACCTTTTTCGCTGAAAATTGATAACCATACTGATTTGTTAATATTTGGGTTGAAAGTGTTCTCTTGTTTTAAAAAAAAGCAAGTTATAGTCCCTATTAACTCCATATATGGATATTAACCCCATATATGGATTTTTATGGCTGTCCCTATTCACCCCGTTTTACGGGTGAATAGGGACAGTCACTCATACAAAAAAACACCGCGGTTGGTGTTGGGCTAGCGGCTAGGGTGCCAGCTTAGGATCCTAGGATCCTGGGTTCGAATCCCGGCCGATCGCTGAATTAACGCCAGGGGGGTTGACTCAGCCTGTCATCCTTCCGAGGTCGGCAAATTGAGTACCAGTTCACTGGTAATTCCCTGCTTGTCGTAAAAGGCGACAAAAAGGGTTGGCGGCAGGAAGGGCATCCGGCCGTAAAACATTGCTTCAAAAAAGGGGACCCAAAAAACAACAACAACCACGGTCCCCGAAAAAGGCCAACCCCCGCTTTGCGGGGAAAAATGGCCTCTAAACGGTGGTATACTAATACAAAAAAAAATAATCAAGAAATAGGGACAGTTTGGAGAAACTTTTTATCCCATTTTTTTTTCATTGGCACCATGGTTTATATTATGGGTGCATATTATGTGCATCCATCTGAGCTATCAATTTAACAATAAGTTGGAAACTCAGGATTGTTTCTTGATTACTATTTTTTTGTATTAGTGACTGTCCCTATTCACCCGTAAAACGGGGTGAATAGGGACAGCTATAAAAATCCTATTTATTACTATTTAACCCATATAAGGGGTTAATAGGGACTATAAGTTGCTTTTAAAAAAAACAAGAGAACACTTTCAACCCAAATATCAACAAATCAGTATGGTTATCAATTTTCAGCGAAAAAAGTTTCCGAACTTTTTTTTCAGTTTGTGTCCCTATTCACCTTGCTGTCCCTATTCTCCCCATTTCACGGTACTTGTGATTGGTAATAATGAAAATCAGGCCTGTAATGCAAGGGGGTGTATTGGAGTATACGGCACAGGAGAGAAATCTGGGGTGCTAAAGAATTGGGAGGTAAGCAGAGAGTGGTAGGAAGCTATAGGTAAAGACAATAGGGGTTTAGGTTGTATTTTCAAGGGGATAAATAATGAATAAAAACAGGTAGTGTTAACAAAGTACAGAAATTGAATGAGGTACACCTAGACATAGCTGCCTAGAATAACGTGTACCATTTTGTCTCCACATCTAAGGAAGGACATACTACTGTGTTCAAAATGTATCCGACCTTTATTTTTCGTGCGTAAAAAAAAAGAGAAGCTAGGGAGGCGTTGATTGGTGCACGTATGTAGGCGATCCAAATGCACATGCGTGAATTTTTTCCCACCTGCAGAAGCTGTCATTCGACGGCAGACCGCCGATGAGTGAGGACATGTAAGTGAGCGCCGTCGGATTTTCGTTTTTGACAAAATGACGGAAAAACTTGAACAACGCTACTGCATCAAATTTTGTGTAAAGCTTGGCGATTCACAAGTGGAAACGATCCGCAAGATTCAACACCGTTCATTCCATTATGAAGGAGGATTTGGGCTTCAGGAGAATCTCAGCGAAGTTCGTACCAAAGCTGCTAACGATTGAGCAGAAGCAACTCTGTTTGGAGATCGCACAGGACATGCTGGAGACTGTGAACAGCGATCCCAGGTTCCTCAACACAGTGATCACTGGCGATGAGTCCTGGGTTTATGGGTACGACCCAGAAACCAAGTTGCAGTCATCACAATGGAAGCATCCAACATCCCCGAGGCCAAAAAACACAAAATTTGATGCAGTAGCGTTGTTCAAGTTTTTCCGTCATTTTGTCAAAAACGAAAATCCGACGGCGCTCACTTCCATGTCCTCACTCATCGGCGGTCTGCCGTCGAATGACAGCTTCTGCAGGTCGCAGGTGGGAAAAAATTCACGCGTGTGCATTAGGATCGCCTACATACGTGCACCAATCAACGCCTCCCTAGCTTCTTTTTTTTTACGCACGAAAAAGAAAGGTCGGATACTTTTTGAACACACTACGTAGCTGCCATATAAAGGGTTCAGTGTAGAGTAACTAGATTGATTCTGGGCCTAGCTAGACTAAGCTTGGAGGAGTGGCTGAAAGAGACGTGACTTTATACATTAGAAAGGAGGCGATTACGAGGGAATTTGATCCAGATGTTTAAGATAATGAAAGATATTAACAGAACAAGTGCAGAAGGGTTTTTCAGCTTTGAACGACGGCAGGACC
>NC_136261.1:172680683-172688183 GCF_964187855.1 Myxine glutinosa
TCCCTACTGTCTTCCCCGTTCCTCCCATAAACCAAATTCGTCTTCTCTCCCTCCTAACCAATCAAATTTGCCATTTTCAACTCTCATCAAAATTTGCCATCTCCAACTCAACATCATAATTTGCTATCACCAATTCATCATCAGTCCCTCCTAGGGAGGGAGAGATGGAATCACCCCAATGTCTCATCCACGTCGTGATGCGTCTCACAAATCCAACAGCAATCCTTACTTCCTGCAACACAAACCAAAGAAAACACAGGTGTGGAGTCATCATCACCACAGGTAAGTGGCTGCGTATGGTGCGACAGGTTCATCAATCCTAACTATTTCCTAAATGACTTTAACAACTTTACACTACCCGGGGTCTTTCTCCTGCCAAACCATTGGCCCTCTTACACTATGGGTTCTAAAAACCAATTCCCATTGACCAGACTGTGGTGCTTTTCAATTTGGGGTCTCACTCCCCCGATTCATCTCCCGGTGCCCTCGCACAATTTCTGGGCCGCGACGTGTACCTCTCCCAGCGGGTCTACCCACCTGCACACCTCCACCACTGCAGTTGCCTCCGAGCTTACCTGCTCCTTACCCTAACCTAACTACCTGGGGAAGGCCCTCTGGCGCTCTCCCCACTCGGTGCCCTCTCTGGCACTGGGCTACCCGGGTCCGTCCTCCGGATCCTCGGGCCCCATCCACAACTCTACCGGCTCCCAGAGCCCACCTGCGGCCTCACCTGGCCGACATCCTCACAGTGGTGGAGTGCCCAACCAACTACACACACTAACAGGCTACACGCCCAGCCATTTCCACAACACTAATGCACCCATCCACAACACCATTCTGCATCCGCACCACAAATGCCAATATCCAACCACAATTTACCTATACCCTCTACCTAACACTTACACTACCCGCCCCGGGTATCCGTGATGGGGGTCCACTCTTCCCCCATTCACACCTTCGCACCATGCACACCACTCCGTACCACTTACTCCAACTCTCTCCACACACCTGTACTTGCACACCTGTGCTCTCACACCTGGTGCCACCTGCACCCTTCTCTCCCCAAGCGCATTCGCGCTGATCCACAACACTCACTACTCATACACTGCTCCACACACCTGTCCAGCTCTCACACCTGTTCAATTCTCAACCACACGGCATCATCTCAGCTAACTACTCCCTTCTGAAACTTGCGCTTCCCAGTCGTCCCTTTAAACTATTGCGCTCCCACGTCATTATCATCCACACTAATCTACCTGCGTCCCCACTACAGGTATCAGTCACTAACTAAACTTAACGTCACCTAATGTCATCTTCGCTAGATCCCTACAATATAACCTAACCCACCCGGGCTAGTTTTCACTGCCATACACCCCATAATCTATTGCTCCTTTGCCCCCACTATGGGAAGGGTGGCAAGGATGCCACCCTTACCCACCGGGCCCATCGCTCCTCAATCCCCCAGTCCTCTGGCACTAATAAGCCCCCCTTATTCAGAGGTACTGGGTCCCGCCTCGGCATCTAAAGCCGAGGCAATCCACGGGGGCGCCTGCTCGCCGGTGTAAGGTCTTATCCGGTCGGCGTGGACGATCCGAGGGAGGGCTCGTGGCCCCATTTTGATCTTAATGACCACGTCACAGATTTGCGACAGGACGACTCCTGGGCCTTGCCAGGGGGAGGTGAGCTTTGGGCACCTTCCCTTCCGCCTCCGGGGATTAAAGAACCAAATCTTCATCCCCGGAGCGTATTGACTCCCCTGGCTCCGGTCGTCGTACCTGCGCTTCATCTTTTCCCCCGCCAGATGGAGTTGGCGGCGGGCGAAGGCATGGACTAGCTCCATGCCTTCCTCTAGGTGACGTGCGTACCCCTCCCTCGGCGGGTTAACCACTGTGTTTGGCACGGGACCGCATAGCAAGTCGGCGGGAGCCCGTAACTCCCGCCCATACATAAGCAACGCTGGACTGCATGCGGTGGCCCCGTGCTGGCTGGTTCGGTAGGCCATAAGCAAATAAGGGAGATGTTCGTCCCAGTCATCCTGACGGGTGGCGGTGAACAGTGCCAGTTGTTGGATTAGAGTTCGGTTAAATCTTTCCACCATCCCGTCAGATTGAGGTCTTAAAGGCGTTGTTCTGGTTTTCCGAATTGACAGGAGACTGCACACATCTTTTAGCAATTTGCTCTCAAAATTTCGTCCCTGGTCGGTGTGCAACTCCTGTGGAATCCCATGCCGGCACACAAATCCTTCCACGAAGGCCTGCGCTACCACCCCTGCTTCTTGGTTAGGGAGGGCGTAGGCCTCCGGCCACTTGGTGAAGTAGTCCATCACAACGAGGATGTACTTATTACCTAGGCGGGTGCGGGGTAGTGGGCCTAGGATATCAATGGCCACCCGCTCTAGGGGGGCCCCCACCTGGTGTAATTGAAGGGGGGCCCTCATCCTCCGTGCTGGTCCCTTTTTGGCAGTACAGGCGTCGCATCTCCGACACCAGTCCTGTATGTCGCGCCCCATATTCACCCAATAAAACCTCCGGCGTACCCGCGATATTGTCTTTGTCCTGCCCAAATGGCCGCCGGAGCGGGTACCATGCACCTGTTGCAATATGACGTTCTTGAATTTGTCAGGGACTATCACCAGCCAGGAAGTTCTATCAGAGGGAACCTCCACCCACTTGCGATACAAGATGTTATCCTTCAATTCCAGGGTCTGCCACTGAGCCCAATATGCCTTTGTTTGTGCCCCGAGGGGGGTGACCTCTTCCCCCTTTGGTCTTTGCCCCAATTTGACCCAATTGAACACTGGCCCCAGGACAGGATCCTCCTGCTGGGCCGTGCTCCATGCCAAAGTTCCGAATTCCTCATCTGCGGTTAGTGGCAAAATTGGCCCTCTCACCCGGGTTGCCCGGACAACGAGGGTCGGGTCCGAATCGCCCAATTGTTCCCTCTCCTCGTGTCTCGCACAAAATTTGCAGTTTTCCCCCAGACAAGGACGCCGAGAGAGTGCGTCCGCATTACCATGGGCCTTCCCGGCCCTATGGGCCACATCAAAATCGTACTGCTGCAACTTTTCCAACCACCTTGCAATTTGGCCCTCTGGTTCCTTGAACCGAAGGAGCCATTGCAAGGAGGAATGGTCAGTTCTAACCAAAAATTTCCGCCCGTACAAGTACGGGTGGAAATGGTTCATGGCAGCCAGCATAGCCAATAACTCTTTGCGAGTGACGCAATAATTTCTCTCGGGCCTACTTAAGGCCCGACTATAATAACCAATCACTCTCTCCACGCCCTCCTGTGTCTGAGACAAAACTGCGCCCAATCCTTCCTGGCTCGCATCCGTGTCCAGGGTAAATGCCCCGTTGCTAGTGGGGTACGCTAGAAGGGGTGCGGATGTCAGACACCCCTTCAATTTTTGGAAGGCCTCGTGGCACTCCCGTGTCCAATTAAATCGCGTCCCCTTCTCCGTAAGCCAGTGGAGGGGACGGGCCAACTCCGCAAATTTCGCCACAAAGCGCCGGTAGTAGGAGCAGAGTCCCAAAAATCCCCGCACCTCTTTGATGGTACGTGGTGCGGGCCACTCCTCTACTGCTTTAATTTTGTCTGGGTCCGTTTTTACCCCCTCGCGGCTGATCACGTGACCTAGATAGGCCACCTCTCTTGCAAACAAAGTGCACTTACTCGGGTTCAGCTTCAACCCTGCCTGTCTGAGGCACCCGAACACCTGGTCCAAATTAGCTACTGCCTGGGGGAACGTTTGGGCATGTACCAGGACGTCATCCAGGTACACCAGGCATGATTGCCATGGCATGCCACCTAGTACATGCTCCATCAATCTTTCAAAGGTGGCGGGGGCGTTACACAAACCAAACGGCATCACAGTAAACTGATACAGTCCCTTACCTGTGGAAAATGCCGTTTTCTCCTTCCCTGCCCTATCCATCTCCACCTGCCAATACCCACTCTTGAGGTCCAAAGTTGTGAACCAATTTGAGCCCGCAACGGCATCGAGGGTGTCATCAATCCTTGGCAGGGGATATGAGTCCTTGAGTGTCACGTTGTTTAGCTGGCGATAGTCCACGCAGAACCGCGTGGTCCCATCCTTCTTTTTGACCAGCACAACAGGTGACATCCAAGGACTTCCCGAGGGCTCGATCACACCTGCGTCGAGCATTTTTTCAACCTGCTCGTCAGCTTCCGCCCTCTTGCTCCAAGGGAGCCGTCGGGCGGCCTGACGAATAGGCCGGGCCTCACCGGTGTGGATCTGATGTTTCACCAGGCCCGCACGTCCAATATCCTCGGTGGACAGGGAGAAGAGGTCCAAATGGGACCCAACCAGTTTGTGTAAGGCCTCCCTCTGGGTACCTCCCAACTCTACGCTACTACGATTTACCATCTCGCAAATGGGATCGGGCCAATTCCTACTTCTTATTGAAGGCTCCCCCCGGGGTCGGCTCGGCTGGACGTTCTCGCCCCTCACTGTCGCGACTTCCTCAACTGGGGTGCAGCCAGCTACCCTCGTGCCCCTTACTATAGTGCGTGGTTCTGTACTCATATTTATTACTCGGACGGCCACTACCGGTCCGTCCGTTTTTACAAGGGTGCGGCCCACGATTAAACCCGGTATGGACTGCGCTGCCACCGGTTCGACCAGGCCGCAGGACTCCTGCCACGTTGGGCGAGCTGCCCACCGGGCCGGCACTATCGCCTCGGCCCTTGGGGGGATGGTCACGGCCTCGGAAGCCTCCAGCTCCGCTCTCTCGGCCGTGCTCACTCCCCCTAACGGCAGCTCTTCTACTCCCACCTGCAGGATCCCCCGGCACAAGTCGATTTTACAGCCGCTGGCAGTCAACAAATCCAACCCTATTAAACATGGGTCGCACACCTCCGCCACCCAAACATCTATCTCCCTCCTTACCGACCCTAACTTGAGGGTCACAGAACCACGCCCTATGATCGGGGCCGTTACCCCGGTAGCAAGCTGCAAACTATAATTTTGCAGGCGCTGGATCTTATCCCAGCCACCTGCGCTCGAATCAAGGACCACAGGGCTGATGATCGTGGCGCTAGCTCCTGTGTCCACTACGGCGTCTACCCCCACGCCGGCAATTTTGCATCTAATTGTCAGGCTACCGGTTCCAATTTGGCCACAATAAATGACCTGTCGCGTCAATGAGGGCTCTCCTCCATCCTCTGCTGCCGAACACCGCCCTACGTGCCCGACACCTTCTAGTTTCCCGGGGTCTGGCGGGGGGGGTGTCTGGGGTCGGCTAACCCGCTCCCCCCTGGGCGGAGTTGAGGACCTCAACCGCCGGGGATCATCCCGGCGCGCGGCTCGACAGTGCCGTGCCAGGTGACCCAGACGGTTGCAGGTATAGCACCTCACCTGATAAGGTGCTTGCCTCCGGAATTCCAAATTTCCCCCCCCTGTAGGTCCGAATTGGATTACCCGCTCGTGGTCCACCGCGGGCCACCTCCGGGGCCGCCTGCCATGGTCCAGGTCCCGCCAGGCGCTGGTCCACCAGCCTCCGGACCATGCCCGCCAGGTCAGGACCCACGTCGGGGGCGGGCCCCCTAAGGGGTCCGCCCTCCATCGGGGGTCCCACCTGGCGGACCGCCATTGCGAGACGCTCGTCCCCCCGGGCCAGGGGCCTCGCTGCTTCCCAACGGGCCGCAGCGTCAGCCGCCTGGCTCAGAGTCTGCGGGCGCCACATGGCGAGCTGTTGCCGGAGCTCAATATCCGGGAGGGCCTGGATAAAATGGTCCAGCGCCAGGCTTTCCCGGGAATCCGCTGCCATGCTAGCATGTGCGATCCCCACTGCGCGGCGAATGTCGTGGGCAAGTTCCCCGATGGCTTCCTGGGGCTTGCGCTTTCGCAGCGCGAGCTGAGCTTTAACAAGCTCGCTCTGCTGTTCAATGCCGAATCGATTAATTAGGGCGTCGCGGAGGGCTGGCAGGGTGAGAGCACCCGCTGGTAATGCCGTCAGCACCTCCGCCGCCGCGCCGCGCAATGCGGCCACCAGGTGTACTCCACCTTCGTCCTCACCCCAACCGTTGCCCCTACACACACAGTCGAACTGCGCCAGGTACGCGCGTAGATCACTCTTGCCGTCATACGGCGCGAGTGGGACCTTGTGGGACCACCTCGTATGCGAGTCGTTGCCCGCCTGCCAGACCCCGTGCGTCGCCCCTTGCGGGGTCAGCGCGGGGCCGAACCGGCCGGGCCCCCACAGTACATTACCCCCAAGGGGCTCTCGTGCCTCCCCGGTCCCTCCAACAACTACCCCTGTTGGTGTCGATGCATGGGTCACACTTCCGCAACCCGCTACCCATTCCATACCACCACAACCTTGCTCACCCACACCTCGCACCTCTCGTTCCATACCCTCCGGACCAGCCATACACCTCACTCGTGGCCTCTCACGAACATCCGGGTCTATCTCGACCCCCAAGCTTATTAAATCACCTGGCGCATCATACGCACGACCATATTGGTCACCACTTACACCGGGTCCTCTTTCTCTTCGCTTCTCCTCCATCACCTGCGAATCCCTCATCCGGTTAATGAGCACATCATCACGATCCGAACACAGACTTTGGACCAATTCTTTTACTTCCTCCTTTATCTCTTTCTTATCCTCTCTCCGTCGCTTCTTAATTTCGCTCACCCCTTCTTCCACTTCTTCTAATTTCTGCTTCACCTCCTTCATCTCTTCGTGCGCCCCTTTAAGTTCTTCCTCTAACTCCACTTAATTTTTTTCTATGTGCTCCCGCACCTCCCGCTCTTTAACCTCCATCACCTCTACCACCTTGTCCATTTTCCTCGTCAGGTCCTCATGTACCGTCTGACACTCTTTTTTAATTACCCCTACGTCCTTTTTCATCTCCTTCTGTGTCGATTTTAAACCCTCTATTACCGCTGTGTTCTTCTTTACCTGGTCCCCCAACTCCTTTTGTCCCACTGTCAGTTGTTCTACTCCCAGCGTCAACTCCTCTATACCCCCTTGCAATTTTACAGTCCCCTTTCTCACCTCCTTCTCCATGTGCTCCTTACAGTGCCTCACCTCCTCGCGCACTCCTCCGACCTCCTCACTCACCCCTCTTCTGATCTCCTCTCCCATCACTTGCATCTCCTGCCCAGATGCCACCCTCATCTGCTCCATTTCCTCCCTGTGAGCATCCAGTTTGGTTTCTACCCCCATTCTGACCCCCTCTATCTGCTGCCCCATTTGTTTAACTTCCCTTTCCGCTTGGTCCCTCATGTCCCTCAATTTGCCTTCCATCCTGTTTTCTAACCCCTCTAACCCCTTTTGCATTTCCCCTAATCTATTGTCTAATCCCTCTATTCTACTTCCTAACCCATGTTTCACCCCTTCTATCCCATTGTCTAACCCCTCTAATTTCTTGTCTAATCCCTCACCGGTACCCCTCGCTTCGTCCCTCATTACCCCCATTTGGTTTCCCATTACCCCCAATTGCTCACTCTGAGCATCCATCCGGTTCCCCATT
>NC_136261.1:172693183-172695683 GCF_964187855.1 Myxine glutinosa
ATCCTTTTCCATCCTCTTCAGGTATCACAGGATCTTCGGCAAGGTTCATTACACCTTTGGCCTTTGGGAAGAACTCCACTGCTGCAGGATCGTCGACTGGACTTGAAGATTGAACACCACTACAATTTCGAGGTGAAGAATTAATTGGGCTGAAAATGCATGCGTTGAAGTCTTCCATTTCAACCTGTGGTGACAGGTATAGAGCTTCAGTCATCAAGATAGGCTCAAAAGTTTAAGCTAGCTCATTAAAATTCAGAGGCAAAAGAGGCTGTTGCTCCTGCAGCAATCTTTGCACCTGATCTACATAAGTAGCATCTGACTCAAAAATGTCTGCCTGAAGATTTCAATTCACGTTGCCAACTTACCCGATCGTTAGAATTGCTCAAATATGTAGCCTGCAAAAGAGTCCGCTCTGCTGTAACAGCACCATTATGCCTATTCGATGAATCGATTCCTGTTACAATTGTGTTGCAGGCCACAGCACGCGTACGCAAACCAACAAGGGCTGTTCCCGTCGAAGAGAAATCTCCAACAGCTTGGTCACGTAGAGTTGCACCCTCACGGTCAGCAGTTCCCACACCTACTGATCGACTACGCCCAAGAAGTCCAACATCTCTGACATGACCATCACCAACCGCCACAGTTCTCATTTCAGGTTTCACTTCAGTTCCAGTGTCCAAACAAATGAAAAATGGTGTGTTTGTTCCACGTTCAGTTAAAGACTTAGGACTTTCCGTTTTCTTACTCATCGCTGCATTTATTTCATTTTTTGAAGTATGTCTTAAAGAAACGTGGCATTCCTCTGCCCTTTGGATCCAAGGCAAGTCTTTTTCGACAGATGAATTAGCAACTTCAGAAAAAGATTTGCCGAAACATTTGCACTCCGCCATTCCTACAACTTGCACACCAGCTTCAGAAGTGAGCGGGTAAGCCGAAACCCCTTTATCAATCTTCTCAGCAGCCAAAATCTGCTCTCGTAATTGCGCCATACTAAGGGCCTGCTGAACCTCAGCTAACCGAGTTTCAAGCAGACTGCACTGATAAGCTAGCTCACACGTCACCATTTTAGTCTCCAAACCCATGCTCGAATCCTCCTCATCCACATCCACAGCAATGGTTTGTGGATGCACAAAAGGAGTTACAACATTCGTGTGTACATTATTATGAGTGTTGTCTTTCACATCATTGTCTAAAGTGCTTCCAAACACTTTGTCATCTTTGTCAAGGGCAGAAAATTCATTCTTACTTTTATCATCCACATTTGAAGGGTTAGCTTCAGAGGAACACTCCAATTCAACGTCTTTTCCGGATCTTTCTACTTGGCTCATGCTAAAAGAATGCTGTCGCATTCCCCCAAGATGTCTTCCGGTTTCGACCTGTGCCACGAGTTGTCGTTTCTCCTCCTGCATCACGGCAATTTTAACCTGCAATATTGGAAGTTCTTTAACAAGCTCCTCAAGCTCACGAAGTCGGTGCAAGCCAGCAGCCATTCTTGAACGAATTGCCTGGAGTTGCACGGGGGAGAAACAACCTAAGGGAGTGAACAGATCAGAGCCTCCGGGGCTGGTTTGTGACGAAATTTCAATGTGACTGGCAGAAGGTGCATTGGGAGGCACACCAGATGTAATGCATGGTCGTGTTTCTTTCGTAACATTTACGTGCGTGTCAGAGAAATGTGATTGATCAGTAGTCTTTCTCGTGGTTATTCTTGGTGAAAATACATTGCTGGTTACAACATTTGACTGATGCATGGCTTGTCGCTCCAACTCCAGCCGGCGCCGTGTTTCAATCAATGTTTTCTCAACCCTGTAGTTTCTGCCAGAAGCCAGGTGACGGTTAGTCCTAGAGCTGGCTCTGACCACCCCTGGGCCTCTACTTCCATGATCCATTGGCTCTTTCTCCTGAGCAAATGGAGAGCCTTGGTAACTAGAGCAGGGTGAATGATAAGCTGAAGAAGTGCAATGCACAGTTAGTCCTTTCTCAATATCATCCACCAACTTCACGAAGTCGAGGTCGAGTTGGTAGCCATAGGGTGTGTCCACATGGTACGAATCAGTTTGGTGAGGTGTAAGATTGCTAGAATAATCCACATCTGCTTCTGCAGGCCAAAGGTCATGGGAAAACAACAATCATGCCATTAAAGGTAAATTATACATTTGCTCATCTTCATTCATCAACATCATTGTTATAATGAACTACGAAGACTGCAACTCGACGATGACTAGAGCAGAGAACCCAAATACAACCTAACAATAATTCCACTATCGTTTTCCTTATTCTGACAAATATTTCCTTGATTAAAAAAATGTTTTTACTCCAACCCCCTCCACCAGTCAGTATTTATCTCGGTATTAAGTCCAACAACAAATGCACTACACAACTCGTCTTTACTGTCACAAACTGGGTTGTCTAATAAAACACATTCCTCATTTGATATACTGTATATACTACAGGTATCCCTCGATTTACAAAAGGGATGCGTTCCTGGAGAACAGAACGT
>NC_136261.1:172700683-172735683 GCF_964187855.1 Myxine glutinosa
GGGGTCAGCCAGGGGAAGCTTGGCCAAAGTCTTTCATGAACCAGCCTGGCAAGGCCTGACATTCACCTTGTTTGGGCAGGAATTTGGAATTTAGTCATGGTGCTGGCGATACTCGCCTACTCTTTGCGAAGGACACCATGGGATCTTTAACATCCACAAGCCCATGCTGGCAGAGAGGTCTTCCAGTTTAATGTCCATCAGAGGGATTACACACATTAATGAATCACCCTGCCTGTGAAACTCCGAACTGACAGTTTATAGCTGGGTTGGGATTCAAACCCAGGCAAGACAGCTTAGAGGCGAGTGTGCGTACCTCTAGGCCATCCTGTCAGCCTATGTGTGTGTATGTATGTATGTATGTATGTATGTATGTATGTATGTATATATATATATATTGTTACAGATCGCGGTTAGATGTTATAGACCGAGCGGTTGGTGACCGCGACCTAACAAACTTACCCGATTCCACCCGAACTTTGGCCGTATCGCACCGTAGCTGCCCAATGAGGGGAAAAGACAAAAACGACGAATGCAAAGAGGAAAACGAAGGCAAAGAAAGGTTTGGAAATACTACTGAATTTATTGACTATTTACACACAAGCAAAAAGAAAGCAGTCACGTTTATTTACAGGCACATGAGACGCAGGTGACACAGTGAAAATGATTAGCTTACCTACAGACTTAATTTATTCCCAGGACAGAACAAACAAAAGACACTGACTCACGCGGGGAATTGCAGGAATGGCAGGAGGTGGATGGCTGGAGGTGAACGCTTGGTGGAGCCAACGCGGAGCTTGGCGGAGCTTTGGTGGAGCTTGGTGGAGCTGAACGCTTGGTGGAGCCAACGCGGAGCTTGGTGGAGCTGAACGCTTGGTGGAGCCAACGCGGAGCTTGGTGGAGCTGAACGCTTGGTGGAGCCAACGCGGAGCTTGGTGGAGCTGAACGCTTGGTGGAGCCAACGCGGAGCTTGGGGGATTGGTGTGACGGGTTCTCTCTCCTTCCTTAGTCCCACCCAGTCCAACAACTTCCTCTCTTGCTTAGTCCCACCCAGTTCAACAACTTCCTCTCTTGCTTCAGGACTCTTTCTCTCTCTTTCTTGGTCCCTCACTCTTTACCACCGACTCCTCACCAACGCAACCACTGACCCTTCTCAGGCAACCGACTCAGACCAACTCAGACCAACTCCTTGTGCATCCCTGACCAACTCCTGGCCTTTCTGTCTTCTGCTCTCCTCTGTAAAAACGCATCTCCTTTGGACACGCCCTGCCTTGGGTTATATAGGCCCCCGCCCCTCAACCTTTTCGAACCTCCCCGATCGCTCTTCCTCCGCCCTCTCTAGCCAAACCCCTGGCTCATGGTTGGTCGAGTGGGGCTGGCTCACTCCTCCCCTCTATGACGAGGTGGAGACACGCCTTTCTTCCCTGACTCGAGCCTCGTGGTCAATGGCGGTTATTGGAGGGGAGGTAATATGGGCAATCGAGGCTCGGCAATGACGAGAGGGGATGTAATATGAAATGGAGATTTTGGGGATGGGAAGGAAAGGGGATCTATTCTCTTTCACTGGTGCAATGGAGTACTTCAATTAATGGGAGACACAGCCTTACCCTAAAACACAGAATAAGAGATAACTATCAACAGGGGTATTCTATTACTTGGCTGACGTGTATGCTTGTGGACTATGGGACGCCCTTTTGGTCTTTACACAACTCCGGAGGCAGGAGGCACAGAATAAACAATAATCACAATAGTACAGCACACAATCAAAAAATATACAGTCCTCATATCCACAACAATATATATATATATATATATATATATATATATATCACACAAAAGAAACTTTTTTTTTTTCATCTCGTTTTTGCATAAAGCGTGGTACTATCTGTATAATAATAGCGTAAGGACTCGACTTTGTTATCCCTTTTACGCCGCACCCAGTGACCCGATGCCCACGGCACTAATGGATTTACGATTTACGAACCACGCTCTTTGTTTGTCACATACAGCCATACTCGAAAAATCTGAATTAGCCGACGTTGGGGCCCAAAAGCATCCGATTAACTGCCGATACGACGCCATCTTACGACGCCATCGTATTGGCGTCTGCTGGGCGAAGGCGAAGCAAGCCGTCCGCTGATTGGACAGGCGAAGGCGAAAGCAAGCCGTCCAATGAGTGGACAATCCAGAGCGTGCATTTGTGCCGGTGTCGGCGATCGTTGTTCATATACGCACTCTTCATTCACATCTTTCTTCCTAACTCTTACACGGACAAGCAAATCCCCTATGCCATCCATTATGGTACACTCTATCCATACACCACATCCTTCCTTCCGTGGATGTTCCACGGGTTTCGGCTAGTTCATATTATTAATATTGTATTCTAACCTTTTTATCTCTGGTTCCTAGCTGAGGGTCATCATCAACATGTAATTTCCTATCCTAATTTGCTCCACAAACAAATTTTCTAGCATTTTTAATTTTTGCTTTTATTGACCAATTTCACTGCTGGGAAATTAGTTTATAAAGCCTACAACTACCTGCTTTTGTAAAGTTAAGCAATTATCCAGCTCTGTTCTAATTTAGAAATCCCACTGCTAATAATGGAGGAGGAGGGCCACATCGTAAAATGATGTTGCTAAAATAGTTTTCAAATGTATGAAATTTTTTTTTTTAAAGGTTATCTGCACAAACTACTACAAACACCCTAGTGTAGCAGCATAGCAAACCTGTTGTGCATTTTGTGATACAAGCACCAAATTTGGCACAAATGTACATTAATATGTTGCGAACATTTTCAGATATTGGGCCACTTGAAATTCCGTAATTTTTTTTTTCAAATTTTTTCAAATTTCGTAATTTCAAATTTTTCTGGTGACACCGTCACAATTTCGGTCTTCGAGGCCGGCCGATATAGTGGGGCGGCTTAGCCCAAATATTCAAAAGAATTGTGCATTTTGTGATACAAGCACCAAATTTGGCACAAATGTACATTAATATGTTGCGAACATTGTGTGGTCAGCAATGAAGGCGAGAGTCTGAATTACATGTATGCAAAAGACCTTGTGAACCAGTGAAGCAAATACACGGGTAAGCATGAATTAAATCTAGGGCATGATATAATTTCCATGATGTTTACCTCTACACTCAATGGTGGAAGGAGGTAATGTTTTGATCCCAGCTTGTCTGTATGTCTGTTTGTCTGTTAGTCCACAAAATTCCAGACAAAGCTTGTAGTAGTGGTAGTTGTAGTGGTAGTGGTGATAACAGAAATTGTTATATAGAACTGAACTTATATTATTATTATATGCAGAAAATAACTTCATTTCTATATGCCCTGCAGTGGACAGGTTAATTGGTTTATGCACTGAAGGGGTCACCCTGGTGTGCACTGCTGTGTTCTGCCTCACTGAGTTGTTCAGGTATGATGTACTCAGCACAAGCTTCCGGTCGGCCCGGAGGTGGGGGTGCGGGGCCTGTCACGGAACGTCAAAACAAACGGCCTGCCGGGGCCGCCCAAAAGTCCGGCGTGAGGGGCGCGTCCACTACTGGAACGCCTCTCGCTTCCCAGATCGAGGGCCACGTGGTCAGGAGAACCTCGTCCCTTCCGGTCACACTTTGCCTATCGGCCGGCCTCGAAGACCGAAATTGTGACGGTGTCACCTGAAAAATTTGAAATTACGAAATTTGAAAAAATTTGAAAAAAAAAATTACGAAATTTGAAAAAATTTGAAAAAAAAAATTACGGAATTTCAAGTGGCCCAATATCTGAAAATGTTCGCAACATATTAATGTACATTTGTGCCAAATTTGGTGCTTGTATCACAAAATGCACAATTCTTTTGAATATTTGGGCTAAGCCGCCCCACTACCCCATCCACAACAAATGAAATATTTCAGAAGAGAAGACTGTGAAAATAATGGACAAGGTGCCATTAGTGGAATGTTTTGCTCTACTAATATATACAGTTTGATCATCATAGATTTGATTCACTCCCACTTCTCTCTGGGTGCATATTGTTATGAATTTTTGGGTAGTGGTATATAGATCCAGGTAGATCTGCATAGGTAGGTGCTTCGATTGTCGTGATAGGGAATCTCACCTGTAATAAGTTCTGTTTCGGCGGTTTGTTCGGATTAAGTGTATCTTTGTGGTCATACGAGGATGGCTTTGTGATAAGTAGATTAGGGATTAAGCGAATTCCCTGGTGTCTCAAACCTGTGATCATCCATGTGTCCCGTATGGCAACGCACAATAGACATTAGTTCGGCCCAATAGTTACACCACACAAACACTACTTAAATTCCCCCTCCGCCACGATAATAATAAACTTACCGGAAGAACAGTCAGGAAGCGGCCGCGCATTACGACACCATGGCGATGGAACATTGATCAGGCAGGCTGAGGCCATGCCCACCTCGCGATGGATTGACACCAAGGGTTTGATGGGCACATCACATCACTGGAAGGGAGGGCCAATCGGCACACAGCTGAATCCCAGGGACAATAAGGAGCCAGCTGATTGGCCAAGGGGTTGATAAAAGTGGAGAGAAGCCGACATTTTCTCTCTCGTGTTGGATGCCAAAGCAGATGGTCGTGGACCGACATTTTTGCTCTCTCCCTCTGCCCTCTCGTGTGGACTGTCTCTTGCGCTTGGATCTCCTGCTTGCCCTGGATGCACTCTTCCCCTTCCCTTCTTTTCTTGCCCTCCGCCATTGCTCTCTGACCATGGACCCTTGCATATTGGGCGACGACGGACGTTGGAGAGACGTTGGAGCGCTGACGATCCTCCTTCCCTGCGTTCACACACGGGACCTCGCGAGCGATGACGTGAGGCCTGCCCAAGCGGCGTACGTTGGCCTAGCAGTGCGCGAACAAGGGCGCATTGAGGCCTTTTCTCCCGCCAACCCCAGAGTCGCGTCGAACGACTGCGCTCGGAGCTTGGCAATCCCCGACGATACCGGACACACTGCAGTCAGAGAGTCAGAGTCAGAGTCTCCGCCGCAAGGCTTCTTCTGCTCAACACTCACTCCACCCCATCTTGCATCTCTGCAATCAAATACCACGGACTCCTGCGACGACTCAGATACATTCATAGAGGCTCCGGTCGCAAGTTTGTTTACTTACAAACAGGTCACTCCATTCCCATACTCTGGTCAGCTCAGCGCACTCCCACTCATCGACTACGTCATCACAGCAACGCACACGATCGCGCCTCCTGTCTGCAAACCCTGGCAAAATCACCCGAGTTCATCCCCACCGTACAAAGCAACATGAAGCTCACTCTGTTCAATACCCGGTCCCTCAACAACAAAAGCCACATCCTGAACGACTACATTCTGGACAATAAACTGGACTTTCTCTGTCTCACTGAAACCTGGCAACAACCTCTGGACTACTTCTCACTCAACCTCACTACACCCAATGGATATTCATACATCAATAAACCACGCTCGGAGGTCCGAGGTGGTGGAATTGCCGTAATTCACCGACAGGACATTAAGACCAGCCTCATCTCCATCTCATCTGCTCCATCATTTGAACACCTGGCTTTTAAACTCTCTGGTCACACACAGTCAGTCATGGCAGTCGTCTACTGCCCTCCCAAACCACACCCATCATTCCTGTCTGACTTCTCTTACTTTCTGACCCAGCTCTGTTCCTTCTCCCCCTCAATCCTCCTCCTCGGTGATTTCAATATCCACATGGACTCCACTGACTCCACAATAACCACTGACTTCACTGATTTACTCACCTGCTTTAACCTCACTCAACATGTCAACTTTCCTACCCATAACCGTGGTCACATTCTCGACCTTGTCTGCTCTACTGGACGAATTTTGCACCATCTCTCTAGCTCCGACCTCACCCTCTCTGACCACTTAGCCATCACTATGACCATCAACATCCCCACCCCAGCACCAAGGCATTATCGCATTATCAACTTCCGTAAGCTAAACTCTCTTTCACCTACCTCATTCTCATCCACCCTCTCTGAAAAATGTCCACTTCTCCCTTCGTTGACCTCCACACCCCTTCTGACCTCACTGACTACTACAACCACACTCTCTCCTCCTGCCTCAACCAGCTTGCGCCTATAAAAACCAAAACAGTTTCTTTCACCCATTCTGCTCCCTGGTTTACCCCTGAACTCCGCCTGATGAAAACTCGTGCTCGCCAACTTGAAATACTCCGCAATAAAACAGGTCTAACAATTCACTCCCATGCCTACAAGGACCACCTGCAGCACTACAAAGATGCCCTCCCCCGCGTCCGCTCCGCCTACTACTCTCAAATTATCCACTCTGGCTCCGGAAACCCAAAAGCACTCTTCTCTACAATTTAAACAAACTCTTCAGCCCCCTGGACACCACCACCCAGTCATTCACAGTAGACAACGGCATCTCCTTCCTTTCATTCTTCCAAAGCAAAATTGACATCTACAACAGCTTAACCACCACCGCACCTGCTCCCCCTCAAACCACCTGCCCCCTCCCCCCCCCCCTTATCCTGCCAACCCCTCTCTTAATTCTCCCCAGTCTCCCCTACTGACCTCTCTGAACTCCTCATAGGAATGAAAACTGCCACCTGCACTCTGGACCCCATCCCCTCCAGCTTTGTCAAGGCCTCCCTTCCTGCTCTCTCTCCACTTATCACTGCAACAATAAACTCTTCCCTGTCTACAGGCATCGTCCCACCATCCCTCAAAATTGCTGCTGTTACCCCCATTCTGAAAAAACCTGGACTCAACCCTGACACCCTAAATAACTTCAGACCCATCTCCAACCTACCCTTTCTGTCAAAAGTTTTGGAACGCACTGTAGCCACTCAACTCAAACATCACCTCTCTGCCAATAACCTGTATGGAACATTCCAATCCGGATTCCGCTCCAACCACAGTACTGAAACTGCTCTCCTCAAAATCACCAACGACCTTCTCCTCTCCTCTGACGCCGGCAACCTCAACATTCTCATCCTCCTCGACCTCAGCGCCGCCTTTGACACCATCAATCACACCATCCTCCTCACCCGACTTGAAACCACCTTTAACATTACTAGTGCAGGCATTTTACGCAAAAAAAAAGGGTCAACCTCACACTAATTGCAACAGAAGCAAACTCAACTGATTTTGTATCCTCAATATGTTCTGAATGAGGAAAAAAAGTGTTAAGGAATTGTATGGGTGGAAAGTTTTGAAAAATGCATAAATATGATCCTACCAAAAAACCGATTTTTAGCCTTTTCTGCTAGATTTGACTATGCTGTATTTTTTTTCCTTGAAGCAAAAAAAACACATACAGAGTATCAGTGATGATAATTTATTGCGATCACATCATCACACTGGTCAACTGCTGTATCCTGAAATTCAAAATGACTGCCATCCACCCTATAGTGACAATACAATACAATCTAAAAAACTGAGCACTCTAAGTTGACATTCGGCAGGTGTATTGCTCAGGACCCATGGAAGTGCAGTGTCAAGATTGAAGTTGTTTGGGTGAGTGGTTCTCGAGAAAGTTCACCTCTTGAAGGTGAACTCAGCAGGTGTTAGTCCATCCATGGACTTCAGTATCGCAGTGCCAACGGACTGTGCTGTATCAACGTTGACGGTGGAAAGGGCATTCTCCCCAGTGGCAATATTCCGGAAACTAGGGTCATTGCTGAATGGATTGTGCTCCTGTAGATAACTGAGAACTGTCAGTGTGTCCTTCCAGTCACGGGATTGCCTTGCTTGAGTCACGGGACCAAGTCATGTCTTTGTTCTGCTCTCCAGTGTTGTAGTTGACCCCCGTGAGCCTCCATTGCCTGGTTTACTTCTGCACAGGCGGGCATCGATAGCAGCCACAACAGACGCTGTTGCTCCGTCATCCCTCGCCCTCGTGTGAGCCCACCACTGGTTTTTAAACTTCTCATCAGAACCTGCTCAATGACCAGGTCAGGTGAGAGACCTGCCCATAGGCGATCGCTTCGCCGAATCACGTGGAACCCTTCCTCGAAACGTTGTTGGACTTCTGGGTGTTCAGTCTTGAGGTTGTGCATCTGCTGAAGGTACACCCTGGCAGATTTGGTGTAAAGATTGTGTCCTGATGCTGCCAGATAGGGTAGCATGTCCTGGATAGCCTGCAGATGTAAGGCCCAGTTTCCAGTGCGTTCTGCACTGATGTATTTTCGTAGGATGTCCAGCATGTCCATGTACTGAACCCAGAGAGCTGAAGTTCTAGAGGACTTCTTGGTGGACTCGATGTGCTTTTGAAGGCGGTCTTTGATTCTCACTCGAACTTCAGACTGACAAACTTCTTCAGCAGATATAGCCCCATTTATCAGCTTCTCATATATCTTATAAGCTCCCTCCAGGTCCGCATCTCTGCTTCCATCTGTTATCTGATGATCCGGTGGCCTTGCAGCTGCAGCTGCTTCGGCTGACTCTGACTCTCCATCCTTACTGTTGTCTGTAGTTCCAGATTGCTGTGGTAGATGGAAATCGAACACGTTTGATAGCATCAGTGCATTGAGGGCTGCATCAACAATTGAGTGTGCACGAACTGCTCGGATGCTTTCCACAGGACATCAAGATTTTCACAGCTGTTCTGGACCTGAAGGTTGACAAGCTTCTGGTAGGTCAGTGCCGTCAAATTGTGCCTTTTGTCTTTGTGGTACCGTACTTGTACCCTTCCAACCATTGCCACATCCAAGGAAGTAGCCTTGATCCTGGGGATTGGCTGCCTTGATCTAATTCCAGGGGTTATGGCTGCAATCATTCCTATACCATGGAATGTACCAAGCCCATCAAGCGTGCGGATGTTATGGTCGACATTGTCAGCTACATATTGGACAAACTCTGTTGATAGGTCAGGAATGTTTGTTCCATGGAATTTGGCTGCATTTCGTTCAAACTGGTGCACCTCCTGGTATGCACAACAAAACCCAAGGTGATGAAGAGTATCAATGAGTAACCGCGATGCAAAGTGGTGATATAGTTGCACGCCCAACCCAAACTGAAGTGGTGCTAACATGACTCTTGGTCTAGTTGCCTGCATCATTGCATAAATATTGAATATTGAATATTGTCTGATATTGAATATTGCCATGAATATTGTCTCCCCTTGTTTTACTGGCCTGGTTGATAGATGAACTTCCCTTCTCTTCAAGTGTTGATACTGACGACCCTCCTCCGTCCACAGACTGCTTGCAAATAACACACTGTTCATATGCCTCCATTTCCTGAAAGTGGAAAAAAAATATGCACGTTGAAAAATATGCACGCACGGTTGAAAACGTGCATGTTTGGAACTGGATCCTAGTCAGGGGTGTTAGAGGGGCAGGGTCCATAACTCAGAAAAGAGCACTGTAGTTGTGGCGTGCGCGGCGTGTTTAAACTAGTTAGCAGAATATGTACAATGTAACATAATGTAATAAATAGCGAGCTAACTATTTGTAACTTTCTCGAGAACCACTCACCCAAACAACTTCAATCTTGACACTGCACTTCCATGGGTCCTGAGCAATACACCTGCCAAATGTCAACTTAGAGTGCTCAGTTTTTTAGATTGTATTGTATTGTCACTATAGGGCGGATGGCAGTCATTTTGAATTTCAGGATACAGCAGTTGATCAGTGTGATGATGTGATCACAATAAATTCTCATCACTGATACTCTGTATGTGTTTTTTTTGCTTCAAGGAAAAAAATACAGCATAGTCAAATCTAGCAGAAAGGGCTAAAAATCGGTTTTTTGGTAGGATTATATTTATGCATTTTTCAAAACTTTCCACCCATGCAATTCCTTAACACTTTTTTTTCCTCATTCAGGACATATTGAGGATACACAAATCAGTTGAGTTTGCTTCTGTTGCAATTAGTGTGAGGGCAAGTCACATTATTACTGGCCTATACCGGCACTGCCCTCTCTTGGATCAAATCTTACCTCTCTGACAGACGCCAGTTCATCTCCATCAATAACTACAAATCCCCCACTGCTCCCCTCCCCCAAGGTTCAGTTCTCGGCCCCCTCCTCTTCATCCTGTACCTGTCCCCCCTTGGTCACTTAATCCGCCGTCATGGTCTCCAATTCCACTGCTTCGCCGATGACATCCAGCTTTTCATCTCCACCAAGTCAATCTCCACCACCACCCACTCTATCCTGACAAACTACATCACTGACATAAAATCCTGGCTTCAAATCAACTTCCTCAAACTTAACTATGATAAATCTGAAATAATCATCATTGGCCCAAAAACGCTCACCAAATCCACCCATAACCTTGCCCTTAACATTGACGGTTTCCCAGTATCCACCTCTCCTCACATCCGGAATCTTGGCATCATCTTTGATCAAACCCTCTCCTTCGACAAATACACTAAACAAATCACAAAGACAGCCTTCTTTCACCTGAAAAACATCGCCCGTCTTCGTCCATCCCTCTCCTTCACGGCTGCAGAAACCCTCATCCACGCCTTCATCACCTCCCGTCTGGACTACTGCAACAGCCTCCTCTATGGTTCACCCTCAATAATCACCAATAAACTCCAATACATTCAGAACTCCGCTGCCCGTCTACTCACCCATTCCCGGACCCGTGACCACATCACCCCCGTCCTTTATAAGCTTCACTGGCTCCCCATCTCCCAGAGAATCCAGTACAAAATCCTCCTCTTAACCTACAAAGCCCTCCATAACCTGGCCCCATCCTACCTGACTGACCTCCTCTCCAGACACACTCCCACCCGCAACCTCCGCTCTGCTGGCGCCAACCTCCTGTCCCCCCCCCCCCCCCCCCCAACCAGACAAAATTCAGATCCTGGGGGGACAGGGCCTTCTCCATCGCTTCTCCCACCCTCTGGAACTCACTACCTCACACCAGAGACTCCTCCTCACTCACCACATTCAAAACATCACTCAAGACCCACATGTTCAACACTGCATTTAACATTTAACCCACAGCATTTAACCCCTGACTATCTCTTCTCCTTCTCCTTCCTTTTGCTTTGATTATTTACCTATTTATTTTTGTCTTTTTGCACTTGTTTTTTGTACTCTGTCAAAGCGTCTTTGGGCTTCTTGAAAAGCGCTATATAAAATAAATGTATTATTATTATTATAAGCCACACCACACAGAACACAACGGTTCCTTTAAATTAATTCTTCCTTTGTCTGTTGTTGAAGTGAGGTGTGTGAGATCCCAACCTAGGTGTTAGTTTTTATCAGCGCGTTCTTGTTATCGGGTTCCGTTTAATAAATATTATTTTTGTACATTTTACATCCGTCTCAGGTAGTTTCTTTTTGAAGGGTGAAGACATCATCGAGGTGGTCCAGGTGAGTCGGTATTCTTCTCCTCATCACGTATCATTCACCATCAATTGAATAACACCTTCATTAAAGCTCGATCGGTCATCCGTGGGTGCTCTGACTTAATAGAGCCAGCCACAGGACAATATGAAATTTAGCTTTTGGATCATTTTCGAGAAAAAACATTTTTTCTTTGCTTTTTGTTCATTTTTAACGTATGCGTTCTTTTCCCCATTTATCTTAGCTCAGATACTTGCGTGTACCATCTTTACAAGGTTGTTCATATATGAAAGAGTTCCAACCAGCTACCTGAGTAACTCAAGTTCTTATTTGCTGAATTTTCTATTGTACAGTAGTAATGTATTGCATTGCCTGGCTTGTACATAAGTGATTCGAAAATGACTCCTGGAAACCAACATAAGATTGAGGGAAATAGAAGTGATAAGTACTAAACAGAAATAAATGGACATGGAGAGGACAGAATTCGTGTTTGCAGAAGAGCGATGTGCTTTATTATCCAAATAGTCATTAAAAAGGCCATTTATTTGATGACAATGTTTATTTTAATTAGCTGAGCAATCTTTATTGGCTGTTGAGGATTAATAGACTAATCTTTTTGACACATTTTTCTCTATGCAGCCACAATACAGTACAGCCACTGTCACTCAACCTTCTATTATTGGTGGATCAAAATTACATATTTGCCACAATTCAGAATTACAGAATGAGGTTTGTAAATAGTTATGTTTATTTAATGCACCAACACCAAGTCGTTGTTTATCATGTTATCTTCTATATAATAATAGCGTAAGGACTCGACTTTGTTATCCCTTTTACGCCGCACCCAGTGACCCGATGCCCACGGCACTAATGGATTTACGATCTACGAACCGCGCTCTTTGTTTATCACGCACAGCCATACTCGAAAAATCTGAATTAGCCGACGTTGGGGCCCAAAAGCATCCGATTAACTGCCGATATGACGCCATCTTACGACACCATCGTATTGGCGTCTGCTGGGTGAAGGCGAAGCAAGCCGTCCGCTGATTGGACAGGCGAAGGCGACAGCAAGCCGTTCACTGAGTGGACAATCCCAGAGTGGTGCTATGCCGATTCCTATTACGAATCCATTCATTTTTCAAAAGTATATCGTAGCGTTGTCATTTAAGTAGATTGCAATAAATACGTTGTTCATATACGCACTCTTCATTCTCATCTTTCTTCCTAACTCTTACTCGGACAAGCAAATCCCCTATGCCATCCATAATGGTATACTCTATCCATACACCACATCCTCCCTTCCGTGGATGTTCCACGGGTTTCGGCTAGTTGGTTAGGATCATAGCAACCTTATGCCACAAGGTGTGCCAATACAGTGAATAAATTATGATAGTCCCTTTAGTTTGCTCTATAAAATACCATGATTGTGCATTTTAATTGACAAGTAATACCCACTTCCTCCGGTAGCGGAATATGGTGTGAATATCCCCGTCCTCTGGCAAAGGTCAGTTGTGGAACCACTTGCACAGGTGAAAATGGCAAATCGTCTACCCACCTCCACGAGGAAGGGTGGTGTTCTGTGCCAATGACCTGGCTCTGGGTACCCTGAGCATGTATGCAAAATTTAATGGAGATCAGCCAAGTTGTTTTTGATTATATAAGGCACATACATACATACATGCAGTATATAGCCGTGGCTAAAAATATTGGCACCCTTGCACTTTTTTCAAATAACTCACTTTTCTCGAATAATAAGTTGAAATTGACAAGTATTTGGTCTCCACAATTCTTTATTTCACTGTTAACATTACAGAATCTTTGTTTTTGATTCAGAACTTAATATATGCTTTTAAATCAGACAATAAATAAAAATGGCATTGACAAAATTCTTGACACCCCAGACTTGATATTTGGTAGCACGGCCTTTGGACAAAATAACTGAAGTCAAGCACTCCCTATAGCCATGAATGAGCTTCCTACACCTCTCTACTGGCAGTTTGGCCTACACCACTCTTCTTGTGCAAACTGCTCCAGTTTTCCCAGATTTGAAGGGTGCCTTCTCCCAACTGCTGTTTTCAGATCTCCCCATAGATGTTCAATGGGATTTAGATCTGGACTCATTGCTGGCCACTCCAGAACAGTCCAGCGTTTTGTCTTGAACCATTCCTGGGTGCTTTTTGAAGTGTAGTGTATTTTGGGTCATTGTCCTGCTGCAAGTCCCATGACCTTCGACGAAGACACAGCTTTCTGACACTGGGTTGAACATTGCACTCCAAAATGCCTTGGTAATCTCCTGATTTCATGATGCCATGCACACATTCAAGGCACCCAGTGCCAGAGGCAGCACGACAACCCCAAAACATCACTGAACCTCCTCCATGTTTGAATGAAGGGAAGGTGTTCTTTTCTTTGAAGGCTTCATTTTGTTTTCTGTAAAGATAGAGATGATGTGCTTTACCAAAAAGCTCTAATTTGGTCTCATCTGTCCACAGGACATTCTCCAAGAAGGATTTTGGCTTGTTCAGGTGTGTTTTGGAAAATTCCAGTCAGGCTTTCTCAGCAGTGGGGTCCTCCTGGGTCTCCTGCCATAGAACCCCCTTTCATTTAGCTGGTGACAGATGGTGTGAGTTAAAACCATCGTACCTTGTATCTGAAGGTCAGCTTGAATCTGTTTGCCAGTTCATCAAGTGCTTTCTGCACCATTCGAACTATCCTTCGCTGCAATATTCCATCAAATTTTCTCTTGTGGCCACATCCAGGGAGGTTGGCTACAGTGCCATGGGCCTTAAACTTCCTGATAACATTGCATGTGGTAGACACAGGAACATCAAGGTCTCTGAAGATTCAATTGTAGCCTTGAGATTGTCCATGCTTGGCTACAATCTTGTGTCTGACCTCCTCAGACAATTCTCTGGTTTTCTATAATTTCTCCATGCTTATTGCGGTACACACAGTGACACAAAACAGCAGAATGACTCCTTTTCTCCATTCAAACTGGTTGAATGAATGATTTTTATATTGCAGGCACCTGCAACTCACAATAGGTGAGTTCAATTCCAAAGTAAAGGAGAATCACCTGCTTGAAATCTAATTATTTCTAACAACTTCTAAAAAGGTGCCAATAATATTCTGTGCCATTTTAGGATTTCTGTATGGAATAAGCTAAGATTTAGTAATTTTTTCAGCTTTTTTTGTTTTGTTCTACTGCAAACCAAAGAAATACACATGTGGATACCAAAATATTTTTTTATTTCAACAATTTTTTGGAAGAAATGGTGCATTATTTGAAAAAAGTGCAAGGGTACCATGGCCACAACTGTACATACATACATGCATACATACATACTTTACATACATAATACAAAACAGGTAAAAAAAGGATCTTTTATAACACGTAATCACTACTGTTGTTGCTGTCATCGTGGCTGTGGTTGTTATTTGTGTTTGTTCCCTGTACTTTTATATATTTTTATTTTGCTTCGAGAAGTATTACTCGATATAATTTTATTTGCTCCTATATCCTTCCGGCAAGGTTCCCGCTGCCGCATCGTAAAATAATAAATGCTACCGTTGGAACACATTAAGCTCCCTTCCCACTTCTTCAATCCTGGAAAGACGGGCTTTTAAAACGGGCACTTTAATGATTAAAATTACACCAATTTTGGTTTCATGTAAATCGATTATTAACATTCCAACAGTACCATTATTATTATTCTACGACAGCAGGAACCGTTAAATTAAAGCTCACGGTCCGTGTATACACACATACAGAGAATTGGCTTGTTTTATATAGAAGGATGGCAAAAACCTTCAATGATTTCTCATCAGATTAGCATATCTAAGAAGAAATAATGACTTTTTTTTTTACAAGGGCTGTAAATGTTTTGTTTTTTTTTGGTTTTTTTTTTTAAATGGTTTTTTTTTTTTTTTTTTTACATTTTACATGTTTTTTACATTTTACATTTTACATTTTTACAAAAAAAAATCTTTTTTACATTTTACAAAATGACTTTTTTTACAATGCCTTTTTTTTTTACAACTTTTACAAAGTGTAGGTAGTACGATGTGGCACCCAAATGCTGCACAATAACGCTGTTAAAGTTGAGAGGGCTCTTTCTTGTTCCCTTTTGAAATTATAGCCCATGATGGTCAGCAACCAGGGTCAAATCCAATGTGCTATCTATATTCGTTCATTGTCTAATGTTCTTGTAGTAATTCATGCAACAATACACTCACATCCACTTATGTTTTAGTCCTGCGTGAGATTTACAGTCACGTGAAAAAGTAAGTACACCCCATGTAAAGTTTTGACTTTTTCAACATATTTCGACATACAGCTATTTGATCTTCATATCAACAATATTGATAGATAAAGGTGATATAACACAACAAATATCATGAAACATTTACATTTTGTAGTCCAATTTAAATAAACATAAATGCAAATTTCGCGTGTGGAAAAAGTAAGTACACCCCTACATTTATCACGACTGCAAACACCTAAAATTAGAATCAGGTGCACCAGCTCAGGTGCAAATGATTAGAACATCATGAGAGAGGATCTTGGAGGAACCTGTCTTATTTAAACCTCAGACATTTAGTTTGGTTTGCTCTTTGTTGTTGAAGTGTGCGGCGTCACCATGCCTAGATCAAAAGAGCTCTCCGAGGCCTTCAGGAAGAAGGTTATAGATGCCTACGAGTCTGGGAAGGGATTTAAAAAGATCTTCAAACAATTTGAAATCAATCATTCGACTGTCCGGAAGATCATCTACAAGTGGAGAAGATTCCAAACAACTGCCAACTTGTTCAGGCCAGGCCGCCCCAGCAAGTTCAGACCGAGCGCAGACCGCAAGATGCTGAAAGAAGTCTCTAAGAACCCCAGAATGTCATCACGGGACCAACAGGTAGCTCTTGCCACTGTTGATGTCAAAGTGCACGAGTCTACCATTAGAAAGAGGCTGCACAAATTTGATCTACATGGGAGGTGTGCCAGGAGGAAACCTTTGCTGTCCAGAAAGAACATCAGGGCAAGACTAAAGTTTGCCAATGAACACCAAGGCAAAGACCAGCACTTCTGGAACAATGTCCTCTGGACAAATGAGTCAAAGGTAGAGCTATTTGGCCACAGTACCAGAAGACATGTTTGGCGAAAACCAAAGACAGCATTTAAACACAAGAACCTGATACCAACTGTAAAGCATGGTGGTGGAAATATTATGGTTTGGGGCAGCTTTGCTGCATCAGGGCCTGGGCAGCTCACCATCATATAATCCACTATGAATTCTTCATTGTACCAGAGGGTGCTTGAGGATAATGTGAGGCCATCTGTCGGAAAGTTGAAGCTCAACCGAAGGTGGACCTTGGAACATGACAATGACCCTAAACATACCAGTAAATCCACCAAGGAATGGCTGAAAAGAAAGAAATGGAGGGTTCTGGAATGGCCAAGTCAAAACCTGGATCTAAATCCCATCGAGATGTTGTGGGGGGATTTGAAACGAGCTGTGCATGCAAGAAACCCCTCAAACATCGCACAGCTGAAAGAATTCTGCATGGAGGAGTGGGCAAGAATTTCTCCCAGTCGAAGTCAGAGACTGGTAGACAGTTATAAGAAATACCTACTTGAGATTGTTTCTGCCAAAGGGTGCAATACCACCGATTAGAGCCAAGGATGTACTTACTTTTTCCACATGTGAAATTAGCATTTATGTTTATTTAAATTATACAATGGACCACAAAATGTAAATGTGTCATGATATTTGTTATATTATATCACCTTTATCTATCAATATTGTTGAAATGAAGATCAAATAGCTGTATGTTGAAATACGTTGAAAAAGTCAAAACTTTACATGGGGTGTACTTACTTTTTCACGTGACTGTATGTACTAGTTCCTCCATTAACCTTAAATTAATTAAAACAAAATCCTCCATTCACAGTTCATGGGACAGTGAGCACAGTGTATTGTGTGAAGTGCCTTAACTTTATCTATTATGTGATTTTATCCAGCACCATGCTAATCTAGGTTTACAGTTGGCAAAATGGTGGCATCCTGTTTTGCCCTATACATTTAGTATGATAATGGGAAAGGCACTGTTATGCCGTATCGACTATAATCACGTGTTCTTGTGTATTTAGTGTCCTGTCATGTGTGTTGTTTCTTTTCTACAAAAGCGAGGCTCATTGAAGAGCAAGGTTGAATTGACAGTGGGGTAATGTGTTAACAATTGTAAATAACCAGCAATTATATTAACACATAAACAGGAAGGAAAGAGAAAGGGAGAGAGAGCGAGAGAGAAAGAACAGGAAGAAACACCGAAATAAAGTAAAACGGTCGAGTTATGAAGAGTTAATGGAGGTAACGAAGATCATGGGTCACGATTGGGGATGACACAATGTGGTGGTAAACTGCGTGCTTGAAGCCCTGGTGGGAAGTGACAGAACGGCCTCTAAAAGGTGGTTATATAGAGGGGATAAGTGAGGAACAAAGGAGTTGAGGTGTACAATCAGCCTGGATTTTGGAAGTTTAACCAAGAAAAAGTTGCTAAAAGAACAGGTGCATTTTGAAGTTGCTGTCGAAGGTTGGAGGAATGAGACCAGAGGGAGAAGAGGCGGTAATAACAGAGACCATTGACCTGCCTGTAATGTGAAAGCAACAGACCTTGTGCTCTGGCCTCATCACGGGGGATTCTGATAATGTTGAAAGTTTTAGATGCCACAGAATCCAAGAGGGACAGATGTGACTCTGGGGCACCACCCCAAAGTGAAGAGCCATACTCCATTTCGCTATGGATCATGTCTTTAGCATTTCTAATATTGAAAGGGGAATGACGGTTAGCCGGTGTCATAGCACATCTATCTAGTATAGGCTTTCTTTAAATAAATAAAAAAATGGATGGAGGGGGTTCAGAGCATGTCCAAGGATAATGTTTCCAAATATCATAATGTTTCCAAATACCAGTCCCTGGAATGTACATGTTGAAAGGAGAAAAGCATATTATTTTACTCTCATATAAACAATATCAACATGAACCGCCTTTAGAGGCAATTTTTCCCCGCAGAGCGGGGGTTGGCCTTTTTTGGGCACCATGGTCCCCTTTTTGAAGCAATGTTTTATGGCCGGATGCTCTTCCTGCCACCAACCCTGTTAGTCGCCTCTTGCGACACACAGGGAATTACCGGTGAACTGGTACTCAATTTGCCGACCTCGGAAGGATGACAGACTGAGTCAACCCCCCTGGCGTTAATTCACCGATCGACCGGGATTCGAACCCAGGATCCTAGGATCCCAAGCCGGCACCCTAACCGCTAAGCCAACACCAGGCTAAACGATATCAACATGGATTTAGCTTTTCCTAGATGATGGGCAATGTGACTTCAATAATTTTCCATACACAGCGGACACCACATACCTGGCAATAAGGTATTTGCGTGAGCCATGGTGCACACCAAACACGGCAGAAACCTCTAATCTGTAAAACACGTGGAAATGCACACACAGGCAAACACGCACAAACCAGCTTTGAGCATGAGAGAGGCCAATCATTTGTTTAACTGATAAAACTGCAGATCATTCACTACACTACATGTTATCGCTTTCTACAACTATTACAATAAAGCCACTGGAATATTTTTGCCACTGGCATACAACAAGGAACACATAGGGGCAATACCCCTGGTGCTCACCTGGTAGAATAAACAGTACACTACACTGACTAAAGGTATTTTAAACCAATTTGAATGGTTTCTAGAAGACAGGGCAGCATGTAGAAATCATACTAACATAATCATAAGACTTTAAACAAACAATAAGATACCTATTTTTCCCCTATGTATGTAGCCTTGAGATTGTCTTTGGTCCCCACAGGGGCAGCTCTACCTGGATGCACTTTGACCCCCGGTAAACCCCCTTATACCGCGATTTTTAAAAATGCCGTGAACAAACTTTAGTCACAACATAATAAATATCATTTGTGCCAAATTTGGTCGCAATCCCATTAGCGGTTTCGGAGAATTAGTTTCAAGTGTTTACAGACGGATGGACAGATGACGCGCCATCGCATAGCTCCCCTGAACTTCATTCCAGGCGAGCCAAAAATATCTCCTTTTTTTGGATTAAAAACCTATGCTCATGGAAGAGTTAGGTGACAGAGGGAAGTCATTCTATTGGCTACGGGGTAGTGGGACAACAAACAGACGCAACAAGCAAGAGAATGGACGAACATCAAACGGAGGGAGAGATAAGCAAGGAGAAACAATCACCTGAGTAACAGCATTGGGTTGTTGGGTGGTGATAGGGGTCATGGGATAGACAATATCATAGGTAGGGATGATGGTGATAAGGGAACATGAGACGTTGTTTGTACTCGTATGTACAAAGGATCAAGAATCATGGAGAAGTGAGAGAGGTTTATGTAGTGCTGTAATTTTCTCGCTCTGTCAACCAACTTCGCAGAGATAGCACGAAGTCTTGGTGAGATCCTTAGAATATGATGTGTAGTGTTTCCATCGGTGCAAACAGGATATTATGAGGCATACGAGCTGAGCCAGTCACAAAGAAAGTCGCATATACATACATGACCGACGATGACACTGGAGATGCATTTTGCTAAACCTAATGTAGAACTTTCAAAAGCAAGGTCATTTGACTTTTTTATTAGTCCCCTACCCACAGGGGACTCTAGGTTTGTTCTCTGTCCATCTGTCCATCCCACCTGTGGTTTTCTGTACTTTTTTCCATACCCTTTAACATATCCATCTGCAACTTGGTACATGGATTCATCAGCATAAGTTACAGAAGAAGTTTGAATTTGAGGGCGTTTCACCAATTTTTCAAGAAGTTATGCCCTTTTTGACCTCAGAAAATAGCACACATTATATGATAGTTTTCAACTTTCAGCAGCCCTGGCTCCACCCCACTGCTTTACATCCATTGGCTGGACAACTGGCCTGACTCCACCCCAATTCAAATTTTGCACCACCATTCCATGAAGCAGCACATATCAGTAGGTTTCAGGCCTGAGGCCTAGGTGTTATTTCATGGCCCAGTTCAATTGGAATGATCCCAGGTATATAACCGTGATGTTGTGGCGGGCACAAGGGGCAATAATTCCGTGCACCAGTGGGTGGCGCGAGCGCCCAGGCGGGGATCGAAGGCACATGACCCGCCCTTCGACCGATCGGCCACGCCCGGGGACTAGGCGTGGCCTCGGCACATAAATGCGGGCTCTAAGCTCGAGCCCGCCCAGTGCTGCAGTACGAGCTTTGGAATAAAGACTCTGTTATACAAACGCGTTGTGGCCTACCTCTCTGGCAATCGAGTAGTGTGTGCGCAGCACCCACACTGGTGACCCCGATTGGTTCAGCCGTTGCTGACCACCGAACGCGCCATGGCTACCAACGCCGTCGCAGTCAAACTCCCCGAGTTTTGGGAAGCGCACGCCGACATTTGGTTTTTGCAAGCCGAAGCTCAATTCCACCTCCGAGGCATAACGGCAGACGAGACCCGGTACTACCACGTGGTCGCCGTCCTCGGGCCCGGCACTGCCGCCCGAGTCGTGTCCATCCTTCGGCGCCCGCCGGGCGACAACAAGTACGAAGCGCTCAAACGTCTCCTCATCGCCACGTTCGGCCTCACGGAGATCGAACAGGCCGACCGCCTCCTGGACCTTCCCGCCCTCGGCGACACACGACCATCCGTCCGGATGGATTCCATGCTATCCCTGCTCGGAGACCAGCCCCCGGATTTCTTATTCCGGGTGCTTTTCCTATGCCAGCTACCTGCACGGGTACGCCTCGCGCTGGCCGGTTCCAAAATAAAGGAACCCCGCGCCCTGGCCGTAGAGGCCGACAAGTATTTCGCGGCCTGCGAAACGCGGTCGGTGTACGGTGCTGCCGTAGTGGATCCTGGCGCGGAGGCTCCAGCGTTCCCGACTTCCCTCGTGGCCGCTGCTACGCTCCGTCCACTACCGCCGCCGCCACCACCACGGCCGCCGCGGCCGCCACAAACCTGGTGCTACTACCATGCCAGGTTCGGCCGCCAGGCTAAAACGTGTCGCCTGCCGTGCTCTTTTGACGGGTCGGGAAACGACCGGCGCTCACTTGCGGCCATGAGCGTCGGCCATTCCGGCAGCCTCCTTTTCATCACGGACACCTTGTCCGGGCGCCGTTTCCTTTACAATACAGGAGCGCAGGTAAGCGTCCTCCCCGCCTCCACGTCCGACAAGCAAACCGCGGGCCGGAGCCCCGCTTTGCTTGCCGCCAACGGTACACTCATCCGCACATTCGGGAAGCGTTGCCTCTCCCTGCGGTTCGGAGGGCAGCGCTTTCAAAAGTCGTTCGTGACCGCCAGCGTGCCAATGGCACTGCTTGGTGCGGACTTCCTATTTGCGAATGGGTTGTTGGTCGACGTGAAGCGCAGACGGCTCGTCCAGGCCGAAACCTTTAGCTCACTCGCTTGTTCGCTGAGTGGCTCACTGAGCGGCTCACCGAGCGGCTTGCCAAGTGGCTTGCCAAGCGGCTTGCTGGAAGGTTCCATCCCGGCGAGTTTAGTTGGCACGCTTCCGGCAGCGGATGACTTTACCCGCCTCCTCGCCAGTTTCCTGGCCCTCACGTGGCCCACCTTCTCAGCGGTGGCCGTTAAACATGGGGTGGAGCACCATATCCCCACGGTCGGGCCGCCGGTCTATGCCCGGGCACGCCGACTCAAGCCTACGAAGCTCGCCGTGGCGAAAGCGGAGTTCGCCACGTTGGAGCGGCTGGGGATCGTATGGCGCTCCAACAGCGCTTGGGCTTCTCCTCTGCACATTGTGCCGAAGCCCGGCAGGGGATGGCGGCCGTGCGGGGACTACCGCCGGCTCAATGATGCCACCACCCCCGACCGCTACCCGGTCCCACATATTCACGACTTTTCCGCCCGGTTGGCAAACACGACCGTGTTTTCTAAGGTGGACCTCATCCGGGGCTACCACCAGGTCCCCGTCCAACCGGACAACGTCCCGAAGACGGCCGTCATCACCCCTTTCGGCCTCTTCGAGTTCCTAAGAATGCGGCCCAGGCATTCCAGCGGCTTATGGACAGCGTCTTGCGCGACTTACCTTTCCTGTTTGTCTACCTGGACGACATCCTAGTCGCGAGCGCGTCCCGGGAGGAGCACGTGCTCCACCTCCGCACGCTTTTCGAACGCCTGGGCCAGCATGGCGTAATCATCAACCCCGCCAAGTGCAGTTTCGGCGTCGCCACCATCGACTTCTTGGGGCCCCGCATCACCAGGCACGGGGCCGTCCCTTTACCGGCCAAGGTGGAGGCTGTCAGGGATTTCCCACGACCCCGCACGATCAAGGGGCTCCAGGAGTTCCTGGGCATGGTAAATTTTTACCACCGCTTCGTGCCCCATGTCGCCCAGCTCCTCCGCCCCTTGCACGAGGCCCTGCGGGGCAAGCCGGGCAAAGGTGACATCGCCTGGTCGGAGCCGATGGCCACGGCGTTTGCGGGCGCAAAGCTGGTCCTGGCCGATGCCACCATGCTGGCGCACCCGGCGCCCGATGCACCGATCGCCCTCACCACCGACGCATCTGACTACGCGGTGGGTGCGGTGCACGAGCAATGGGTGCGTGGTGCTTGGCAACCGCTGGCGTTTTTTAGCCGGCAGCTTCGCCCGCACGAACGCCGCTATAGCACCTTCGACCGCGAGCTGCTCGGGCTCCACCTGGCGGTCCAACACTTCCGCCATCTGCTGGAGGGCCGCCCGTTCACGGCTTTCGTCGACCACAAGCCCCTTGTGTTCGCGATGACCAAGGTCGCCGAGCCATGGTCGGCACGGCAGCAGCGTCACCTCTCTGCCGTGTCTGAGTACACGACGGACATCCGTCACGTGGTGGGTAAGGACAACCCGGTGGCGGATTGCCTTTCCCGGTCCGTCGTGCACGCGGTCCACCTCGGGGTCGACTATGCCGGGATGGCGGAGGACCAGACCGCAGACCCCGGCATCCAGGCCTTGCGGACCGCCGCCACGGGCCTCCACGTCACTGAGGTGCCGTTCGACGCCGCGGGCGCGGCCCTCCTATGCTACGTCTCCCTCGGCCGGCCTCGCCCCATCGTGCCCGCTGGCTGGCGGCGCCCCGTTTTCGACGCCATCCACGGCCTGTCCCACCTGGGCACGAAGGCATCCCAGAAGCTCGTCGCCGCAAAGTTCGTCTGGCATGGCCTCCGGAAGGACGTCCGTGACTGGGCCAGGACGTGCCTCGCATGCCAGCGCGCAAAGGTCCACCGCCACACCCAGGCCCCGTTGGCCCCGTTTGCGGTGCCCGAGCGTCGGTTCGACCACGTGCACGTCGACTTGGTGGGACCTCTGCCCCCGTCGCGGGGGTTCACCCACCTCCTCACCATGGTCGACCGCACCACACGGTGGCCAGAGGCCGTCCCATTGGCGGCGACGTCTGCGGCTGAGGTGGCGCAAGCCTTTATCGGCACTTGGGTTGCCCGGTTCGGTGCCTCCTCGGACATCTCGTCCGACCGCGGCCCCCGGTTCACCTCGGAGCTCTGGGCCGCGGTGGCGCAAGGGCTCGGGGTGAAACTACACCGCACCACGGCCTACCACCCCCAGGCCAATGGCCTGTGCGAGCGCTTTCATCGCTCAATGAAGGCCGCGCTTCGGGCCAGCCTCCGCGACGGCGGCTGGGTCGACAGACTCCCCTGGGTCCTGCTGGGCCTCAGGACGGCGCCCAAGGACGACCTGCGCACGTCCTCGGCGGAGCTGGTCTTCGGGCAACCACTGCGGGTACCGGGTGAATTTATCACCGACTCCACGGCTCCATGGTCCGCGGCGCAATAGCGCTCCGCCCTTCAGGAGACCGCCCGGAGGTTCGCCCCGGTGCCAACGGCACACCACGGTTACCCGCCTTCCCACGTCGCCCCGGAGCTTCGCACGGCAAAGTACGTCTTCATCCGGCACGATGCCCACCGGGCACCGCTACGGCCCCCGTACGACGGGCCCTTCCGCGTGCTGGAGACCGGGGACAAATTTTTCACCATCGACATCGGCGGTGCCCCGGATCGCATTTCCGTGGACCGCCTCAAGCCGGCCCACCTCAATCCGGACCACCCCCCGCCAGCAGCTCTGCCTCCGCGTCGAGGCCGCCCCCTGGCGGTCGGACCCCCGGCACCCCCCAGCCCTGCACCCATCGCCAGGGGGCGTTTCGGCCGGGTCATCCGGCTTCCCCGCAAACTCACCCTTCAGGTGCGCGGGAATTCTGGGGGGGCGCGTGTGGCGGGCACAAGGGACAATAATTCCGCGCACCAGTGGGTGGCGCGAGCGCCCAGGCGGGGATCGAAGGCACATGCCCCGCCCTTCGACTGATCGGCCACGCCCGGGGACTAGGCGTGGCCTCGGCACATATATGCGGGCTCTCAGCTCGAGCCTGCCCAGTGCTGCAGTACGAGCTTTGGAATAAAGACTCTGTTATACAAACGCGTTGTGGCCTACCTCTCTGGCAATCAAGTAATGTGTGCGCAGCACCCACAATGTATTATATATGTCCACCACGGTTGGCAAGCCGCTCGGTGCCCATAAGCCGTACGCACGTTTTTGCATGTACCATTGTACATAGGGTTATTACCTTCGCAAAAGCGGAAGGTTATGTTTTGATCGCTGTGTATTTATTTGTATGTCTGTGTGTGTGTGTGTGTGTGTGTGTGTATGTTATTCGCATAACTCAAAAAGTATTCAACCGAATTGCATGAAATTTGGTGGGATGATTGCTTATTATACGGGACACATTTGATTAGATTTTGGGAGCAATCGGGTCAAAGGTCAAGGTCAAGGTCACGAAAAGGTCAAAATCGTATTTTAGTACAGTACAGAACAGTAGCTGCGGCGAAGGTATGCGCTCTACCGAGTGCCCGTTCTAGTTTTTTATTATATTCAGCACCGAACGCAACATTATAGTATTATACACCACCCAAATAAAGGTATGTGTTTACTGGTGCGAAATTTTCCAGACTTTTCCCCCTTACCCTTTCACATATTGAATTTAATTTGGTAGGGGACATGTATTGCAAAGCAATTCTCCCTCTTAATTATTATTCCGTGAAATTATATTTTCTGTTTTCACCACGTCAGAGAAGGATTGCTCAGGACGACATTCGTTCCCGAGTGGTGAAAACTGAAATTTAGGCCTAGGCACTCAGGCACATTTACTCCAACTGTCAAAGGGGAACATTTGAATTTCCTCAAACAAAATCAGTGTTGTTAGTTTAAGTGTAATTTTTATTGAGCTCACCCTGGCCAGGGATGGGGAGGGGTCCAGTGAAAATAAAGGGGAGAGGTAGGGGAAGGGAATTATAATGAATCAAGTAGACAGAAATGTAAAGCAATATCGATTCATTTATTACTTTATTTCATCTTTTTAATACATTTCTCTCAAAAGGAAAAAAAAAAAATTTTTTTTAAGAATTGCAAAATAATATAGGGATGGCAATGCCAAAAACAATGCAGACAAAGTAGGGATGGCAGCATGAAAGTATGCATGGTCTATTTCTACATCTTTTTTCCTCTTTTGGTGTAATTGGCGAGTGTGTTAAGTAATCTGTTTGACTTGCAGAAGTCATCAGTACATATCGTACACATATGGCCAAATGGGTAAATAGTCTGTCCACCACGCAGTGGGAGATGGTGTTTTTCAATCGCTTGAGTGTGTGTGTGTGCGTGCGCATGCGCGTGTGCGTGTGTCCATGCCATAACTTTTTTTTACCATATTAGCTCTTGTCATCAAATTTTCAAAGAACATCTATTACTACCAAAAATACCAGTCCCCAGTGACAGGAAAAGCTAGCCATGGTGGGAGCGAGAATAATCACAGAAGATGACAGCCAGGCAGTTGTCTGAGGAAATTCAATCCGTCCTGTAGCGCTCAACTTCACCAAAGGCGGCGCTATTCAAATCAATTGCAACAGCGAAAAAGTATACCCCATCATTTTTCCTGGGGGTGGGGGGTGGGGGGGTTCCCGGTGGCTTAAGGAGCCGTTAACCTCACCTGGCTGGTACAATCTTTTACCTCTGACAAATTTGGTCTAAATTTGTCCAGGGGTGTCAGAGTGTATATGTAACACACAGACATTTATCGTTATATCGATAGATGAGAATATGGAAAAGATGTAAAACAGCAAAGTCACAGTCAGCACAAATGGGCCTCATTAGCCAGTCCTTATTAGCTCGCACAGTGCAAGATGGCCAGGTGTTGTAATTGCTTCCGGGTTTCTTTATTTACCATTTGAGCTTTTGTCACCAAATTTTCAACAAAATTTTATTATAAAAAAATGGAGAACACCGATTGAAAAAAAAAATTAGCTGCCTTTTTCATCAAGTTTAGCGAGTTCAAAGCGGAAGCAGATGGACTTTGCATTTTGAGATGCTTTACAGATGTTCCTTGTTATTGTTGGTGGTAGTCATACATAGACACAGACATGCCTGTAGACGGTTTACTGCCAAGTGTCAGACTAATTCCTGACCACCCATACATAGGCTTTTATAAGAAAACAGCATGGACGTTCATTCCTGAAGTCTGATCATTAAACTTCAGTGCATTACTAATGCAATCAGTAGTAGATCATAATCCCGCTCTTTTATCCGAGATATAGGTAGCTACGAGATATGAACTAACTTTCGTAGATTGTACATTTGTTGTACTTTTCTCTGCACGGTTTAGAGTCAATCCAGATTTAGACTTTCTAAAAGTACACCTCACTTGACACCTTCATGTTGTACGTGGGAATGTAGTTGGAGGTGATTCAACATTCATGGTTGTGCAAAAAAACTCAGACAGGTGCTATGCTTTCTTTCATATGTACCATGGATAGCTCGATATATTTTTCTGTTCACACTAATTTAGAGGAAAAATGATGTAGGGATGGAACTTGCATATTTATATGCGAGCATTTCCTCTTCATATTGTGATTTGTGTAGGTACTCCAGAAAGGATTTCCGGTAACTGAAGTGATTACTGTTCTAATTACAGTAGTCTGCAGAGAATAACTAGTAAAGGGATGCCATTTTTGCCTGGGGATTAAAAAAAGTACCAATCCATCAAAAAATGTAGACTGGATAGGATTCGTATGGTGTATAAGTGGATACTCAGTGTGGACAGAGTATAACTAATGGTATAAAGAGGGGAGTGCGGATATTTCAAGATATGAGATAAGGGAGCAGCAAGACTGTAATCCAAGGAGACCAGTTCTTATCTCAAGCTGGCCAAAAACTTGCATCTGTACTCCACAGCACAGTCAGGAAGCAGTAACCCCACCAAAGCAGGCCATGTTAGTGTCTCTGCAAATGGGGAGGAAAAAGCATGCAAAAGGAACTGTTTGTTGAGCATAAAAGCACACTTGTTTCTTTCTGGTAACTAAGTCATGGTTAGGTTAACCGGCCTGCACCATTCTTTGTTGACCATAAGGCATATGAAACTACTCGCTCTCAAATGCTTCTCTTGGTTCCTGTGTACGCAGGCCCACTCCCGAGGTGTGCTGTGCTACTGCTCAGTCTCTCAATCACTTGTGCACCAGCTCATTGCCTGGGGTGCAACTTTCTCTGCGTGACACACCTCGACTGGGCTGCTTAGTGCTTCCTGTCCAATCATCCCAAACTGCAACACATACTTGCCAGCAGTGCCCTCTGCACTGTCGTGGCATATTTGTCACAGGAGACAATAATGTGGTCCTCCTTGCACCTTGCTCGTACTTTCCTGTTGCAATTGTTCTGAGCCTCAGATCCCGAAAAGAGAATTTGTATTCATTCACCTTTCTTGTTGTTATAGTTTCCTGCCTCAGCCTCTCTCCTCACTCAGAGATTTCCATCAGGGCTCCCTCTACTGCATCCCAGGTGGTGGTACATGCATGCTGTCAGATGTGTCCTCATTTACCCGAGTTACAGTGCTATCGCTGTTGGTGACACGGCTGTTGGTGACACGGCTGTTGGTGACACGGCTGTCGGTGACACGGCTGTCGGTGACACGGCTGTCGGTGACACGACTGTCGGTGACACGACTGTCGGTGACACGACTGTCGGTGACACGACTGTCGGTGACACGACTGTCGGTGACACGGCTGTCGGTGGCACGGCTGTCGGTGGCACGGCTGTCGGTGGCATCGCTGTTGGTGGCATCGCCGTCAGTGCCATCATTGCATACTGGGCTGGCTGTCACATTTTAACTTCAAATTTCATGTTTTGCACTTATTTATTTGTGGAATAGCATGATCATGGAATGTGGAATGTGGAATGTGGAATAGTACGAATTTGGGTTTGGGCAATTTACCAGGTCATCCCTACCTACTAATAAGGACTGGAAAATGAGGGAGAGGTGGAAGGGGACGGGGAAAATTAACCCAGTGGTGCCCAAGCCGGCCAAAGATCTCCTACTGCCCCAATGTGCCCCATCTGGTGCCCACCCAGTTGAGTCAAGGAGGACAGAAAACAAGATGTCCTTACTCTGAGCTAGCCACGGCAGCTATTAATTTAATCTCCAATTGGTGTACGATGTCACAGGACAACTTCATTGTAACACGGGCTCAACGGCAGAACAGGGGCTCGAAATCGGGACCCTAAGATGTCAAGGCAGCCACTTTTAACGTGAAGGCAACACCCTCTGATTGGTCATTTCCATTTACAAGGTCAAAAATATCCATCAAAAGAAATAAAGTGAGAATGAAAAGAATAAATTAATCAAAGTAAGCTGGTACCCTGGTTCCTACAAAGTGTCTAATCTACGCAAGTGCACAGACCATACTAAGGTTTTGCGACCCCACTCTATTGCTGACATAGCTGATGGGAAGACAAACGAAGACCAAACTAGCACGGCGCTCGGTAGAGTGCATACCTCCTCCAGGCTGAACAGTTTGTTTTGCATCCCACTGATGGGCTGGATCTGGATTTGGAACTGAACCAAAATCTAATCGGCTTGTTCTTGTCACCAAACCAACTCATGCATCGACTTGTGTCATACACCGTACATAACTTTTTGAAATATCATGCTATACATCGTTTTTAGCCCTATCATTCAATGAGGAAGCATCACTTAAGAATTAAAAAAATTCTCGTATCTAGATCCGGATTCGAATCTTCACCAAAATTGACTTAGTCCTTGTCACACAACCAACCTGCCCACCAAGTTTCGTCCAAATCTGTCCACAACTTTTTGAGATATCCTGTTGACAAACAGACAGACAGGGGTGAAAACATAACCTCCATCCACCTTTGGAGGGAGGTAAAAACAGGGAGGGGGAATAGAAAATTCTCCGTCACACATCATACACATAACTCAACGCGTGCACACATGAATGCATGAATGCAGCTGCCATGTAAACCAGTAAAAGCCCATGTGTACAATAACAAATTCCTTAAAACAAGAAGTAGGCACATTTATCTCGAGCTGGCAGGACTTTTCACACTTGGCAATTTGGGTCATTGTTTTTGGGTTTCTGTTTGTTATTACTTGAAGCATTTTCTCAAAATATTGATCCTTTGTTTATGGTTTTTAATCCAAGCTGCCTTTTATTGGTTCTTTACTAAAGCATAGCTTTCTCAAATTATTCTTACGAGCTAAAAATCCATCCATACTCATGGGTTAATTTCATTCAGACACTTTTACATCGATGACATGTTTTATTACTACGAGGTGGCATTATGTCATACATAGTTGCAGAGAAAGAATTGCGACCTCCCCCAGCTGAACCCCCAGGACCATGCATTGTATTTACCATCGAAAACCTTCCCGGACACACATATCTCCCTCTGGGGCCGAACCACTCCAGTAGAACCAGCAGTTTTTAACTCATTTTGCCCAGCGGTTCAAGAGTGCATAGAAGTCAAACAAACATTTCTCTAATTATATATAGTAATTGTTTGCTTTTACTAAAGAGAATTTGTCACCTTACTTTTCTTGTTCTCGGTGGAATTTGAGTTATTTTCAAACATCTGGCTTGATTTTCCTTCTGTTGTTTGTTTCATGCCACATGTTTATGTGCCATCATTTATATTGTGAATTTGTTTGAAGTGCCAACTGCCCTTAGTCCTAATTCACTTGTTTCATTGCCCATCTTGAAGCTGATGTTATACGCATTTAGCGTCAGAGTCGCTCTTTTTATTTAATTTATCCATACTGACTAAGCTCACCTCCTCAGCAGTGATCAGCAGGGCAGAGACAATGCGTTCATGTGTCAGACAACACTTGTTACTAACAGGTCATGCAGCATTTGCTGCTATGGGACGCAAACTGTGCCTTACTGCCCTATCAAGTTAAGGGGTTTCATATATATATATATATATATATATACATACACACACACACACACACACACACACACACACACACACACACACACACACACACACACACACACACACACACACACACACACACACACACACACACACACACACACACACACACACACACACACGGCATATATATTTTTTCTTGACGGGTTTACTTTCTGAACTCAGTATATCAATCTGGTGAGTTTCTTTTACCCTTTGGTGATGTCTTGGTTGAAAGAACCATGTCACTGATTGTCTTTCGCAGCAAGAAGTCAATAACAGGATTATATCACAGGTGGCGTGACAAAATGCAAGGACAGGTACATTTGACGATTGGCTTCACAATCGGGTATATAAGGGTTGTTGCGTTCTGTATTAGTGGAAAACAACTGCTGCACATCTACAAAAGTTATTGCCGCTTCCTCTGGAGATGGTCCGTCAACTTGACAATGCTGTTTGTCATGGAATGGTGGCTTTACGAAATTCTGGCATGAAACAGCGTGCTATTGCTCGGCAGTATGGCATCACTCAAGGTCAGGTGTCAAAGATCCTGAAACGAAATGCTCAGAGGGGTGTCCCTACTCCAATACCAAGGCCAGGACGTCCACGCAGAACCACAAGGAGAGATGATCGCCAGCTGCACCGGATAGTCTGCAATGGCCGTACCAAGTCAGCTAATCGGCTTAGGGCTGAGTGGCAGCAAATGACAAATGTGCCTGTATCCAGAAGGCTAGTCAACCAACGACTGGTTCAAGCAGGCTATCGTGCCAGGCGTCCCCTGAGAAAGCCACGCCTGACCAGGCAACACAGCCAGCGCCGATTGCAGTGGGCCAGAGAGCACCGTCAATGGCAGCCAGGACACTGGAATCACGTGACCTTCAATGACAAGTGTAGATTTCTGGTCTATCGTCAAGATGGCCGCGTCCGAGTGCGCAGACAAGTGCATGAAGCCCACAACGAAGATTGTATAGTGCCAAGAGTCCAAGCTGGAGGTGGTGGGGTGACTGTTTGGGCTGCCTTTCATGCAGGGGGCAAAACTGACCTGGTTGTTCTGAATGGAAACCTGAACCAGTTTAAGTACAGGGTCATTCTGGAAGAAACATTGCTTCCATTTGCTCGTGCAGCCTTTCGAGGAAACTTTGTCTTCCAAGATGACAATGCATGGCCTCATCGTGCTCGCATGATCCAACACTTTCTTGCTGACCGTGGTGTAGAGCATATGGAGTGGCCTGCCATGTCCCTGGATATGAATTCGATAGAGAACTTGTGGGCAGAATTAACGCGTCAAATCGACAACTTGGACCAGCAGCTGACCTCTGTGCGTGAATTGCAGCAGACTATTGTCACTGCATGGCAAGCAATTCCTGTCCAAACCTTGGCAAATCTCGTGAACAGCATGCCTCGACGTCTACGTGCTCTCCTGAATGCTCGTGGGGGTTACACGAAGTACTGAACTGTAATTTTACTGTCCATAATCCCAGTCATAATTTAGCTTTTGTTTTTGTTGAAAATTTTTTTGGCTAATGTGCAAAATAAAGAGATACTTCTGGAAAACGTACAGAAGTTTAACACAGTACTGTCCGTGAATTGAGTTCGATATCAGTTTACATCACTTTCAAGGATCAATTTATTTGCTTCGAAATGTCAAATGTGGTTTTTGTTTCTTTTAGAGGTCACATTAACAAAATCTAGAATAATTTCAAGATAATTCCAATGAACTTTAGGTTCTAAGTCATCTTGAAAAGTAAGTTCACCCCTACAAAAAAAATATTCCATATTAAATGCCAAGTATGTATATATATATATATATATATATATATATATATATATATATATATATATATATATATATATATATATATATATATATATATATATATATATATATATATATAAGCCGAAAGCACCAGGCATTGCCCAGGTTCTTTTTGAATGAATTTACTACTATAATTCAGCTTTTACTCGCGGCCGTAGAAGATTGACTACTATAATTCAGCTCAGCTTTTAATTGTGAAATGGGCCCAGCTCGGCCGAAGCGGCCTCGACCGGCCTCGCCACCGAGCCTATAACCTTCCCGGGGCCCGGCCCAACATTTTTAGTTCTTTTTGAATGAATTTACTACTTTAATTCAGCTTTTACTCGTGGCCGTAGAGGATTGACTACTATAATTGAGCTCAGCTTTTAATTGCGAAATGGGCCCACCCTGGCCGAAGCGGCCTCGCCACCTAGCCTAAAACTTTCCCTGGGCCCATCCCGACATTTTTTGTATTAGAGGTTTCCTCCTATCTTTCACCGTTCAGGAGATTAGCTTGCGCAGACAAACAAACAAACAAAAACTTTCTTTTATATATATATAATAGATATATATATATATTGTTGCAGATCTCAGCGCCGGCCTTTTCCCCTTACCAAGGGGGGATTAGTCCCCTTGTCTTCGACCAGCCGACGGGACCCGGGACCTATGACGTCCTTTCCGGACAGCGTTAAATAGGGTTTTAGGACTAAGAATTCGCTATTACCCAAGTACAAACGCTGCCCAGAAACGAGGAAATACGCCCCGCCCGAATCACGGGTGTTGGTGGATACGCCGAGCGGTAGCGAACCCGTGACCCGGGCCGTTATAAATGACTAAACCCGATCCAAGCGGTCCGTAATCGTGCCACGCTTACCCAATGGAGGAAATCACTGAAACGGTCGAATTTGGAAGAAAGGAATAACACGATTTATTTACACTTTGTACAATAAGAATAAGAGGAAGAAAACACAGTGCAGCCTTAAACATTCTTAACTTATCCCAAGACAAACAGGCCCGTTCGCTCTGACACACTCACACGGGGTTTGCAGTTGACCAGGTCAGCACGTCCAGGAATGGCATCCGGGCAGCTCTTCCTCCGGGTCCCCAACTCGCACCGCGAAGAAGATGAATAGACGGCAGGAGCTCTCCACGTGTCGTTTGGCGCGCACGGTATTATTACAGGGCGAACGGTAGGGCTGGCTTTGGCGGTTACACTTGCGGCTCAGCCGCATACGTAATAAGCGGACAGTTCAATAAAAGCGAACAATGCGCTTCTCAATCAATGGCCTCAAAACTGTCGTGTGCACGCCGGTCCTCTGAGTGCTCCAACAAGGGCTTGGCTTCAGTCCTCCCAATACAGTTCTCTTTCAATTCGAGCGCCTGCCCCTCCCTTCTCATAATTCAAGTCAGTCCTCGTACCAGTCCTCTTCCAGCCAGTCCTGTCCAAGGGCTTTGTGCGCTGGCTTATATAGCCTTGCCCAGCGAGCCCTCTGGAACTTACTATATGCTCTTTACCACGCCCTATCAAGCCATGCCCTCCGAGCCCTGGTTGGCTGTTGCTCTTACCGTCATTGCCTTCTGACGCGCTGCTTGACGCGGCCACACCTCGACCCTCGCGCTCCTCCCTCTTCTTCGGCCTACCTCATGGTACCCGACTAGTTTCGAGCAAAACCAAGGGCAGCGAACGCTGCTGGTAGCCAAAGTGTAACAAACTTGAGGGATGCCAAATGGGGCGCGGGATCGAGTTTGCCCATGATGAAAATGAAGGGTGGCCGCAAAATGAAAGGACCTAAGCTCAATTCTTTACACAACACAGATGTCACTAGGGAAATGGCCTACTCGTACACATACTATGACATAACTAATTCTAATGGGCCTACGTGTTGCTTGTGGACTAACTATGGGGGCAAACCTTTAACGATGTCATATGTACAATCTCAAAACCTCAATATATATATATATATATATATATATATATATATATATATATATATATATATATATATATATATATACAGTGCCTTCAGAAAGTATTCACACCCCTTGACTTTTTTCACATTCTATTGTGTTACAGTCTAAATTGAAAATGGATTACATTGAGATTATTTGTAACAGATCTACACATAATATCCCATAACGTCAAAGTGGAATTTCTATTTTTTCATTTTACTTTGTGAAATGATCTGAGGTTGCCTTTGGTCAGATTCTCCTTCTAGATCATGGGTTCTTAACTTGGGGTACCTGTACCCCTTGGGGGTACGAAACCTCCAAGCTGGGGGTACGACACACGCCACCCCCAAAATAAATTTCAATTCAAAAATAAGGGTATATAAAGAAGAAAAAAAAGGGTTAAAATGTTTTGTTTAAAAATTGCAAGGGTTTGGGTTTTTTTTAAAATAATAATTTGAATCGAGTTTGAATCAATGCAGCTAGACATCTTTTGGTGTGCACAACTCAAAACGTTCCCATAGTTAGCAGAGAGCTCTGGAGATCCTCGTGCCATTTGCGACCACCTATTTTGTGCGAGACATGTTTTTTAACACTCCTAAACAAAGGCCAGGAACCGCTTGGATGCAAGTGACAACATGCGTGTGGCTATTTCAAAGAAAGAAC
>NC_136261.1:172741269-172948769 GCF_964187855.1 Myxine glutinosa
TGGCGAGGCATTTTCAAATCCGATTGGTTGTAGTTTCGTATTCAGCTGTGGTTGTTCTTTGCATCATTTTCTGAAAGCCGGCAGTGCCGCTGATGCAGTGCCCCTTTGTTACCAGTGAGCAGGTACTCATTTTGCGCACCTCGGAAGGATGATACGCTGAGTCAACCCACATGGTGTTAATTCAACGGCAGAAACGGGGGCTCCATATCAGGACCCTAAGATGTCAAGGCAGCCACTTTTAACGTTGAGGCAACAACACCCTCTGATTGGTCATTTCCATTTGCAAGGTCAAAAATATCCATGAAAAAGAAATAGAGAGAGAATGAAAAGAATAAATTAATCAAAGTGTAAACACACTGGTAAACTATGCGATTCGAAATCGGTCTGTTAAGGGTTAATGTCAAAATGATCATTTGCACGAAGGGTTGGACCTTTGTTCGGTCACGAGGGGTCGAAGAAGTAACCAATGCCGAATGGTTCAGGCAAATCCCCCGCGACCCGAAGATTATCTCTTTAATACAAAACGAGCAAACAACTCACAAGGAAGTTCGGGTAAACCTGCATTTAGAAAAAAAAAAACTAACATTTACCTGTCGACAGGTACAGGTAGCAACGCGGAAATCAGGAGCCAAATCCGGCACGACACGCGGCAAGAGACGACGACAGCACCGCCCAACGTCACCTGCTATGTTGTCAAAGGTATATCCCTCGGACAGGGCGGAGCCGAGGGCTCGGGACTCCCGGCAGCAGCCGAGCTCGGACTCTTCGTCCACGAATTAAATCGAACGTCACAAGCGCTCGTCACCACCGACCAGCAGCACCGCGTCTCCGCTAGTTACGAGGGCAGGAAGTTCGGACGAGCATAAAATGAAATAAATAAATAAATGTAACTTAAAGTATCGGCAACCGGAAGTGCCCCGTGGGCTGCCACTGCAGCAAAGTGAGCCACGTGCTTAAAAATCCCATTGTTTATTTCATCTTGACGTTAACAATTAAACTAAAATGTGAGTTATAAACAATTTAAACTCCAAACAACAGTTTCCCCTCTTTGGATCCGAGTCGGCAGTTTTTTGGCGCTACCCATGGAGTTATTACGATCGTTTCGTTGTTATGACGTAATAACTAATATCGTGACGATCGTTGATGTTGTTACTTCTGCTGCTCTTATATCACAGAGAACGATCGACAACCGCACGACAAACGTAAAGAAAATTGATCATTTAACAATTTAAGAGGCAAGGGTGAAATATAATGTTAATCCGTTGGAATATTACTCAAAGTTGCTTTTTGTGCAGCAATTTATCAATGTGCCGAGAACTGTTCATCGGGATCAAGTTATAAGCGCTCGAAGTAGTTTAATATGGGAAAGACCTTTGGAGTCGGCGAAACAACCTCGCATTCCGATTAAATCCGACAATCCAAAAATACACGCCCACAGACGTGATGACGTCACCCCGTCGCGACGCGATATCGGCATATATTTTATTTTATTATCAATCGTCCAAATGGCATTCAAGAATCAAGATACAAAGCGTGTTTACCAAAACATCCATTTCTATGCTACGCTGACTACTGTGAAAAACAGAATTAGTAATTTTGCTGTATGGAAAAATTTTTGTTGGCCATTTTTGGTCACATTACAAAACAGGTTCTTCTGCATATGTATCTTCTATCTATAATTCCAGCAATCTCTGTGTGTATGTTTGTATGTTTGTATGTTTGTATGTTTGTATGTTTGTATGTTTGTATGTATGTTTGTCTGTGACCGCTGTTTCTCGACAACTACCGGTCCGATATACTTGAAACTTGCCAGGTATATTGCTGGGGACCCGAGGATGTGCCTTTTCAAGGTTTTAAATTAATCGCAGAAGTAGTTACCGAGCTATGTCCAAAAAACGATTCAACCAATCAGAGAGCAGCGAGCTATCACGTGTGCCGAACGTGGCGAACAGACTCTGCCTCGGATGGCACATTTGAGAGCGTATTCATTTATTTCCCGTCGGCAAACTATGTTGCCGTTAAACTATGTTTTAAAACTAATTAAAACTAATTTGCGATTCATCGTAACTGCGATTTGCGACCTTCCGGACAGTCAAATGAGGACGTCACTTCCGGACTTACGTAGCGGCTAGCGGGCGCCATTTGGAGGAGCTGGGAGGACTCAGTCGTGATAGAGTGAGCCTGAGTGAGTATATCAAGACAAGAACAAGATCTAGAAGGAGGTATGTACGGTGCGATTCATATAATACTAGGGCATGCCCGTACTATATATAAGCTAGGACGTGCCCGTACGTGGGTGCCCGTTCCGAGCCAAAAAAAAAAAAAAAAAAAATTTGTGTAGGGGTGTGTGTGTGTAAACATCCTAGGGCGTGCCCGTACGTGGGTGCAAAAAAACATGCGTGCAAACAACAACAACAAAAAAAAACTTTGAAACCACGTGGCAGTAACGACCACAGAACCCCCCCCCCCTCTATTTACATGAATGGTTTGGTCCATTCGCAACGACCACAGAACCCCCCCCCTCTATTTACATGAAATGGTTTGGTCCAAAGCGAACGGCTTGCGGTGTTTGGTAAAGAAATCGCCATAGCTCGGTAACTACTTGTCCGATTAATTTCAAACCTTGAAAAGGCACATCCTCGGGTCCCCAGCAATATACCTGGCAAGTTTCAAGTATATCGGACCGGTAGTTGTCGAGAAACAGCGGTCACAGACAAACATACACACATACACACATACAAACACACATACACACATACACACAGAGATTAATGGAATTATAGATAGATATTGTTTAGTTATCGTCGATGAGGAATTTGGGGGCCCGATTAACTGCAGCGCCATCCGAGCTGCGGCGTCGGGACGATACATTCATTGTACGGTAACATCACGCACTTACGGGCACGTCCTATATATATAGTACGGGCATGCCCTAGTCTATCTATAATTCCACTAATCTCTGTCTGTGTGTGTGTATGCGACCGCTGTTTCTCGACAACTACCGGTCCGATATACTTGAAACTTGCCAGGTATATTGCTGGGGACCCGAGGATGTGCCTTTTCAAGGTTTCATATTAATCGGACAAGTAGTTACCGAGCTATGTCCAAAAAACGATTCAACCAATCAGAGAGCAGCGAGTTATCACGTGTGCCGAACGTGGCGAACAGACTCTGCCTCGGACGGCACATTTGAGAGCGTATTCATTTATTTCACGTTGGCAAACTATGTTGGCGTTAAACTATGTTTTAAAACTAATTAAAACTACTTTGCGATTCATCGTAACTGCGATTCGTAACTGCCGTTCGCTTTGGCTTTGCGAATGGACCAAACCATTTCATGTAAATAGAGGGGGGGGATTGTCACCGGACTCGCAAGCCGTTCGCTTTGGCTTTGCGAATGGACCAAACCATTTCATGTAAATAGAGGGGGGGGGGATATAATTTTAGATATATATATAGTACGGGCATGCCCTAGTACTCTTAAAGCGCGGCGTTACGCGCGCTGCTTGCGAGCAAGGAGGAAGCGGACAAGCGGTAACTTATAAGCGTCTTTATTTCAGGAGCTCACTGTAACACTAGCGCGCTCTGGGCTGCGCGCCCCGTGTATATTTTGGACCTTGTCTGCTCCACTGGATTAAGTTTGCACCATCTCTATGGCTCCGACCTCACCCTCTCTGACCACTTAGCCATCACTCTGACCATCAACATCCCCGCCCCAACACCAAGGCATTATCGCACAATCAACTTCCGTAAGCTAAACGCTCTTTCACCAACCTCATTCTCATCCACCCTCTCTGAAAAAATGTCCACTTCTCCCTTCATTGACCTCCACACCCCTTCCGACCTCACTGACTACTACAACCACACTCTCTCCTCCTGCCTTGACCAGCTTGCACCTGTAAAAACCAAAACAGTTTCTTTCACCCATTCTGCTCCCTGGTTTACCCCTGAACTCCACCTGATAAAAACTCGTGCTCGCCAACTTGAAAGACTCCGCAATAAAACGGGTCTCACAGTTCACTCCCAAGCCTACAAGGACCACATACAACACTACAAAGATGCCCTCTCCCGCGCCCGCTCTGCCTACTACTCTCAAATTATCCACTCTGGCTCCGGAAACCCAAAAGCACTCTTCTCGACAATAAACAAACTCCTCCGCCCCCTGAACACCACCACCCAGTCATTCACAGTAGACAACTGCATCTCCTTCCTCTCTTTCTTCCAACGCAAAATTGACAACATCTACAACAGCTTGACCACCGCCGCACCCGCTCCCCCTCCAACCACCTGCCCCCCCTTGTCCTGCCATCCCCTGTCTCGGTTCTCCCCAATCTCCCCTACTGACCTCTCTGAACTCCTCATAGGAATGAAAACTGCCACCTGCACTCTTGACCCCATCCCCTCCAGCTTTGTCAAAGCCTCCCTCCCTGCTCTCTCTCCACTTATCATCGCAACAATAAACTCCTCCCTGTCTACAGGCATCGTCCCACCTTCCCTCAAAATTGCTGCTGTTACCCCCATTCTAAAAAAACCTGGTCTAAACCCTGACACCCTAAACAACTTCAGACCCATCTCCAACCTACCCTTTCTGTCAAAAGTTTTGGAACGCGCTGTAGCCACTCAACTCAAACATCATCTCTCTGCCAATAACCTGTATGAAACATTCCAATCCGGATTCCGCTCCAACCACAGTACTGAAACTGCTCTCCTCAAAATCACCAACGACCTTCTCCTCTCCTCTGACGCTGGCAACCTCAACATTCTCGTCCTCCTCGACCTCAGCGCTGCCTTTGACACCATCGATCACACTATCCTCCTCACCCGACTCGAATCCACCTTTAACGTTACCGGCACTGCCCTCTCTTGGATTAAATCATACCTCTCTGACAGATGCCAGTTCATCTCCATCAATAACTGCAAATCCCCCACTGCTCCCCTCCCCCAAGGTGTCCCCCAAGGTTCAGTTATTGGCCCCCTCCTCTTCATCCTTTACCTGTCCCCGCTCGGTCACTTAATCCGCCGTCATGGTCTCCAATTCCACTGCTTCGCCGATGACATCCAGCTTTTCATCTCCACCAAGTCCGTCTCCACCGACACCCACTCTATCCTGACAAACTGCATCACTGAAATAAAATCCTGGCTTCAAATCAACTTCCTCAAGCTTAACTGTGATAAATCTGAAATAATCATCATTGGCCCAAAAACGCTCACAAAATCCACCCATAACTTTGCCCTCAACATCGACGGTATCCCAGTATCCACCTCCCTTCACATCCGGAATCTTGGCGTCATCTTTGACCAAACCCTTTCCTTCGACAAATACACTAAACAGATCACAAAGTCAGCCTTCTTTCACCTGAAAAACATTGCCCGTCTCCGCTCATCCCTCTCCTCCACGGCTGCAGAAACCCTCATCCACGCCTTCATCACCTCCCGTCTGGACTACTGCAATAGCCTCCTCTATGGTTCACCCTCAAAAATCACCAATAAACTCCAATACATTCAGAACTCCGCTGCCCGTCTACTCACCCATTCCCGGACCCGTGACCACATCACCCCCGTCCTTTACAAGCTTCACTGGCTCCCCATCCCCCAGAGAATCCAGTACAAAATCCTCCTCTTGACATACAAAGCCCTCCATAACCTGGCCCCATCCTACCTGGCTGACCTCCTCTCCAGACACACTCCCACCCGCAACCTCCGCACTGCTGGTACCAACCTCCTGACCCCCTCAATCCGGACCAAATTCAGATCCTGGGGGGACAGGGCCTTCTCCATCGCTGCTCCCACCCTCTGGAACTCACTACCTCACACCATCAGAGACTCCTCCTCACTCACCACATTCAAAACATCACTAAAGACCCACCTGTTCAACACTGCATTCAACATTCAACCCACAGCATTTAACCCCTGACTATCTCTTCTCCTTCTCCCTCCTTTTGCTTTAAATATTTCCCTATTGATTCTTGTCTTTTTGCAATTGTTGTTTTCATGTATTGTTATGCATTATGTTTGCCACTCTGTCAAAGCGCCTTTGGGCTTCTGGAAAAGCGCTATACAAAATAAATGAATTATTATTATTATTATTATATCCTCAGGCCACGCCTACCCCTCGGGCGTGGCCCTCGCCCACTTGGTGCGCGGAATGATGTCACCACGCCAGTGGGCTTTTGTGTCCGCCACACGCGCCCCCCCAGAATTCCCGCGCACCTGGAGGGCCAGTTTGCTGGGCAGACGAATGACCCGGCCGAAGTGCCCCCTGGCGATCGGCGGCGTCCGGGGTGCAGGGATGCCAGGTGGGATGCCCCTGGCTGCACCGGGGGGCTGGGATGGGTGCAGGACCGGGGGGCGGCGGGGCTGGGCGGTTCCGGGGGTCCGCCCTCAGGGGGGCGGCCCCGACGTGGGGGTCGGGCCACTGGCGGTGGATGGTCCACGTCGAGGTGGGCCGGCTTGAGGCGGTCTACCGAAACGCGGTCAGGAGTACCGCCGATGTCCAGGGTGAAGTGCTTCGCCCCGGTCTCCAGCACGCGGAAAGGCCCGTCGTACGGGGGCCGCAGTGGTGTCCGGTGGGCATCGTGGCGGACGAAGACGTACTCCGCCGTGCGAAGCTCCGGGGCGACGTGCGTCGGTGGGTGCCCGTGGCATGCCGTTGGCACCGGGGCGAACCTCTGGGCGGTCTCTTGCAGAGCGGAGCGCTGCTGTGCCGCGGACCATGGTGCCGTGGAGTCGGGGAGGAACTCGCCCGGCACCCGCAGCGGTTGCCCGAAGACCAACTCCGCCGCGGATGCACGCAGGTCCTCCTTGGGCGCCGTCCGGAGGCCCAGCAGGACCCAGGGGAGCCTGTCGACCCAGCCGCCGTCGCGGAGGGTGGCCCGGAGCGCGGCCTTCAATGAGCGGTGAAATCGCTCACACAGGCCGTTAGCCTGGGGGTGGTAGGCCGTGGTTCGGTGCAGCCGGACCCTGAGCCCCTGCGCGACCGCCCCCCAGAGCTCCGAGGTGAACTGGGGGCCGCGGTCGGACGAGATGTCTGAGGGGGCGCCGAACCGGGCGACCCAGGTGGTGATGAAAGCCTGCGCGACATCGGCCGCCATTGTCGACGCCAAGGGCACGGCCTCCGGCCACCGGGTGGTGCGGTCCACCATGGTGAGGACGTAGGTGAAACCCCGCGAGGGGGGCAGAGGTCCCACCAGGTCCACGTGGACGTGGTCAAACCGGCGTTCCGGCACCGTGAACGGGGCCAACGGGGCCAGGGTGTGCCGGTGCACCTTGGCGCGCTGGCACGCGAGGCACGTCCTGGCCCAGCCGCGGACGGCCTTCCGGAGGCCATGCCAGACGAACTTGTCGGTGATCAGCCTTTGGGAGGCCCTCGCGCCCGGGTGGGACAGGCCGTGAATGGCGTCAAACACCTGGCGCTGCCAGCCCGCGGGCACGATGGGGCGAGGACGCCCGAGGGAGACGTCGCACGGCACCTCGGTGACGCGGAGGCCCGTGACGGCGGTCCGCAAGGCCTGGACGTCGGGGTCAGCGGCCTGGTCCGCTGCCATCCGGGCATAGTCGATGCCAAGGTGGACTGCGTGGGCGACGGCCCGGGAAAGGCAATCCGCCACCGGGTTGTCCTTCCCCGCGACGTGCTGGATGTCCGTCGTGTACTCGGACACGGCCGAGAGGTGACGCTGCTGCCGGGCCGACCACGGCTCGGTGACCTTGCCCATCGCGAAGATCAGCGGCTTGTGGTCGACGAAGGCAGTGAACGCACGGCCCTCGAGCAGATGGCGGAAGTGCCTGACCGCCAAGTGAAGCCCGAGCAACTCGCGGTCGAAGGTACTGTAACGGCGTTCGGGCGGGCGAAGCTGCCGGCTAAAGAACGCCAGCGGTTGCCAAGCTCCACGCACCCATTGCTCGTGCACCGCGCCCACCGCGTAGTCCGAGGCATCGGTGGTGAGGGCGATCAGTGCATCGGGCGCCGGGTGCGCGAGCATGGTGGCGTTAGCCAAGGCGAGCTTCGCGCCCGTGAACGCCATGTCCATCTGCTCGGTCCAGGTAACGTCGCCTTTGCCCGGCTTACCTCGGAGAGCTTCGTGCAGGGGGCGCAGGAGCTGGGCGATACGGGGCAGGAACCGATGGTAAAAGTTCACCATGCCCAGGAACTCCTGCAGCCCTCTGATCGTGCGGGGGCGCGGAAACCCCTTCACCGCCTCCACCTTGGCCGGCAGGGGGACGGCTCCGTGCCTGGTGACACGGTGCCCCAGAAAATCGATTATGGCGGCGCCGAACCGGCACTTTGCGGGGTTCACAATCAGGCCATGCTGGCCCAGGCGTTCGAAGAGCGTGCGGAGGTGGCGTAGGTGCTCTTCGCGGGACGCGCTGGCGACGAGGATATCGTCCAGGTAGACGTAGACAAAATCCAAATCGCGCAGGATGCTGTCCATCAGTCGCTGGAACGCCTGAGCCGCATTCTTCAGACCGAAGGGCATGCGCAGGAACTCGAAGAGTCCGAATGGCGTGATGACCGCCATCTTCGGGACGTCCTCCGGCCTGACGGGGACCTGATCGTAGCCGCGTATGAGGTCCACCTTCGAGAAGAAGGACATGCCCGCCAAACGGGCGGAAAAGTCCTGAATGTGGGGGACGGGGTAGCGGTCGGGAGTCGTGGCGTCATTGAGACGGCGATAGTCCCCGCACGGTCACCATCCCCCGCCGGGCTTTGGCACGATGTGCAGCGGCGACGCCCAAGCGCTCTCTGAGCGCCGAACGATGCCGAGTCGCTCCAGGGTAGCGAACGCCGCTTTTGCCACTGCCAGCTTCGTCGGCTCGAGGCGGCGTGCCCGGGCGTAGACCGGTGGCCCGACGGTGGGGATGTGATGGGCCACCCCGTGCTTGACGGCCCCTGCCGAGAAGGTGGGCCGCGTGAGGGCCGGGAAGCCGGCGAGGAGGCGGGTGAATGCGTCCGCTGCCGGAAGCGTACAGACCAACGTGGCCGGAACCGAACCGTTCGGCAAGCCGCTTGGCAAGCTGCTCATTGAGCTGCTCGACGAGCTGGGCAACGCACAAGCGAGCGAGCTGAACGTCTCGGCCTGGACAAGACGTCTGCGCTTGACGTCGACCAGGAGCCCATTAGCGCACAGGAAGTCCGCGCCAAGCAGTGCCATGGGCACGTCGGCGGTGACGAACGTCCATCGGAAAACCTGCCCTCCGAACCGCAGAGAGAGGCAGCGTTTTCCGTACGTACGGATGGGCGTCCCGTTTGCGGCAAGCAGCGCGGGGCCCCCACCCGCGGCGTGCTTGTCTGACGTGCCGGCGGGAACGACACTCACCTGCGCTCCCGTGTCGCACAGGTAACGGCGCCCGGAGAAGGTGTCCGTTATGAACAGCAGGCTGCTCGAACGGCCGGCGCTCATCGCCACTATTGAGCGCCGGCCCGGGCGTTTCCCGACCTGTTGAAGGAGCATGGCGGATGATACTGCCGAGCTTCGTGGCCGAACTTGGCGTGGAACCAGCACCAGGTGGTGGAGCTGGAGGAGCGCGGCTGGCTCCGCCAGGCCGGTGGAGTTGGCGGGTTTCCCCGCGGTGGCGGTTTTCGCCGCGGCGGTGGGCGGGGCATGGCGGCGGTCACGAGGTGAGTATCAGCATGCTGCGTATGCTGTATAAGCTGATGCTGTGGATCAGCAGCATCAGCAGCATCAGCAGCATCAGCCTCGAGGGCCGTGACAGCCACGCCGACTCTCGCCCGCGTGTCCGAAACGGCGAAGTACCTGTCCGCCTCGGCTGCCAATGCTCGGGGTTCCGTTAGCCCGGTCCCGGCCAACGCGAGGCGAACCTGCGCTGGAAGTTGGCGACTGAAAAGCGCCCGGAATAGAGAACCGGGGGCTTCGTCGCCCAACAGTGACAGCATATGGTCCATTCGGACCGACGGGCGCGTGTCACCGAGCTCGGGGAGATCCAGGAGGCGGTCGGCCCGTGCGTCGTCCGTGAGGCCGAACGTGGCTAGTAGTAGCCGCTTGAGTGCCTCGTACTTGTGGCCGTCCGGTGGGTGGCGAAGGACGGACACAACTCGAGCGGCTGTGCCGGGCCCGAGGGAGGCGACGACGTGGCAATAGCGCGTGTCATCGCCGGTGAGGCGCCGAAGCTGAAATTGGGCTCCGGCCTGGACGAACCAGACTTCGGCGTGAGCCTCCCAAAATTCGGGAAGTTTGATGAAGTTGGCCATGGCAATGGCGTCGCGTGTGGAAGGATCGCTCCGGCAGATCCAACGTCGAGGGGGTCACCAGTAAAGCGCGGCGTTACGCGCGCTGCTTGCGAGCAAGGAGGAAGCGGACAAGCGGTAACTTATAAGCGTCTTTATTTCAGGAGCTCACTGTAACACTAGCGCGCTCTGGGCTGCGCGCCCCGTGTATATCCTCAGGCCATGCCTACCCCTCAGGCGTGGCCCTCGCCCACTTGGTGCGCGGAATGATGTCACCACGCCAGTGGGCTTTTGTGTCCGCCACACTCTCATGTATTGTCTTTGTGCCAAGTTTGAATAAAATCGGTCCATGCATGGCCGAGAAATTGGGGATATGGTACATTTAAGTAACAAAATGGCTGTCAGTCGGCCATCTTAGATCTGACCTCGAAATAAGATGCCGTGCACATACAACAACAACAACAACAAGAACAGGCATTTTAAGGCCATTTTCCCTGCGAGAGTGGGGGTTAGCCTTGCGGGCCCCATGACGATCTTCTCCATTTTGCCCTATTTTCTGCATCTCCCCTTGTTAACCCCCTTGCCCGCATTTCTTCTTCGACCATCTTTAGCCAAGTCTTTCTCGGTCTTACGTGCACATGTAACGCAAAATTCATTATCTGTGTGCCAAGTTTGAACAAGCTCGGTAAATGCATGTCCGAGAAATGGTTGAGGACGTGTTCACTACCAGGTTGTTTTTTTTACAACTAAAATGGCCGCGTCTACCAGTCGGCCATCTTTGATCAGATCGCAAAATAAAGTGAGGTGCACGTATATGCCGTCATGGGCTGTGTTTGTGCTAAGTTTGAACAAAATCAGACAGTGCATGTTCAAGAATGGTTGGGGACACATTTAAGTCACGAAATGATGGCCAGTCGGCCATCTTGGATCTGATCTAGAAAAAACATAATGTGCATATGTAAGCAATCATTTGTTATCTGTGTGCCAAGTTTGAACAATATCAGTACATGCATGTCTGAGAAATGGTTGAGGAAGTGTTCAACATCAGGTTTTTTACAACTAAAATAGCTGCCAGTCAGCCATCTTTGATCGCATCATGAAACAAAATGATGTGCTTATGTATACCATCATGGATTGTCAATATGCCAAGTAAAAACAAAATCGGTGCATACATGTCTGAAATATGGTTGTGGACACACAGACAGACAGACGGACGAGACCCCATCCATAACCCCTGTTTCGCATTAAGTCCAACGGGCGCTAATAATGTTTGTGGGAAAAGCATCTTTGCTCTTTTACTTATTCTGGTTCCTTCTGGTGACTCCATTGCTGTATTTGGTGTTCTGCTTCATTATGTATTACCAAGCATTGTCTCAATACTCCACTTTTAAAATCATGTACACTGTATACTTGTACAGTAATTATGCTGAAGAGGTCTTTTGCGCATGCGCCAGTCTTGACTGGTTGTTGTACTGTATTGATATGTGGACACAGAGGGCACTCTCATGCTTCTGGGTCGTACTCTTACACATCCGGGTCGAATCTTCTTCTTGAACGAGTTCTGTTCATTGTCCATATAGATGAGGGCGAGACTACCGGAAGTAAGCTGTAACACGTGCCCTTTTGTGGTTTGTTTTCAACGTATCCAATCACGTGACTGTTGTCACGAAGAGTGCACTAACCGGAAGTTACGTAGTTCCGTGGGCGGCTATACAAACATTTCGTATTATTTTTCATAAAACTTTATATTGTTAGAAAGAGTTACTTCTAGCTTGTCGGAAAGTTAAAATTTTAAAGATCAGACAAGAATTAAGCGAGTTATGATCAAATAACCTACACCGTTTCCATAATTTCCGGCTGTAACACGTGCCCTTTTGTGGTTTGTTTTAAACGTATCCAATCACGTGACTTGTCGTGAAGGGTGCAATAACCGGAAGTTACGTAGTTCCGCGGGCACATATTAAACCCCACTGGATCTGAGCCTGACTGTGTGGCTCAATCCCTTACCAGTACTGGCGTGGTGGCAGTGTTTCATCTCATACCTCTTGTTATCACAGTTTCCGGATTAAACCTGACAGGTGAGTCGGCAAAAGGTCAGACTGTGATCCCCACAGTTCAGCAGAGATTGAAACGACAACGTCCTAAGATGGCGGCCTCCAGTCGCACGGCAAAGCAGTGGTGTCTCTCCAGAAATGAGGCGACAGAACATATTTCTGGAGACCTTCGAATGCTGGTGACAGAACATATTGTACGTGTTGTCGTTGGATTATATATTTGCCCCATTCCTTGTAGCTGGGCTAAGAAATCTGCCCTATCCCCACTTTGTAACTTTGCCAACAAATAACAATGATACTAACACTCGGAATGGCTGGATGGCACAACAGAAGGTAATTCATCTTTATCTATTATGCTTGGACAAATTGCCAATTTTTGTCCCATAATCTCAACAACCGCAATTGTAAAGAACTCTACATCACTGGCTTCAGTCTGGCAGGCCATTTTTATGCACTTTGGTTTCCAACCATCGGGAGCTCATTTCCTCAACTTTGATTCCATACGCCCAGGGAGTGACTAACACCTTGAGGATTTGTTCCAGGGACTCTTCCCCAGCAGCAGTCATATCGATCTTCATCACAGCCATCTAAACCCAGTGGCAAACAATCACCGCCCTGCCGACCATTTCCTAAACAGTTAGCTGTTCCTTCCAAATTCGGACAAGTATTCCAGCATTCGTCAGATCTATAGCAAAGACTGTCAGTCTGTCTATACACTATCTTATCCTTAGAACTGTCCTGATAGCAAGGTATGTGTATACTGTTACGTTTGTAGGGGTAGGCAATACCTTAGTCCAAGTAGAATTGTATAGATTAGTGTGCTCCGACTGTCGTGAAGAAGAAGAAACCTCGATGTATCATAAGTAGGAAATTTGTGTAGACCGGATGTCGTGTAAGTGTATCTTCATCCCCATGAGAGGGGTGGGGTTTGTTAATTAGCGAGGAATTATGGGTAATTAATCCCCTGTATGTAATTGCCTCTGTATCTTGTCCTGTGTTCCTTATGACACCGCACTACACCCACCTAATAAGAAATTGGCCATTAACCACACTAATTAAAAAGCAACCGGAAACCAGGCATCAAGCATTATCACTGATAACACCGACTTGGTGAGCGCTGAGGCACAAAAGGTCCGGGAGGCCAAGCCCCGAAGAGCAGTGATTGGCAGGGATTTGATGGCACAGAGACTGGTAAAATGAGGCTCGCTGATAGGAGCAGAGATTGAGACATCGTAGGATGACATCAGAGCCTCAAGTACAAAATAGTTGGAGCGGCGGACATTTTGTCTCTTGGGTCCGGACGTTGTTGGCGAACGGTCGCCGAAAAGCTCTCTCAGCATCGACATTTTATCTCTCTCAGCATCGACGTCCTTTTGGTTCTTCTCGTTTTGGGATCTGGTGGTGAACGGTCGCTATTGCTCTTGCGCAAGGAAGCTTCATCGCAAACGGTCATGTTCCGACATCTTGCTAGTGGTCGTGAGGAGGAAGAGCTGTGGACCGAGAACTGCGGTCTCCCACGCCCAGACTATGAAGACGATCGCAGCTGGGCGAACACGGGTGTGTGAGGCCGAGTTCACGACAACGAACGCATTTTCCCGCCAAGGCCTCAGACGATCTTTGACGATTCCTGACGAGATACACCAGCCGATTGGAGATAAGTGCCACAAATCACACCTATTTATTTTCCAGGTATTTTATCCTTTGTCTGTATTCGGGTCTGTATGGGAGCGCTCAAATTAGGAATATAGTTGTATTGTGCTTTCCTTGTTACCGGCATTTCTTTCATTAAACCTGTTAATTTTTGTACATTTTAATTCCGTCTCAGTTTGACATAATCATCACAGGTGTGAAGACCGCCAGTGGACCCGTGAAGGTAAGCTCCTCGGCTCCCCCCCCCCTCCTCCCAACCCCCTCTGCCCCACACGTGTATTCGCCGCTTTATTTTGACTGAATGCCTCGGAGTGTTAAGCTCGTTTGGTCCTCTGTGTCACCCTGTAGTGTTCACCAGAGGGTAGTCACAAGGCAATACCAACCACTCAGCCATTCTATTCACTTGTTACAATCACACTATACCCCTCACGATAGACATTGGTGCCAAAGCTAACCTCTTTTGTGCGACTTTGGTCCCCCATATCGGCCTCCCGATCTCAAAAAGTTCACGTTTACCGAGTGTATGGTGTGACCCTCCTAGGTGTCATCGGTGAACCCCATGTAGTTCTCAACAGGGCTGATAACATTTTGGCACTTGACGCCATGATTGTTTTGGACCTTGATGTGGACTTCCTCGCAGACACTCTGTTCATGTCTTGAAATGACATTCTTATTTGCCCCACAAGGCCTCTCATTTGTATTGGCGATCTCGATTGGTGCACTTACAATGATCCATCCCCTAAGACAAGCGGGGTCTCTGCAATCCGCTGCACACAAGTTGATCTATGCTCCCCAGTGACTACAACCACGCTATGGCCCGGTGAGTTTCTTGAAACCTTTCAGACAACCCCAGCACTATGATGTGTTCCGACATTGCCATTGAGCCCAATCAGAGATCCTTGTATATACGAGACATTAAACCCGAATAAGTTAAACCTGAAGACGTTGAACCTGACGACATTAAACCTGAAGATGTTAAACCAGAAGACGTTAAATCTGAAGACGTTACATCTGAAGACGTTAAACCTGAAGATGTTAAACCTGAAGACGTCAAACCAGAATACGTTAAATCTGAAGACGTCACATCTGATGACATTACACCTGAAGATGTTAAACCTGATGACGTTAAACCTGACAATGTTAAACTGGAAGACGTTAAACCTGATGATGTTAAATCTTATGAAGTAAAACCGGAAGACGTTAAACCTGAAGATGTTAAATCTGAAGACGCCAATGTCTGTGGCGAGTATGTAACCCCATGTTCCTCATTGAAAAGCCTGGTGGTGGATCCCATCTTGTCACTGTGTTCCTGGATGTTAGGTGTTACAGCAATCTACAACCATCATTGATGCCGTTCGTGGTGTCCACTCTCCACACCATTGCGGGTTGGTCCTGTATCATTGCGTTTGACTGACATCAGACGTCTGACATTGCGTTAATTACCTCCCAAAACCCCAGTAACAGTGCACCTCAGAGTCTGGAGCGGGAACACGGCAGAAAGATTTGATATTTTGAGTGTTCTAATAAACCATGGTAAAACCACACCAATGCAATTGAAGAACAAAACAAGTAATTGTATTAAGAACTCTCACATACACAATAATAACACTATTAAAGACAAGTAGAGATACATTCAAAGTACACCGCCCTCATGCCAAATAATTAAATATCCTACAGCGCGGCATTGCCGGGGCGCCTTTGGCGCCCAGCAATACCGCAGTGCAGCTCATAGAGACTGGACTATAGGATAGGTTATAGATATATATAGGATAGGATATATAGGATATATATCCTATCCTATAGGATAGGATAGGACATAGAGACTGGACTATAGGACTATAGGATAGGTACTCATAGAGACTGGATCATAGAGACTTTTAAGCCGCTTTTCGGATTCCAGGCTCCAAAGCTGCATTGGAGGAGCTGATGTGTCACATTCTTGGAGACGTCTTTAAGTTTGACTTTGTTGCCTGAGTCGCAGAAGGCTTGTCCTGTGGCACAGATTTGGCTGAGGAGCTATTGAGAGTTTGGCTGGCTGTGCTTCATAGAATCCACTGCTATCCTGGAATGGATGTGGTCTTTGGGCCATTTTGAGTGCTGGTTGTCAGGCCGCATCCCTGGGCTCCTACCATCCAACTACCACTGTGATCGAAAACCAATGATGTTGAACCGTTCCCTTGACCCAGGTGCTCTCAAGGGCAAAAATAAACATACTATGCCCATATTTTGGAGGGCCAACAGAAAAGCGTGGGTAACAGCTGCCATCTTCATGTAGTGGTTCGACAACTGTTTTGTCCCTTAAGTGGAAAGGTACCTGGCAGAAAAGAACCACTCTTTCAAGATCCTCTGCTGGTGGACAACGCTCCTGGCCAACCTGAAGTGCTGTAGGTGGCCCATCCCAACGTTGAGGTAATCTTCCTGCCACCTAACACTTTCTCCCTGACCCAACCACTTCACCAAGAGGAAATTTTGACGTTCAAAACGTATTACAACCGCCAAAACGAAACCACAGAAGAGAAGCAGAAAATTGCCGGGTTGGCATGGGAGATGGGAGGGTAAGGCTTTGACGATATGGAGCCTGAAGATTTGGATGAGCTCATCAGCTCGCATGGAGAGGAGCTGACTGAAAAGGAGTTAGAGGCCATCATCAATTACCCATTTTTTCACTCCAACCCCTCTACCTCAACACCGTCAGCACCCTCACCTGCATCCCCTTCAGTGTCTTTACCTGCATCCCCTTCAGTGTCCTTACCTGCATCCCTTCAGTGTCCTTACCTGCATCCCCTTCAGTGTCCTTACCTGCATCCACTTCAGTGTCCTTACCTGCATCCCCTTAGGTGCATGACTCATCAGCACCATCACCGCCCTCTTCAGAGGAGTTCACTGGATTCTAACGCCTCATCCTCACATCAAAAAGTTACGTCTTCTCTTAAAATAAAAATTGGAAACAGTACCAGCTGTTGTTGTTTTTTTATTTGCAAGCATTTTTCATAAAACTGTAATCATAGGCATTCGTGGGCATAAAATTAAAAAAAATTCCCTAATGAATCACGAACCGCTGGGAACCTATCCTCCATTTTGCCATTGGAACAATGCCCCGACATTCACGGATTCGACATTTGCGGCATTTGTCAGGAAAGTATCCACCGGGAATGTCAAGGTCTTACTATATTTGCAACTCCCCCCTTGCCCCTCCCCTCCAAATCCCCCCCCTTGCCCCTCCACTCATGAACTCCCCCCTTGCCCCTCCACTCCTGAACTCCCCCCTTGCCCTTCCCCTCCTAAACTCCCCCCTTGCCCTCCCCTCCAAATCCCCCCCCCTTGCCCCTACACTCCTAAACTCCCCCCTTGTCCCTCCACTTCTAAACTTCCCCCTTGCCCCTTCCCTCCAAAACTCCCCCCTTGCGCCTCCCCTCCTAAACTCCCCCCTCACTCCTCCCCTTCAAAACTCCCCCCTAACCCCTCCCATTCAATTCTCCCCCCATACCATTCCTCTCAAATTCTCCCTCCTCCCCCCTCCTCCTCCAAGCTGCCTCCTCCCCACTTCGTCTCCCTTCTATCTCATACCTCCACCCCCCCAAACCTTCTACTTTCCTCTGCCCCCCCTCAAACAACCCCTCACTGTGCCTCATCCCTTCACCATCAAACCTTTCATCCTCCTCATCCTTCCCTTTCTTGGAACTCTTCTGCAATATCTGACACACTATCAACTGCTCTCCCTACCTCCCCCTCTCATCCTTCATCTTACCCTACTCCTCCCCTCCCCTGTCCTGTACCTGATGCTCACCCTCTCTCTTCATTAACGGTATGGACCTCAAACATCCGGGGCCTTCGCTCAAACCTGACTGATCTCTCCATACAGGTTGCTTCTGACAATCCAGACTTGATCTGCTTAACAGAGACTTTCCTCCCTCAAGATGTCTCTGATTCCTTAATATCTCTTCCTGGTTACTCCCTCCTCCGGTATGATAGACCTGAGCCTCGGCCTGGTGGTGGGGTGGCTATCTTTATCAAAAACTCTCTTCCTCACTCTCCTTGCACTGCCCTCTTTCCTCCTCACCCCCAGGAGTACCTCTGGCTACGGCTCCCTCTCCGCTCCCACCTTTTGTTCATATGTGTTCTGTACCGTCCCCCAAACAGTGATGACTCCATCTACATTTCACTGTCTGACAACATGGACCAACTTCTATCCACTCATCCCAACTCTCTCTTCCTCATATGTGGTGACTTCAACTGTCATCATGCCACCTGGTTGGGTGTGGGTTCCTCTCTCACCAGTCATGGCACCTCAGCAAAGGACTTCTGTGACTCACTGGGATTGACACAATCTGTCAATTTCCCGACCCGGATCTCAGCCAATGGAGTATCTTCTCTTCTCGACTTGGTTATGACACACTTCCCTGCTAATGTCTGCTGCTCTTCTTCTGCTCCAATCGGTTCTTCTGATCATGTGCTTGTCAAAGTGGACATCTCTCTGGCCATTCTCAGAGAGCCTCCTCAGCGTCGACGAGTCTGGCATTTCACTCAGGCCGACTGGGACGGTCTTCAAGCAGCCATCAATGGTCTGGATTGGTCTCCCATCTCCACTGCCTCTGACATCAATTCTTCCTGGGAATTCTTCCAAAGCAAACTGATCTCTCTCATGCACAGATTTATCCCATCTCGCCTTCAGTTGTCTTACCCTTCCTCCCGTCCATGGTACACTTTTTTTTTTTTTTTTTTTTTTTTTTTGTATACAAGATCGAGGCTCGTGAAAGAGCGAAAATTAATCACACAGAAAGACAAACAGACACATAAAACAAATAACATCGGGAGCGGTAGACAAGATGGGGAGAGAGGGGGAAGGACACAAACACAACATTTGAGAGCAGGGACCGAGAGACATGGAGACATCGAGAGATCTGTGGGAGGGAGAGGGCTTTGGGGGGGAGGCATGTGAAGGGGGGAGGCATGTGAAGGGGGGGAGGCATGTGAAGGGGGGGGGGGGGGTGGGAGAGGTATAAACATATGGACACTGCCAGGATTTCCAGGAAATAAGTTGGAATTTCAAACAAGGTGGATCTGGGGTGAATTAGTGGGGGTAGAAAAGATCAAGGTTATGGATGGGGGAAGATAAGAGATGGTGGTGAACAGCTGTTTTAAAGACCTGGAGGGAGGAGAGGGATTGAAGGGAGTGTGGGAGTTTGTTCCACAGGCGGGAGAAAAGAGGAATGAAAGAGTGAAGGTGAGCAGACAGCCGAGATTTCGGCAGTTTAACCATCAGAGGGTTGCTGGCAGATCTTGTGCGACCTGTAGGAATATTTGGGGGACAGAGCACGGAGAGAGCTGGGGGAGCAAGGCCGGAGAGGAGTCGGTAGAAGACAGAAAGACCACCTACCTGCCTGCGGTGAGTGAGTGAAAGGCCCTCAGAGATAGCTTCATCGCGGGAGATTCCAATGATTTTGAAAGCTTTGGATTCAACAGCGTGAAGCCGAGCCAGGTGTGAGGCAGGAGCACCAGCCCATAGGGGAGAACAGTATTCCATTGAGCTGCGGATGAAAGCCTTGTATGTGGTGAGGAGCTCAGGTGTGCCGAGGAAGGACTTCGCACGACGGAGGATGCCCAGTCGGCGACTGGCTTTGGAGGCCAGCTTGGAAATGTGGTTTTCCCAAGAAAGATCATGGCAGATAGTGAGACCCAAAAGCTTGAGTGACAGAACTTCTTGGAGAGGATTGTTGAGAAAGTAGATGGGAGGGTTGTCCAGTCGATCTTTTCGGAGAGACATAGTAAGAGAGTGAGATTTGGCAGGATTGAAAGACATGTTCCACTTGTTTGACCAGTCTGTGATTTTGTCCAGGTCTTCAGAGAGTGAGGAGGCTGCAGACTGCCTATCTGAGGGAAGAGGAATGGAGCGGCAGAGAGTGGAGTCATCAGCAAAGAGATAGAGAGGATTTTCCAGAGAGTCAGAGAGATCATTGATAAAGACCAGAAAAAGCACAGGGCCCAGCACACTTCCTTGGGGAACTCCAGCCTGAACAGGAAGGGGAGATGAGAGAAATCCATTCAGGGCCACACGTTGACTACGACCAGAGAGGAAGTCCGCAAGCCATGCATGGAGATTTCCATGGATACCATAGGAGGAGAGTTTGGTGAGCAGAGCTGGGTGCCAGACCGTATGAAAGGCCCTTGATATGTCAAGGGAGACAGCTCTGATTTCCTGTTTGGCATTCAGGACCTCCATCCATTGTTGAGACAGCAGAAGCAGCATGTCCAGAGTAGAGTGACCTGGTCTGAAACCAAATTGATGATCAGAGATCAAGCCATTGGAGAAGAGGAAAGATTTCATATCCGAAGCAATGATGGATTCCATGACTTTGCTGATAATTGGGAGCAGGCTGATTGGTCTGTAGTTGCAAGGATCTGTTTTTGCACCTTTTTTGTGTAAAGCGGTAATGTTAGCTGATTTCCAGGATGCTGGCAGATGACCTTGAGCAAAAGATAGGGTGAAAAGAACAGAGAGAGGGTGAGATAGAGCGGCAGAGCAGGATTTTAGGACCCGTGGGCTGATGCCGTCTGGTCCAGTTGCAGAATCAGAGTCGAGGTTTGACAAAAACTCCTCCACCTTGTCAGGAGAGAAGGACACAGAGTCCAGGAGCATTTGGGTTCGACTGGGAAAGGTGGGAACAGAGAGAGATGGGTTTGGGACTAAGGATTTCGAGGCGAACACAGAGTTGAGGCATTCGGCTTTGTCACGTGCGATGTCAACTGTGTGGCCATTTGAGGTAAGGGAGGGGATGGAGGGGGAACAAACACCAGAAACGGATTTGACCAGACGCCACCAGGATTTGGAGGAAGGAGACAGGTTTGAGAGTTCATTCTTGAGTGAGGAGAGATAGTGCTTCCTGGCACTCCTGAGGGTAGACACACACTTGTTCCGAGCTTGGTGGAAGGAACTGAGATTTCCTTCAGTTGGATTAGCCTTCCAAGAGGCAAAGGCAAGTTGTTTCAGGGCAACTGCCTCACCACAAGATTCAGTGTACCATGGACGGGAGGAAGGGTAAGACAATTGAAGGCGAGATGGGATAAATCTGTGCATGAGAGAGATCAGTTTGCTTTGGAAGAATTCCCAGGAAGAATTGATGTCAGAGGCAGTGGAGATGGGAGACCAATCCAGACGATTGATGGCTGCTTGAAGACCGTCCCAGTCGGCCTGAGTGAAATGCCAGACTCGTCGACGCTGAGGAGGCTCTCTGAGAATGGACAGAGAGTTGTCCACTTTGACAAGCACATGATCAGAAGAACCGATTGGAGCAGAAGAAGAGCAGCAGACATTAGCAGGGAAGTTTGTCATAACCAAGTCTAGAAGAGAAGATACTCCATTGGCTGAGATCCGGGTCGGGAAATTGACAGATTGTGTCAATCCCAGTGAGTCACAGAAGTCCTTTGCTGAGGTGCCATGACTAGTGAGAGAGGAACCCACACCCAACCAGGTGGCATGATGACAGTTGAAGTCACCACATATGAGGAAGAGAGAGTTGGGATGAGTGGATAGAAGTTGGTCCATGTTGTCAGACATTGAAATGTAGATGGAGTCATCACTGTTTGGGGGACGGTACAGAACACATATGAACAAAAGGTGGGAGCGGAGAGGAAGCCGTAACCAGTGGTACTCCTGCGGGTGAGGAGGAAAGAGAGCAGTGCAAGGAGAGTGAGGAAGAGAGTTTTTGACAAAGATAGCCACCCCACCACCAGGCCGAGGCTCAGGTCTATCATACCGGAGGAGGGAGTAACCAGGAAGAGTTATTAAGGAATCAGAGACATCTTGAAGGAGGAAAGTCTCTGTTAAGCAGATCAAGTCTGGATTGTCAGAAGCAACCTGTATGGAGAGATCAGTCAGGTTTGAGCGAAGGCCCCGGATGTTTGAGGTCCATACCGTTAATGAAGAGAGAGGGGGAGCATCGGGTACAGGACAGGGGAGGGGAGGAGTAGGGTAAGATGAAGGATGAGAGGGGGAGGTAGGGAGAGCAGTTGATAGTGTTTCAGATGTTGCAGAAGAGTTCCAAGAAAGGGAAGGATGAGGAGGATGAAAGGTTTGCTGGTGAAGGGATGCGGCACAGTGAGGGGTTGTTTGAGGGGGGGCAGAGGAAAGTAGAAGGTTTGGGGGGGTGGAGGTATGAGATAGAAGGGAGACGAAGTGGGGAGGAGGCAGCTTGGAGGAGGAGGGGGGAGGAGAGAGAATTGGAGAGGAATGGTATGGGGGGAGAATTGAATGGGAGGGATTGGGGGGGAGTTTTGAAGGGGAGGAGTGAGGGGGGAGTTTAGGAGGGGAGGGGCAAGGGGGGAGTTTTGGAGGGAAGGGGAAAGGGGGGAGATCAGGAGTGGAGGGGCAAGGGGGGGGTTAGGAGGGGAGGGGCAAAGGGGAAGTTTAGGAGGGGAAGGGCAAGGGGGGAGTTCAGGAGTGGAGGGGCAAGGGGGGAGTTTAAGAGTGGAGGGGCAAGGGGGAAGTTTCGGAGTGTAGGTGCAAGGGGGGGGATTTGGATGGGAGGGGCAAGAGGGGAGTTTAGAAAGTGGATGATTAATGAAAGACGAACATTGATAACAAATTGGGTTTGTTGTGATTTTCAAGTTAGCAATCCGGTTCAGGATGATGGAGGAGGGATGGAATGAATGTGAATTTAGACCATGTAGTGAGGGAGACGTATAAGATATTGAATTTCTTTTTTTTGAAGTGGAATGAGTTGGAGAGGAAATTGAGAAAAGCCTTTTAAATAGGAAGAAAAACAGCATGTTGTAATATACCACTGAATAAAAAACAGAAGGGGAAAGGTTAAACATATTTTAAAATATTTAAACAGAACTATGAACAATCTTATATGCACAAAAATACCAACGGGGGGAGAGCCGAGAGGGACCACCACGAGTCACGTGAACAGGGCAAACGGTGGATGGCAAGGAGATAATGGGGGTGGGGCGAACAGCACACCTGGACAGAAAATACAGGATGAGACAACAGTACACGTGGAGAAAATAAAATAAATGTTTTTGTTTTTTTTTGTTGTTTTTTTTGGGGGGGGGGGGGTGGGGAATTAGAACGTTAGACAGTATTATGTTCGGGGTAGAAGGGAAAAAACCAAGAGCCAAGCAAAACACACTTAAGTTAACAAAACACCGACGGGGGTACAACTACAAGGCCACACACAAGGGCAGAAAACGATTAATTAATTACGAGTTACAGGAAATTCAAACCAAAACTAACTATAATCAAACAATATCACATGGACGATAAAATAACGAATTGAAATTTGACAATCTATCTGGGGAAATGGGGGAGAAACACGTGGTCGAAGAACGAACGAACGAATAAGAATGAATAAACGAATGAGCACAGAGAAGGTAGTCTTTTTTTTTTGTTTTTTTTTAGTTGAGATTTACATAAGGAAGTAGGCTTTGGGGTGGAAAGACTGGGAAAACAGAGAACGAAAGTTATTGGATCACAAACGACAGGCGCTGAGAGAAAAACAAAGCCTCAAGGTTGTACAGTGTACACTGTACAAGACCTCGAGACGACACGAATTAACGCGATTTTCAATACAGGTATGAAAGATTTGCACCGAAAATCTTTGACGGGACAATAAACGTACATACACCATAAAAGAAATACAGTTATAACGAAAATACAAATTGGAACAATGACTTAACTTCGATTTCGATGGAGAGCGTGGAGACCTGCGAAAAAACGAACCGTCGCCAGCAAGACCGGAAACGGAAGTCAATCTTGTCAAAAACGGAAGTCAAACACTGAATCTTGTGGGGAGGCAGTTGCCCTGAAACAACTTGCCTTTGCCTCTTGGAAGGCTAATCCAACTGAAGGCAATCTCAGTTCCTTCCACCAAGCTCGGAACAAGTGTGTGTCTACCCTCAGGAGTGCCAGGAAGCACTATTTCTCCTCACTCAAGAATGAACTCTCAAACCTGTCTCCTTCCTCCAAATCCTGGTGGCGTCTGGTCAAATCCGTTTCTGGTGTTTGTTCCCCCTCCATCCCCTCCCTTACCTCAAATGGCCACACAGTTGACATCGCACGTGACAAAGCCGAATGCCTCAACTCTGTGTTTGCCTCAAAATCCTTAGTCCCAAACCCATCTCTCTCTGTTCCCACCTTTCCCAGTCGAACCCAACTGCTCCTGAACTCTGTGTCCTTCTCTCCTGACAAGGTGGAGGAGTTTTTGTCAAACCTCGACTCTGATTCTGCAACTGGACCAGACGGCATCAGCCCACGGGTCCAAAAATCCTGCTCTGCCGCTCTATCTCACCCTCTCTCTGTTCTTTTCACCCTATCTTTTGCTCAAGGTCATCTGCCAGCATCCTGGAAATCAGCTAACATTACCGCTTTACACAAAAAGGTGCAAAAACAGATCCTTGCAACTACAGACCAATCAGCCTGCTCCCAATTATCAGCAAAGTCATGGAATCCATCATTGCTTCAGATATGAAATCTTTCCTCTTCTCCAATGGCTTGATCTCTGATCATCAATTTGGTTTCAGACCAGGTCACTCTACTCTGGACATGCTGCTTCTGCTGTCTCAACAATGGATGGAGGTCCTCAATGCCAAACAGGAAATCAGAGCTGTCTCCCTTGACATATCACGTGCCTGTGATACGGTCTGGCACCCAGCTCTGCTCACCAAACTCTCCTCCTATGGTATCCATGGAAATCTCCATGCATGGCTTGCGGACTTCCTCTCTGGTCGTAGTCAACGTGTGGCCCTAAATGGATTTCTCTCATCTCCCCTTCCTGTTCAGGCTGGAGTTCCCCAAGGCAGTGTGCTGGGCCCTGTGCTTTTTCTGGTCTTTATCAATGATCTCTCCGACTCTCTGGAAAATCCTCTCTATCTCTTTGCTGATGACTCCACTCTCTGCCGCTCCATTCCTCTTCCCTCAGATCGGCAGTCTGCAGCCTCCTCACTCTCTGAAGACCTGGACAAAATCACAGACTGGTCAAACAAGTGGAACATGTCTTTCAATCCTGACAAATCTCACTCTCTTACTATGTCTCTCCGAAAAGATCGACTGGACAACCCTCCCATCTACTTTCTCAACAATCCTCTCCAAGAAGTTCTGTCGCTCAAGCTTTTGGGTCTCACTATCTGCCATGATCTTTCTTGGGAAAACCACATTTCCAAGCTGGCCTCCAAAGCCAGTCGCTGACTGGGCATCCTACGTCGTGCGAAGTCCTTCCTCGGCACACCTGAGCTCCTCACCACATACAAGGCTTTCATCCGCAGCTCAATGGAATACTGTTCTCCCCTATGGGCTGGTGCTCCTGCCTCACACCTGGCCCGGCTTCACGCTGTTGAATCCAAAGCTTTCAAAATCATTGGAATCTCCCGCGATGAAGCTACCTCTGAGGGCCTTTCACTCACTCACCGCAGGCAGGTAGGTGGTCTTTCTGTCTTCTACCGACTCCTCTCCGGCCTTGCTCCCCCAGCTCTCTCTGTGCTCTGTCCCCCAAATATTCCTACAGATCGCACAAGATCTGCCAGCAACCCTCTGATGGTTAAACTGCCGAAATCTCGGCTTTCTGCTCACCTTCACTCTTTCATTCCTCTTTTCTCCCGCCTCTGGAACAAACTCCCACACTCCCTTCAATCCCACTCCTCCCTCCAGGTCTTTAAAACAGCTGTTCACCACCATCTCTTATCTTCCCCCATCCAAAACCTTGATCTTTTCTACCCCCACTAATTCACCCCAGATCCACCTTGTTTGAAATTCCAACTTCTTTCCTGGAAGTCCTGGCAGTGTCCATATGTTTATACCTCTCCCACCCCCCCCCCCTTCACATGCCTCCCCCCCAAAGCCCTCTCCCTCCCACAGATCTCTCGATGTCTCCATGTCTCTCGGTCCCTGCTCTCAAATGTTGTGTTTGTGTCCTTCCCCCTCTCTCCCCATCTTGCCTACCGCTCCCGATGTTATTTGTTTTATGTGTCTGTTTGTCTTTCTGTGTGATTAATGTTCGCTCTTTCACGAGCCTCGATCTTGTATACAAAAAAAAAAAAAAAAAAACCCTGGCATGGGAGTCTCTCCTCCTCCGTCGTGTGAAGTCCTTCATTGGCTCACCTGAGCTCCTCACCACATACAAGGCTTTCATCCGCAGCTCAATGGAATACTGTTCTCCCCTATGGGCCGGTGCTCCTGCCTCACACCGAGCTCGGCTTCACGCTGTTGAAACCAAAGCTTTCAGAATCATTGGAATCTTCCGCGATGAAGCTATCTCTGAGGGCCTTTCACTCGCTCACCGCAGGCAGTAGGTGGCCTTCCTGTCTTCTACCGACTCCTCTCCGGCCTAGCTCCCCCAGCTCTGTATGTGCTCTGTCCCCCAAATATTCCTACAGGTCACACAAGATCTGCCAGCAACCCTCTTATGGTGAAACTGCCAAAATCAAGACTCTCTGCTCACCTTCACTCCTTCATTCCTCTTTTCTCCCGCCTCTGGAACAAACTCCCTCACTCTCTTCAATCCCACTCCTCCCTCCAGGTCTTTAAAACAGCTGTTCACCACCATCTCTTATCTTTCCCCATCAAAGCCTTGATCTTTTCTACCCTGTTAATTTCACCCCAGATCCACTATTTTTGAAATACCGACTTATTTTCTGGAAGTCCTATCAGTGTCCATGTGTTTTATACCTCTCCCAGCCCACCCCCCCCCCCTTTCCCATGCCTCCTCCCCCCCAAGCCTTCTCCCTCCCACAGATCTCCCGATGTCCCTGTTCTCTACTGTTCTATTTGTGTGCTTCCCTCTCTCTCTCCCCATCTTGTTTCCCACTCCCTTTATTATGTTTTTTTATGTGTCCGTTTGTATTTTTGGTGATAAATGCTAGCTCTTACACGAACCTCGATCTTGTATACAAAAAAAAAGTCCATCTCCTCCCTCCAGGTCTTTAAAACAGCTGTTCACCACCTTCTCTTATCTTCGCCCTTCCAAAACCTTGATTATTTCTACCCCCGTTAAAACACCCCAAATCCGCCTCTTTAAATCGCTAACTTCTTTCCTGAAATTCCGAGTAGTGTTTATTTGCTTTATACCATGTACCCTTCCCTCCTCCCCCAGCCCTCCCCCTTCCACAGATCTGCCGATGTCCCTGTTCTCTTCTGTTGTTGTGCTTGAGTGCTTCCCTCTCTCCCCTTCTTGTCCCACGCTCCCTTTATTGCATGTTTTTTGTGTTAGCTCTCACACGAACCTCAATTCTCCATACAAAAAAAAAAAAAACCCAAAGCAGAATTGACCTTCAATAAATAATTGGTGGTTGAATTCAATGACCAAATATGCAAATCCTGTTCAAATTTCAAGCCAATCGGATGGAAATTGACGATTTTAGAAATGAATCCCAAGTTGTTGACGTTTTGACCTCAAATTCAATAGGCTTCTTGCTTTTGACCAACTCTACCATTTGTTGAAGTCTTAATGGTTATGGTGGCTGGCTTGGGATCCTGGAGTCCTGAGTTTGAATCCTAGGGCTTGGTCGGCCGTTAAATTAACACCAGGTGCGGTTGACTCATCTGGTCATCCTTCCACGGTCGGAGAAATCAGTACCAGTGTACCGACCCGGGTAATAACTCAGGTTGTGTGCAGGCAGCAAAAACATGCCTACTGCTTACAATTCAAAACACCCCACTGCACTGCAAAACGTGGGGGAAGGTGGTTTTGGATTGGCTACAATCTGAGATGGTAAACAGCTGTCTTGAAGACTTGGAGGGAAGAATAAGATTGAAGAGAATGTGGAAATTGATTCCACAGGCGAGAAAAAAAGGAACGAATGAGTGGAGGTGAGCAGTGAGTGTGGAATCTTTAAACCTAGGACTCGTAATGTTGTATTCCCAGTATTAAGTGAACCCATTCCCGTTTCCATGGGCATGTACTGGGTTGGCAAGCAATGGCACCCTCTGAACCTACTTTGGGTCGTTCAGGTAGTAACAGCACTCAAAGCTGATCTAGTGCGAATGCACGTCCGTGCGCTGGCACATATATTCATAGTTCACATTAAGTGCTGGCTCTGCCTGTCTGGCGGAGCCCCAGCCTGTAGAAATTGATAGCTTCGTTACCCTGGGATATTTCACGCACATCTTCGGACTCTGGGACCTTCAGCCAATTTCTGGGACAATCCAAGGAAATGCGAGATCTTGGGCAAGTAAAACAATGAAGCCTGAATTCACACGAGGATTCTGCTCGAGAAATGTCAGATATAAACTATAATTGTGTCAACTATCATAAAAAGAAATAAGGTATAAACTATAATTGTGTCATTAAAGCGCGGCGTTACGCGCGCTGCTTGTGAGCAAGGAGGAAGCGGACAAGCGGTAACATATAAACGTCTTTATTGTAAGACTACACTGTAACACTGAACTCCTCCGGGCTGGTCGCCCGGTGTATGTCATGAGGCCACGCCTACCCCTCGGGCGTGGCCACCGCCCACTTGGTGCGTGGAATGATGTCACCACGCCAGTGGGCTTTTGTGTCCGCCACACGCGCCCCCCCCAGAATTCCCGCGCACCTGGAGGGCCAGTTTGCGGGGCAGACGAATGACCCGGCCGAAGCGCCCCCTGGCGATCGGCGGCGTCCGGGGTGCAGGGATACCAGGTGGGATGCCCCTGGCTGCCCCTGGGATGGGTGCAGGACCGGGGGGCGCCGTGGCGGCGGGGCTGGGCGGTGCCGGGGGTCCGCCCGCAGGAGGGCGGCCCCGACGTGGGGGTCGGGCCACTGGCGGTGGATGGTCCACATCGAGGTGGGCCGGCTTGAGGCGGTCTACCGAAACGCGGTCAGGAGTACCGCCGATGTCCAGGGTGAAGTGCTTCGCCCCGGTCTCCAGCACGCGGAAAGGCCCGTCGTACGGGGGCCGCAGTGGTGTCCGATGGGCATCGTGGCGGACGAAGACGTACTCCGCCGTGCGAAGCTCCGGGGCGACGTGCGTCGGTGGGTGCCCGTGGCATGCCGTTGGCACCGGGGCGAACCTCTGGGCGGTCTCTTGCAGAGCGGAGCGCTGCTGTGCCGCGGACCATGGTGCCGTGGAGTCGGGGAGGAACTCGCCCGGCACCCGCAGCGGTTGCCCGAAGACCAACTCCGCCGCGGATGCGCGCAGGTCCTCCTTGGGCGCCGTCCGGAGGCCCAGCAGGACCCAGGGGAGCCTGTCGACCCAGCCGCCGTCGCGGAGGGTGGCCCGGAGTGCGGCCTTCAATGAGCGGTGAAATCGCTCACACAGGCCGTTAGCCTGGGGGTGGTAGGCCGTGGTTCGGTGCAGCCGGACCCCGAGCCCCTGCGCAACCGCCCCCCAGAGCTCCGAGGTGAACTGGGGGCCGCGGTCGGATGAGATGTCTGAGGGGGCGCCGAACCGGGCGACCCAGGTGGCGATGAAAGCCTGCGCGACATCGGCCGCCGTTGTCGACGCCAAGGGCACGGCCTCCGGCCACCGGGTGGTGCGGTCCACCATGGTGAGGACGTAGGTGAAACCCCGCGAGGGGGGCAGAGGTCCCACCAGGTCCACGTGGACGTGGTCAAACCGGCGTTCCGGCACCGTGAACGGGGCCAACGGGGCCTGGGTGTGCCGGTGCACCTTGGCGCGCTGGCACGCGAGGCACGTCCTGGCCCAGCCGCGGACGGCCTTCCGGAGGCCGAGCCAGACGAACTTGTCGGCGATCAGCCTTTGGAAGGCCCTCGCGCCTGGGTGGGACAGGCCGTGGATGGCGTCAAACACCTGGCGCTGCCAGCCCGCGGGCACAATGGGGCGAGGACGCCCGAGGGAGACGTCGCACAAGAGGGCCGCGCCCGCGCCGTCGAACGGCACCTCGGTGACGCGGAGGCCCGTGACGGCGGTCCGCAAGGCCTGGACGTCGGGGTCAGCGGCCTGGTCCGCTGCCATCCGGGCATAGTCGATGCCGAGGTGGACTGCGTGGGCGACGGCCCGGGAAAGGCAATCCGCCACCGGGTTGTCCTTCCCCGCGACGTGCTGGATGTCCGTCGTGTACTCGGACACGGCCGAGAGGTGACGCTGCTGCCGGGCCGACCACGGCTCGGTGACCTTGCCCATCGCGAAGATCAGCGGCTTGTGGTCGACGAAGGCAGTGAACGCCCGGCCCTCGAGCAGATGGCGGAAGTGCCTGACCGCCAAGTGAAGTCCGAGCAACTCGCGGTCGAAGGTACTGTAACGGTGTTCGGGCGGGCGAAGCTGCCGGCTTAAGAATGCCAGCGGTTGCCAAGTTCCACGCACCCATTGCTCGTGCACCGCGCCCACCGCGTAGTCCGAGGCATCGGTGGTGAGGGCGATCGGTGCATCGGGCGCCGGGTGCGCGAGCATGGTGGCGTTAGCCAAGGCGAGCTTCGCGCCCGTGAACGCCGTGTCCATCTGCTCGGTCCAGGTAACGTCGCCTTTGCCCGGCTTACCTCGGAGAGCTTCGTGCAGGGGGCGCAGGAGCTGGGCGATACGGGGCAGGAACCGATGGTAAAAGTTCACCATGCCCAGGAACTCCTGCAGCCCTCTGATCGTGCGGGGGCGCGGAAACCCCTTCACCGCCTCCACCTTGGCCGGCAGGGGGACGGCGCCGTGCCTGGTGACACGGTGCCCCAGAAAATCGATTGTGGCGGCGCCGAACCGGCACTTTGCGGGGTTCACAATCAGGCCATGCTGGCCCAGGCGTTCGAAGAGCGTGCGGAGGTGGCGTAGGTGCTCTTCGCGGGACGCGCTGGCGACGAGGATATCGTCCAGGTAGACGTAGACAAAATCCAAGTCGCGCAGGACGCTGTCCATCAGTCGCTGGAACGCCTGAGCCGCATTCTTCAGACCGAAGGGCATGCGCAGGAACTCGAAGAGTCCGAATGGCGTGATGACCGCCGTCTTCGGGACGTCCTCCGGCCTGACGGGGACCTGATGGTAGCCGCGTATGAGGTCCACCTTCAAGAAGAAGGACCTGCCCGCCAAACGGGCGGAAAAGTCCTGAATGTGGGGGACGGGGTAGCGGTCGGGAGTCGTGGCGTCATTGAGACGGCGATAGTCCCCGCACGGTCGCCATCCCCCGCCGGGCTTCGGCACGATGTGCAGCGGCGACGCCCAAGCGCTCTCTGAGCGCCGAACGATGCCGAGTCGCTCCAGGGTAGCGAACTCCGCTTTTGCCACCGCCAGCTTCGTCGGCTCGAGGCGGCGTGCCCGGGCGTAGACCGGTGGCCCGACGGTGGGGATGTGATGGGCCACCCCGTGCTTGACGGCCCCCGCCGAGAAGGTGGGCCGCGTGAGGGCCGGGAAGCCGGCGAGGAGGCGGGTGAATGCGTCCGCTGCCGGAAGCGTACAGACCAACGTGGCCGGATCCGAATCGTTCGGCAAGCCGCTTGGCAAGCCGCTCGTTGAGCTGGGCAACGCACACGCGAGCGAGCTGAACGTCTCGGCCTGGACAAGCCGTCTGCGCTTGACGTCGACCAGGAGCCCATTAGCGCACAGGAAGTCCGCGCCAAGCAGTGCCATGGGCACGTCGGCGGTGACAAACGTCCATCGGAAAACCTGCCCTCCAAACCGCAGAGAGAGGCAGCGTTTTCCGTACGTACGGATGGGCGTCCCGTTCGCGGCAAGCAGCGCGGGGCCCCCACCTGCGGCGTGCTTGTCTGACGTGCCGGCGGGAATGACACTCACCTGCGCTCCCGTGTCGCACAGGTAACGGCGCCCGGAGAAGGTGTCCGTTATGAACAGCAGGCTGCTCGAACGGCCGGCGCTCATCGCCACAATTGAGCGCCGGCCCGGGCATTTCCCGACCCGGTGAAGGAGCACGGCGGATGACACCGCCGAGCTTCGTGGCCGAACTTGGCGTGGAACCAGCACCAGGTGGTGGAGCTGGAGGAGCGCGGCTGGCTCCGCCAGGCCGGTGGAGTCGACGGGTTTCCCCGCGGTGGCGGTTTTCGCCGCGGCGGTGGGCGGGGCGTGGCGGCGTTCACGAGGTGCGTATCAGCATGCTGCTGAACTTCAGCGTGCTGTAGAAGATGATGCTGTGGAACATCAGCGTCGAAGGCCGTGACGGCCACGCCAACGCTCGCCCGCGTGTCCGAAGCGGCGAAGTACTTGTCCGCCTCGGCCGCCAATGCTCGGGGTTCCGTTAGCCCGGTCCCGGCCAACGCGAGGCGAACCTGCGCTGGAAGTTGGCGACGGAAAAGCGCCCGGAATAGCGAACCGGGGGCTTCGTCGCCCAACAGTGACAGCATATGGTCCATTCGGACCGACGGGCACGTCTCACCGAGCTCGGGGAGATCCAGGAGGCGGTCGGCCCGTGCGTCGTCCGTGAGGCTGAACGTGGCTAGGAGTAGCCGCTTGAGTGCCTCGTACTTGTGGCCGTCCGGTGGGTGGCGAAGGACGGACACAACTCGAGCGGCCGTGCCGGGCCCGAGGGAGGCGACGACGTGGCAGTAGCGCGTGTCATCGCCGGTGAGGTGCCGAAGCTGAAATTGGGCTTCGGCCTGGACGAAGCAGACTTCGGCCTGAGCCTCCCAAAATTCCGGAAGTTTGATGAAGGCGGCCATGGCGATGGCGTCGCGTGTGGAAGGATCGCTCCGGCAGATCCAACGTCGAGGGTCACCAGTAAAGCGCGGCGTTACGCGCGCTGCTTGTGAGCAAGGAGGAAGCGGACAAGCGGTAACATATAAACGTCTTTATTGTAAGACTACACTGTAACACTGAACTCCTCCGGGCTGGTCGCCCGGTGTATGTCATGAGGCCACGCCTACCCCTCGGGTGTGGCCACCGCCCACTTGGTGCGTGGAATGATGTCACCACGCCAGTGGGCTTTTGTGTCCGCCACATCATCTATCATAAAAAGAAATAAGGTATCTATATATATAAAACACAGTTTGTGTGTGTGTGTGTGTGTGTGTGTGTGTGTGTGTGTGTGTGTGTGTGTGTGTGTGTGTGTGTGTGTAATGTTACCGATAGACTCCTAAACGGAGAGGCTTACGTGCTTGATATTTGACATAGACATGGCCATTGAGCCTCGGACGAACATGGCCGAACTCAAAATATTTGACGATCCATATTTTTTATTCATATTTACCTCAGCGCATTTCAGCGAAGTAGGCCTACCCGCTAATCTCAGCCGGTTCCAGAGCAGCTCGCTGATTCGCTCAGAGCGATCACGTGATGTTCCATTACCGCCGCCAGACTGATTCGCTCAGAGCGATCACGTGATGTTCCATCCCGTCACACGTCACACGTTTTTTCGCCTTTTATGCGATCGTGTTTTGTATCGATTTTGTGCGATATGAATTAAATGTCTGAAACAGCTGTGAAACGTCTTTCCACAACCCTTCCGTAACCGATTGGAGCAGTTTATTGCCGCACAAAACGAGATCCGCGAAACGAGTTGGTCGAGTAGTGCTGACCAAGATGGCGACACGGCGGCTTCACTTTTCACGTAGTATGAGCGTTCTATATATTTTCAATTCAGTGCGCCCGTGATTTGTGGCATAGACATGACCATTGGGCCTTCACGGTGTAATTTGTGCGAGGCTTTTGTCCGAGTGAGCTTGAGTCGAGAGGGCGAATGTACGGGTTGGGAATGTACGGGTCTCCCTTCCCCCGCCCAGCAACGCCGGTACTGGAGGACGTCACAGGATCGGTGAGACTTCAAAATCCGCTTCGTGCTGTTGCGAATATGCAGGACTATGTCCGATTGTTGTGCTGCTCTCCGACCATGAGAACTGCAACGTCATTGTTGACTGGCCATCCCCTTCCCTCCCCCTTCCCCTTCCCCCTCCGTCCCCCCTTCCCTTCCCCCTCCACCCTACCCCCTACACCCTACCCTTCCCCTCCCCTTCTCCCCTCCCCTCCATTTCCCCCTCCCTTTTCCCCCTCCCCCTCCCTTTTCCCTTCTCCCCCCTCCCCTCCCTTTTCCCCTCCCCCTCCATTTCCCCCCTCCCCCTCCCCCTCCACCCTACCCCCTCCCTTTTCCCCCTCCCCCCTCCACCCTCCACCTTACCCCCTCCCCTTCTCCCACCCCTCCCCATCCCCCCTCCCACCCCTCCCCCTCCCCCCTCCCACCCCTCCCCCTCCCCTCTTCCCTCCCCCTTCGGCCCCTCCCCCCTTCCTCCTCTCTCCCCTTCCCCCCCTCTCCCATCCCTCACCCTCCCTCTTCTCCCCTTTCCCTCCCACTCTTCTCCCCACCCCCCCATTCCCCTCCCCCCCCGTTCCCCTCCCCTCCCCTCCCCCGCCCGGCAGTGCCGGGTACTTCTGCTAGTAAACTATAATTGTGTCATCTATCATGAAAATCCCTGGTGTTGGGCTAGCGGCTAGGGTGCCGGCTTAGGATCCTAGAATCCTGGGTTCGAATCCCGGTCAATCGCTGAATTAACGCCAGGGGGGTTGACTCAGCCTGTCATCCTTCCGAGGTCGGCAAATTGAGTACCAGTTCACTGGTAATTCCCTGCTTGTCGTTAAAGGCGGCAAAAAGGGTTGGCGTCAGTAAGGGCATCCGGCCGTAAAACATTGCTTCAAAAAGGGGACCGAAAAACAACAACAACCACAGTTCCCGAAAAAGGCCAACCCCCGCTTGCGGGGAAAAATGGCCTCTAAAGGTGGTTTTTTTATCATGAAAAGAAATCAGGTATAAACTATAATTGTGTCATCTATCATAAAAAGAAATCAAGTAGAAACTATAATTGTGTCATCTATCATAAAAATAAATCAGGTATAAACTATAATTGTGTCATCTATCATAAAAAGAAATCAGGTATAAACTATAATTGTGTCATCTATCATAAAAAGAAATCAGGTATAAACTATAATTGTGTCATCTATCATAAAAAGAAATCAGGTATAAACTATAAATGTATCATCTGTCATAAAAAGAAATCAGGTATAAACTATAATTGTATCATCTATCATAAAAAGAAATCAGGTATAAACTATAATTGTGTCATCTATCATAAAAAGAAATCAGGTATAAACTATAATTGTGTCATCTATCATTTAAAAAAAATCAGGTATAAACTACAATTGTGTCATCTATCATAAAAAGAAATCAGGTATAAACTATAATTGTGTCATCTATCATTTTAAAAAAATCAGGTATAAACTATAATTGTGTCATCTATCATAAAAAGAAATCAGGTATAAACTATAATTGTGTCATCTGTCATTAAAATAAATCAGGTATAAACTATAATTGTATCATCTATCATAAAAAGAAATCAGGTATAAACTACAATTGTATCATCTATCATAAAAATAAATCAGGTATAAACTATAATTGTGTCATCTATCATAAAAATAAATCAGGTATAAACTATAATTATGTCATCCATCATCAAAATAAATCAGGTATAAACTATAATTGTGTCATCTATCATAAAAATAAATCAGGTATAAACTATAATTGTGTCATCTGTCATAAAAATAAATCAGGTATAAACTATAATTGTGTCATCTATCATAAAAAGAAATCAGGTATAAACTATAATTGTATCATCTATCATAAAAAGAAATCAGGTATAAACTATAATTGTATTGTAGCGGCTACCGCTGGGTTTTCACAATCGCCTTGCACCTATCAAGGACGCGGAGCGATCACCATGCCGGGCTCGTCCAGGACGCCCGGGCAGGCTCGCCCTCAACTTGCCAGGCCGCAGCCAGGACGCTGGGCCACGCCCCCTCTCGCCTTTCCTGGGCAAACGCTCCGGGATAATATGTATATATATTGCTGCCCGATAAACGGGCTTTTCAGAGTGCCTGAGTGTTTGGTTTGATTAAAGCAACTCGGATGAATTCCAGCTTTTTGTCGCGTCCATTCTTCCGATCGACGTGGGAGCCCCAGCTCCTTCATTGGTGACCTACCGACATGGACACGGCAGTCGCCCTTAAATTGCCTACCTTCTGGGAGGCTCACGCGGCGGTTTGGTTCGCACAGGCGGATTCCCTGTTCGCCCTGCGAGGCATCACGGCCGACGACACCCGCTTCCACCATGTGGTAGCAGCGCTCGGTTCGGCCACCGCGGCCCGCGCCCTGAGCCTCCTCGAGAGCCCGCCAGCCGCTGACAAATACGGTGCGATTAAGAAGCTTCTCCTCGACGCTTTCGCCCTCCCATCGGCGGAACGCGCACGGCGCCTGCTCGACCTGCCCGAGCTCAGCGACACACGCCCTTCCGAGCGAATGGACTACATGCTTTCACTGCTCGGCGAGCACTCTCCGGCATTCCTGTTCCGGGAGCTGTTCCTCCGTCAGCTGCCTAACCCGGTACGCCTCGCCCTGGCAAGCACGACGATCACAGATCCCCGGGCCCTTGCCAGAGAAGCCGACAAGATCTCCGCCGCAGGACAGCGCATCGCAGCGGCGACATGGGACCCACCGCCGTCCGACGCAACACCCATGGCGCCCGAGCACCCGGCACGGTCGACGACCGAACTGCCGACGCAATTGGCGGCCACTACACCGAGCCGACCACCTCCAGCACGACGACCGGGGCCTCCACCTGACCAAGCGTGGTGTTACTATCATGCCAGGTTCGGACAGAAGGCCCGGACATGCCGACCCCCGTGCACCTTCGGCAGGCCGGGAAACGGCCGGGCCAGCGTTCATTACCAGCCATGAGCGCCGGCCACACGGGCAACTTACTGTTCATCACGGATAAAGCGTCCGGACGGCGCTTCCTGTGCGACACCGGCGCCCAACTGAGCGTCATACCCGCCTCTGACCAGGACAGGCAATCCGCGGTTTGCGGCCCCTCCTTGGTTGCGGCCAACGGATCGACCATCCGCACCTTCGGCCCGCGCAACGTCACCCTCTGCTTCGGTGGCCAACGCTTTGCTTGGACGTTTGTAACCGCAAACGTGCCCATGGCTCTGCTAGGCGCCGACTTCCTCTGCGCACACGGACTGCTGGTGGACGTCCAACGGCGTCGTTTAATCAACGCCGAAACCTTCAGCTCCCTGGTATGCACATTGAGCAGCTCCGCGCCGACCGAGCTGGCATGCGCCGTCCCGGCGGCGAACGAGTTTGCTCGCCTGCTCACGGAGTTCCCGGCCCTCACGCGGCCGACGTTTTCGGCCGTCGCAGTACGGCATGGGATCGAGCACCACATACCAACCACGGGCCCGCCGGTCTACGCCAGGGCCCGCCGCCTCGACCCAGCCAAGCTCGCCGTGGCGAAGGCCGAATTCGACGCGTTGGAGCACCTCGGCATCATGCGGCGCTCCGATAGCGCGTGGGCCTCGCCACTGCACATCGTGCCAAAGCCGGGGGGTGGATGGCGCCCGTGTGGTGACTACCGCCGTCTAAATGACGCTACCACCCCCGACAGGTACCCGATCCCGCATATCCAAGACTTCTCCGCCCGTCTGGCGGGACGGGTCATTTTTTCGAAAATTGATCTCATACGGGGATATCACCAGGTACCTGTCAGGGTGGCCGACGTCCCTAAAACGGCAGTCATCACGCCGTTCGGCTTATTCGAATTCTTGCGGATGCCGTTTGGTCTCAAGAACGCGGCTCAGGCGTTCCAGCGCTTGATGGACGGCGTGCTGCGTGACCTGCCGTTCCTTTTCGTTTACCTGGACGACATCCTCGTCGCCAGCACGTCCCGGGCCGAGCACCTCCTCCACCTCCGAACACTGTTCGGGCGCCTCAGCGAGCACGGCCTCATCGTCAACCCTGCCAAATGCCACTTCGGCACGACGGCCGTTGATTTTTTGGGCCACCACATCACCAAGAACGGGGCCGTGCCGCTGCCAACCAAGGTCGAGGCCATCACCACGTTCCCGCGTCCCCGCACCATAAAGGCCCTGCAGGAATTCCTGGGAATGGTGAATTTTTATCACCACTTCGTGCCCCGCGCTGCTCAACTCATGCGGCCCCTCTACGAAGCCCTCCGGGGCAAGCCGGCCAAGCACGACATCGCCTGGTCCGCAGCAATGGATGCGGCCTTCCAAAGCTCAAAGCGGGCCCTCGCCGACGCAACACTGCTCGCTCACCCGGTGCTCAACGCTCCCATCGCCCTCACCACGGATGCCTCCGACTACGCGGTGGGCGCCGTACATGAGCAATGGGTGAACGGGGTTTGGCAGCCACTCGCTTTTTTCAGCCGGCAGCTCCGGCCGAACGAGCTCAAATACAGCACATTTGACCGGGAGCTCCTCGGTCTACACCTGGCCGTCCGCCATTTCGGCCACCTCCTGGAGGGCCGACCTTTCACGGCGTTCGTCGACCACAAGCCGTTGGTTTACGCCATGGCCAAGGTCACGGAGCCGTGGTCGGCCCGCCAACAGCGCCACCTCTCCGCCGTGTCGGAGTTTACCACGGACATCCGGCACGTCGCCGGCAAAAACAACGCCGTGGCCGACTGTCTTTCCCGGGCCAGCGCGAACGCGGTCCACCTGGGCGTGGACTTTGCGCTTATGGCGGCGGACCAAACCACCGACACCACGGTGCAAGCCCTCCGGGCGGCGGACACAGGCCTCCGCCTGGCCGACATCCCCTTCGCGGACACTGTCCTGCTCTGCGACGTCTCCCAAGGCCAGCCTCGCCCCATCGTGCCCGTTACCTGGCAACGCCGCATCTTCGCCTCCCTCCACGGCCTTTCCCACCCGGGCCGGAAAGCTTCCCAGAAGCTGGTGTCGGCGCAATTCGTCTGGCACGGCCTTCGTCGGGACGTCCGCGATTGGACCAGCACCTGCACGGCCTGCCAACGGGCCAAGGTCCACCTACACACCCAGGCCCCGCTGGCACCTTTCACCATGCCCGAACGACGTTTCGACCACGTCAACGTGGATCTGGTGGGCCCCCTCCCCCCATCACGGGGGTTCACACACCTGCTCACCATGGTGGACAGGACCACCAGGTGGCCGGAGGCCGTTCCCCTCGTCTCCACCACCACCGCCGACGTGGCGCAGGCTTTCATCGCCACCTGGGTCGCCCGCTTCGGCGCACCGGCGGACATCTCGTCAGACCGCGGACCACAGTTCACCTCCGAGCTGTGGGGCGCGGTCGCCCGCAACCTGGGGGTCAAGCTCCACCGTACTACGGCCTACCACCCCCAAGCAAACGGGTTGTGCGAGCGATTCCACCGCTCCATGAAGGCCGCGCTCATGGCCGGCCTTCAAGACGGCAGTTGGGCCGACCGGCTGCCGTGGGTCCTTTTGGGCCTCCGCACGGCCCCCAAGGAGGACCTCCAGGCATCCACCGCCGAGCTTGTCTATGGCCAGGCGCTACGCGTCCCGGGCGAATTCGTGCCCGACGCTACCAGTCCCTGGTCCGCAGCTCACCAGCGCTCGGACCTCCAGGAGGCCGCCCGACGGTTTGCCCCCGTGCCAACATCCCACCACGGTGACCCCCAGTCCTACGTCCCCCCAGCACTTCGCACAGCGGAGTATGTTTTTGTGCGTCACGACACACATCGGGGGCCACTCCGGCCGCCGTACGACGGGCCCTCCGGGTGCTGCGACGGGACGACAAGTCGTTCGTCATCGACATCGGCGGCAGGTCGGACCGGATTGCGGTGGACCGCCTCAAGCCGGCGCACGTGGACGTCGACCACCCACCACGGGTGGCCCTTCCGCCGCGGCGAGGCCGCCCCCCGTCCACGGTGCCCCCCACTCGACCGCCCACCACCACACCGGACCCCCTCCCACGACCCGCCAGGGGTCGCTTCGGCCGGGTCATCAGGACCCCCCTCAAATTGACCCTGCCGGTGCAAGTCGATTCTGGGGGGACGTGTGTAGCGGCTACCGCTGGGTTTTCACAATCGCCTTGCACCTATCAAGGACGCGGAGCGATCACCATGCCGGGCTCGTCCAGGACGCCCGGGCAGGCCCGCGCTCAACTTGCCAGGCCTCGGTCGGGACGCCCGCATGCCCGGGCAGGCTCGCCCTCAACTTGCCAGGCCGCAGCCAGGACGCTGGGCCACGCCCCCTCTCGCCTTTCCTGGGCAAACGCTCCGGGATAATATGTATATATATTGCTGCCCGATAAACGGGCTTTTCAGAGTGCCTGGGTGTTTGGTTTGATTAAAGCAACTCGGATGAATTCCAGCTTTTTGTCGCGTCCATTCTTCCGATCGACGTGGGAGCCCCAGCTCCTTCAGTATCATCTATCATAAAAAGAAATCAGGTATAAACTATAATTGTGTCATCTATCATAAAAAGAAATCAGGTATAAACTATAATTGTATCATCTATCATAAAAAGAAATCAGGTATAAACTATAATTGTGTCATCTATCATAAAAAGAAATCAGGTATAAACTATAATTGTGTCATCTATCATAAAAAGAAATCAGGTATAAACTATAATTGTGTCATCTATCATTTAAAAAAAATCAGGTATAAACTATAATTGTGTCATCTATCATAAAAAGAAATCAGGTATAAACTATAATTGTGTCATCTGTCATTAAAATAAATCAGGTATAAACTATAATTGTATCATCTATCATAAAAAGAAATCAGGTATAAACTACAATTGTATCATCTATCATAAAAATAAATCAGGTATAAACTATAATTGTGTCATCTATCATAAAAATAAATCAGGTATAAACTATAATTGTGTCATCCATCATCAAAAGAAATCAGGTATAAACTATAATTGTGTCATCTATCATCAAAAGAAATCAGGTATAAACTATAATTGTGTCATCTATCATAAAAAGAAATCAGGTATAAACTATAATTGTGTCATCTATCATAAAAAGAAATCAGGTATATACTATAATTGTGTCATCTATCATAAAAAGAAATCAGGTATAAACTATAATTGTGTCATCTGTCATTAAAATAAATCAGGTATAAACTATAATTGTATCATCTATCATAAAAAGAAATCAGGTATAAACTACAATTGTATCATCTATCATAAAAATAAATCAGGTATAAACTATAATTGTGTCATCTATCATAAAAATAAATCAGGTATAAACTATAATTGTGTCATCCATCATCAAAAGAAATCAGGTATAAACTATAATTGTGTCATCTATCATCAAAAGAAATCAGGTATAAACTATAATTGTGTCATCTATCATAAAAAGAAATCAAGTATGAACTATAATTGTGTCATCTATCATAAAAAGAAATCAGGTATAAACTATAATTGTTGTGTTTATACTTCCTCCCCTCCCCTCCACTCCCCCATCCCCTTTCCTCCCTCCCCTCCCCACCCCCTCCTCCTCCTCTCCTCCTTCCCCCCCTCCTACACTCCCCCTCTTCCCGGCGACGCCGGGTACTTCTGCTAGTCTACTATATAAGAGAGATGTCTGTGTGTGTCGCCATTTTTCCCAGAGATGGCTGAACAGATCTTCGTCAAACGTTCAGGTTCATCAGTGAGTGCCTGGGAGTGTTTTTGGGCAATTTTTTTATTTTTTTTTAAGTTCGTTTTTTTTTGGAGTTAAAAAAAAAATCGCTCGATAGTGCCTAAGCCTTTTTTCATTAATGACAGTTATATACAAGTACACATTCACATAAATAAATACAAAACAATCACCAGACATTTGAACACAAATAAATCAAACTATTCCGGAAGTGTACGAAGTTGGTAATACGGCTTCTTCTTCTTCCTGATCTGCATCACACTTAACGCAGAAACGGGAAGAACGCCACATTCACCCACCAGCATAAAATTAAAGAAAAGGTGATGAACCACCTTCCTCCCCTGCCTCCCCCCCTATCCCCTCCATACCCCTCCCCCCTAACCCCTCCCGTTCCCCACCCGGCAACGCCGGGTACTTCTGCTAGTTTTAGATGTGATCAAGTTGCAATATGTTGTGGTGTATAGTGCCCACCACTCTCTCACACACACAAGGGGAGTTAAAATCCTCCAAGGAATTGAGGTCCAGTGCTCATAATAGTGCAAGATATGCCAATCGTGCCCCTTGACTTCAATGCACTTGCTCCTTTTATCCTTCAAACTGCCCATGCAAGTAAAATAAGAGATAAGATGGTTGCTTTCACCACCATTTGGTTGTTTCAGTCAATTCCTCATCGTCAGCAAAACATCATCCACTCCGGTGGGACTTCATATGTTGAAACAAAGACTTGACTGGGAGGAAGGTCTAATTGTACGCATGGCGCTCAAGCTGATCCAAGCCACAGTCACCAATGGCAATCTACACAACTTGTTTTCACAGCTTTTACACATCTATCTATAATTCCAGTAATCTCTGTGTGTTTGTTTGTTTGTACGTTTGTACGTTTGTCTGTGACCGCTGTTTCTCGACAACCACGGGTCCGATATACTTTAAACTTGCCAGGTATATTGCTGGGGACCCGAGGATGTGCCTTTTCAAGGTTTCATATTAATCGGACAATTACTTACCGAGCTATGTCCAAAAAACGATTCAACCAATCAGAGAGCAGCGAGCTATCGCGTGTGCCGAACGTGGCGGACACACTCTGCCTCGGATGGCACATTTGAGAGCGTATTCATTTATTTCACGTTTGCAAACTATGTTGGCGCTATGTTGGCGTTAAACTATGTTTTAAAACTAATTAAAACCCCGGGGGGATTGTCACTGTACTCGCAAGCCGTTCGCCGTTCGCTTTGGCGTTGCGAATGGACCAAAACATTTCATGCACCAAACCATTTCATGTAAAGCGTTCGCCGTTCGCTTTGGCGTTGCGAATGAACCAAAACATTTCATGTACCAAACCATTTCATGTAAATAGAGGGGGGGATATAATTTTAGATATAGATATAGTACGGGCATGCCCTAGTATATACAATACTAGCAGAAGTACCCGGCGTTGCCGGGCGGGGGAGGAGGGGTGGGGGGCGGAAGGGTAGGGGGGGGGAAGGGAGGGAAAGGGGAGGGGGGGAAAGGAGGTGAGGTATGGGGGGAGGAGGGGGGGAGGTGGGAGGGAGGAGGAGGGTGGGAGGTGGGAGGGAGAAGGAGATGGGGAGGGGAGGGGGGAAGGGGGAGGAAGGGGGAAAGGGGAGGAGGGAGGAGGGAGGCAGGGGAGGGGAGGAGGGAGGGGGGAGGCCTGCGTGGGAGTATAGCCACTGATCTATAGTATAGCAGGCAGCGTGGAGTCTGGCGGTGAGGATGGAACATCACGTGATCGCTCTGAGCGAATCAGCGAGCTGCTCTGGCACAGGCTGAGATCGGTGTATAATGCTCCTCAATGAAATGCGCTAAGTTAAATATGAATAAAAAATATGGATCTCGTCAACGGAGGTCATTTTTAGGTAGGCCATATGTACTTCCCAGGCTCAATGGCCATGTCTATGCCAAAAATCAAGTACGTGAGTCTCTCCGTTTAGGAGTCTATAGGTAACACACACACACACACACACACACACACACACACACACACACACACACACACACACACACACACACACACACACAGTGTTTTATTTATATATATTGCATACTCTGAATGCAATCTATTTGTGTGGGGATTCATCTTGAGAGATTCATTGTAAAAGCATCGTGAGTTAACTTTATATATTTTATGTGAAATAGATCAAGGTCTCTCTTCTTTAGTGTCTGTATCTAATGCCCTCAATACCACAAACTAATTTTGTTCTGTAAGACAATACACGTGAATTAAAAGATTTTTTACCCTCGCCAGAGGAGAGGACATTGCATTTGGGTCCATTTGTTACTTGGCAAAAAAGTTTTTTTGACAAGTATGTTGATCACTCCGGTTTCTGTGCGTTTGTTTGTCCGATCACTTGTACTTGCCTACAGGTCACAATTTTAAAACTGATCTTCACGAAACTTTACCAAATTGTAGAGTTGGTGGTCCGACAGAATCCTATTTATTTTTGTGGTCAAAAGGTCAACAAAGGCCAAAGGTCAACCATTTTTCTCAAATTTCTAAAATCCTCAATTTTTATCAAATTGACTTGAAATTTGAATCGGATTAACATATTAGTGAACTGAATTCAACCACCAACTAGTTTTGAGATCAATGTAGGCCAAAAGGTCAACATGGGCTAAAGGACAACAACCTTTTCAGATTTCTAAAATCCTCAATTTTCATCTGATTAACTTGAAATTTGAATAGGATTTTCATATCAGCTTACAGACTTCAACCACCAATTACATTCGAGGTCAACATAGGCTAAAAGGTCAACATAGACCATAATTCTAAAATTGTCAATTTAATCCGATTAACTTAAAATTTGAAGACGATTTGCATATCAGGTCACTGAATTCAACCACCAAATATTTTTGAGGTCAAAATGATGCTTTACTGAGTGCCATTCTACTTTGTTCTCTTTTTCCAAGTTTAACTCTATGAGTGATTTTTATGCCTCAGCCCCCGGAGGTGGACGGAGGAATTATGTTTTCGGGTTGTCCGTCCGTCCGTCCGTCTGTATAGGCTAAACCTCGTTTTTCTCAACAAACACAAATCCAATTGAGACGAAACTTTCAGGATAGGAGTGACACCCATGCAGAATGTTTTTATAATTGTGACGTCATAGGTCACGTGGTATGGCAGCCATCTTGGATTAAACGCAAATAATGAAAAAAGTATTTCCCGGAAACCGCTGAATGGAAAAATTTGAAGCTTGGCACATTGTCAAGTACTTCCAATGGGGAACAAAAGCATGATAATGATGACATCATAGGTGAAGTGGTATACCAGTCAAAATGTTTTAATCAAATTCTTTATCCTAAAAATCTGAAATTGCATGCACATCATCTATGACCCATTTGTATTGAAATATTAAATTTATGACATCATAGCTCACATGGTTTGGCAGCCATATTGGATTTAACCTAAAACCTTAAAAAAGCATCTTCTCCCAAACCACCAAATCGATTGACTCGAAATTTTACGTGTGTCATTGACTTGGCATGCCGATTAAAAGATTAGCAAGAAAACATCATTGGTCACATGGGGTGGCAGCCATATTGGATTGAAGGAAAATATTAAATAATTATATCTCTGAAACCGCTTACCCTATCAATGCGAATTTTTACAAATATAATCTAGCACCATTGCTGCATATAGTTTGAAAATGATGATGTCGTAGGTCACGTGGTTGGGCAGCCATCTTGGATAGAAAAACTAACCTTATCCGATCAGCATGAAACTTCACAAATGTGATCCTCTATCCATACATATGCAGATTGTGCATTTAAAAATCTAGTTTAAGGTCATATGTCACGTGATAAGGCAGCTATATTAGCTTGAAAGCCAATATTAAAAAAAAAATCCCTTCTCTGAAACCGCTTCACCGATCGATGTGAAACCTGTCGTGGCTGGTGAAAATATGATACTTGAAAACAGCTGAAGGGATTTCAATCAAACTCGTTTATATTTAGGACAGTGAAAGAGGGCATCCACCCATTATGGGACTATGCGGAGGCATATTGGCGACACAGTCGCATTGCTCTAGCTCATTCGTGTTTGTCTGTCTGTCTGTTTGTTTGTTTGTTCGCACAGAATAAGTATGCTTTTCTCAACAACCATTGGCCCGATTGACAGGCAATTTTCACCATAGGTGTGCCTCCTCTTGCATAATTTTTTTAATAATTTTGACGTCATCGTGGAAAAACCGAAAAACTTTGCATCTCGAAATCTCCGAAAGCGCTGTGTAGAAAAAATTGAGACATGGCTCATTATAATGAACTCTCCATGGGGAATAAAATATGTTAATGGTTATGTCATAGGTGCCTCCATTACGACGTCATAATTCGACAAGTACAAAACTTCATCCGATCAGGATGACATTTCCTCAGCGTCATCTATGGATAAATATGTGGAGAAAAAAAATGACATCATCGGTCACGTGGTTCGGCGGCCATTTTTTTTTATCTCAAAGCCTTAAAAACCCCTTTTATCCGAAAAGACTGAACAGATTGAGGCGATCATTACATGCATGATCGCATACCCATGACAAACAAAAAGTTCCATGACCATGATGTCATTGGTCACATGGTTTGGCGGCTGTTTTTTTTTTTTTGAAGAATAAACCTTTAAAAAGCCACTCCTCCAGAGTGGCTGAACATATCGAAGGGAAACTTTAAAAAAAAAATACTGTATGTTCCGCATACCCTGGCGATAGCATGTTGTCCTTGAATAATTCATACGTCACATGGTTTGTCGGCCACATTGGATTGAACGAAAATCTTTTTTAAATTATATCTCTTGAACCGCATCATTGATCAACGTGAAACTTCAAAGTAATGTAGAAGTCGTAAAGCGGAACAAGTGTTTAAAATTTCAATATGATTGGTCTTACGGTCTGGCAGCCAGAAGTTGTTATTGTTTGAAGAAGAATCTGTACTATATTATCTTCTCCAGCCATGTGAGTTTTCAATATATCTATTAATTATATACTGTTTGGAGTTAGTGGCATCCTGTCTATTAATTATGTACTATCGGAATGTACCTTTCGACACTTTGGACTGTTGAGACCCATTGGACCTTTGACTAACCTTTAAGACCCCACCCCCTACCCCCAAGACCCTTAAGACCACCAAGACCCAAAAATACCCCAAATACCCTGAACTTCCATGAAGAACCAGAGGACCCCGAGGACCCAAATTACCTTGAAGACTCCAAAGACCCAAATCGCAGGACTCAAAACACCCCAATGACCCAAAAGAGCCATAGGACCCCGATGACCCAAAATACTTTGAAGATGCAAAGGGGCTCAAAAGACCCTGAGGACAGCCTCATAAAAATAAATATATTTAAAATACAATACTGAATTCTGTTTTATAATAAGATGTCATGTGTCACGCCATGTCTGATGAAAGTGGGGTTGTACAAAAACACCCCACAAAATACACCACATAAACACGTCCTGGCGAGGGTGTGCAATCTCTGATTGCTCTTTCTTGTTTGTTTTTAAAATCCATTGATATTTCAAATATTTACTGGAAAATATACAATAGCTGTATTAAGCCAAGGTTATCCTTATTATTATATATATAAAACACAGTTTGTGTGTGTGTGTGTGTGTGTAATGTTACCGATAGACTCCTAAACGGAGAGGCTTACGTGCTTGATATTTGGCATAGACATGGCCATTGAGCCTGGGACGAACATGGCCAAACTCAAAATATATGACGATCCATATTTTTTATTCATATTTACCTCAGCGCATTTCAGCGCACGGAATCAATGGAATCAGAGCAGGTGGGCGCTGATTCGCTCAGAGCGATCACGTGATGACGCTATGAACGACGTGACGCTATGAACGCTATGACGCTATGAAAAAAAAAATCGCTATGACGCTATGAACGATATGACGCTATGAACACTATGACGCTATGACGCTATGAAAAAAAACATCGCTATGACGCTATGAACAAAAAAATCGCCCGCTTTGCCAAGGGGCTCGCTCCCCCCCCGTTCCCCTCCCCTCCCCTCCCCCGCCCGGCAATGCCGGGTACTTCTGCTAGTGGTTTATATTTTCTTCTTCTTTCAGCTCTATCACCAGCAGGATGTAGATGTGCTAATACTAACTATTGGAAATGCTTATCCTTATTCTCAATTACATTTGCAAGATCAATATACCTTAGCATTTGCCGCAATGTGCAGAAGTAGCTTATACAACTGTAAGTTTGAGAAGAGCCTGATAACTTCCCCAAATAGTGTATACGCCATTGTAACTACAACGACACTCGGTTGAGAGCATACCTCCACCAGGCTGATCAGTTTACGTTTTGTATCCCACCGATAGGCCTGATCTGGATCTGGACCTGAACCAAAATCTAATCGGCTTGTTCTCGTCACCTAACCAACTCATCCACCTAGCTTCGGCCGAATCTGTCCACAACTTTTTGAGATATCCTGTTTACAGACAGACAGACAAACAGAAGTGAAAACATAACCTCCGTCAACCTTCGGTGGCGGAGGTAATGAATGCCAAAAACAGATGACAGAAATGCAAGCCAGAGAAACTGAGTATGCCAAACCTAGGCTCATGTTCGGATTCGGTTGCCTCATGAGAACTTGCAACTCCATCACCACGTGGAGGCCGCATGGATTAATTTGGCTCAGACTTTGAGAGCAAAGTGTTGTACTCAGCAGTGCTTAGTTCACATCCTGATCTTATATTGTACGCAGCACATTCGCTGCGGGGCAGACACATTGGCTGAGGATGCGACTGTGCTTCTGATGGATTGCCCTCTGTAGGTTAGGACAGGAATTTGTAATTTGGCCATGGTGTCAGCAATAACTCGACTACCCTTCACGAAGGACAACGTGGGATCTTTAACATCCACCAATGAATTCCGGCATACAGGACGTCCAGTACAACGTGTATCCGAGGGACGATGAATCGCACTGCCTGTGAAACACTGGGATGAAGGTTTATAACTGGGCCGAGATTCGATCCCAGGCTGCACAGCTTAGAGGTGAGTATTCGTACCTCTAGGGCCTAGGCCATCCTATCCTGTCAGCCCAACATATGACATGAGAGTATATGACAAGTTTGATCAAAATCATGACATGAGAGTGTCTCATTGTGACAGAGAAGACAAATGGAATATCGTCGAACCCACTGGACGAAGCATGGCAGAACGCAAGGTTGCTCCTTTTTGGGCAATTCCTATCTGTATAATCAGATGTTGACTTTAAGTTTCTTCTTAATGCTATTTCAGTCTTAGAATAAATTGACTTGAGTTACTATACTATGGAAGTTGATAAGAATTAGTAATTCAGCTTGGTCGTGCTTGCTGATCCTTTTCTGATAAGAAGAGATAACACAGAATAGTTTGTGGTACTTGTTGAGCATTGTATTATGAAGGACATCTGCGAATTCTCCAATGACAGATTGCTAATTAATCAACTCAAAGAAATGTAATGAGGGTTTCCTCAAAGTTAGGTAGTATATTTAAATACCTAGAGCTTCCAGGGAAGCAGAACTCTACTGCACTGACTGGACAACTTTAAAGTAGGTCAGTTGTCTGTACTAGATTTGACTTAAATGAAAAGCCAACAACCTTGTGTAATAATTTTAAGGTCCTTGTATCCTTGTGTGGTAAGAGTCTCACACACCAAGTTTGATCAAAATCCATAAATATTTGTGGATGTTAAAGTCTTACCGCCATTTCGGAGCTGAAAACAATATGGCGGCCATTTTGTGACGGATCGGGTTGGAATGCAATAGCAACCTACCTTGTGTGATAAGGGTTAAACATTCTAAGTTTGATAAAAATCTGTTAATATTTGTGGACGCTAGAGTGTTAACGTCGTTTTCATGACCAAAAACAAAATGGTCGCCTAAGTCCGTCATTTTTCAACGGATCGGGCTGAAATGTAATAACAACCTGGTCCTTGGCGTAAGGATGCTGCATGTCAAGTTTGATCAGAATCGGTTGATATTTGTGGACGCTGGAGTGTTAACGTCGAAAAGTTAACGGACGACAGACGACAGACAACGACAGACAACGACGACGATAGATGGAGGGTTCAGTATGTGATGAACTCAACTACACGGTCGTCCAGTTGAGTTAAAAATGTTAATACGACCCTTTGTTACCACAATATATATTGAAGAGCTGAAAGAGTGTCAACATCCAGGTCAATTAACAAAATAATTAAGTTTTTTTTTTTTGGTATACTTAGTCAAGGCTCATATAAGAGCTAACACATAAAACATGTAATAAAGAGAGGGAGACAAGAGGGGGGGGGGGGGGGGGAGAGAGCGAGAGAGAGAGAGAGAGTGCCAGTGCACGACAATAGTAGAGAACAGGGACAGTGGTAGATCTGTGGAAGGGAAAGGGCTGGGGCACACACAGTACATGGGATAAACAAGATGGACACTACATTGGATTTCAGGAAAGAAAACAGAATTTGAAGGAGGTGGATTTTGGGTGTATTACCAGGGGTAGAAAAGATCATGGCTATGGATGGGGAAAGATCAGAGATGGCATTGGACAGCTGTTTTTGGAGATGTCAATGATTCTGAAAGTCCTGGTTTCTTCAGTGTGAAGTCAAGATAGGTGTGAGGCAGGAGCACCAGGCCAGAGGGGAGAGCAGTACCCCCTTTAAGCTGCAGAGGAAAGCTTCGTATGTGGTGAGGAGCTCAGGTGTGCCAAGGAAGGACTTCGCACGACGGAGGATGCCCAGTCAGCGACTGGCTTTGGAGGCCAGCTTGGAAATGTAATTTTCGCAGGAAAGATCATGGCACATAGTGAGACCCAAAAGCTTCAGCGACAGAACTTCTTCAAGAGGATTGTTGAGAAAGTATATGGGAGGGTTTTCCAGACGGTCTTTTCGGAGAGACATAGTGAGAGTGTGAGATTTGTCAGGACTGAAAGACTTGTTCCACTTGTTTGACCAGTTTGTGCTTTTAACCAGGTCATTTCCACATAATTTATCCAGTATTCGGGCATGGGACTATTATTAGGGCATGGCACCACCATTGGGGCATGGCACCATATCTCGGGACCATTGTTTTGACGAATCATTGCCCATTACGCAAAAATAAACAAGAATAGTAACACAAGAACATAATTTTGAAATAACACAACACCTCAGGATGGCATTTCATTGTGCAAAATTACTTTTATTCAAATATATACCAATAATATATCCAGCAACAAATCATTTATGAAGCTCAAAATAAGATTTTTAAAAATAAAAGTCCACAATACAAGCGTCCCAGAGGATGTTGATGAAGTAGTGAACTAACATTTGAGCTGTCCAGCCGGGGTTTAAATCTCTGCCCAACTATAAACTGCTGGATTTGTATTTCGCAGGCATTGCATTGCTTCACAAAGTGCACTGTCCTCGGGATGGATATTAACCCTGGGGAGCCAACCACACTAATTATTAGTGGTGGCCATTAAAAAAGAACATGGTGTATTTTCCTGTAAGAGCGATTAGTCAGTGGACATTAAAGAGAACACGGTGTCTTTTCTGAAGAGCGAGTAAAGAGCAGCCTGACAGAATTTAATATTCCTTCCAACATTAGGTCTGGCCAGCCGGTGGCAAAAGACGTAGGCCGAGCATACACGCTCCATTAGGGCAGCTGACCCCACTAGGTGACATTAATCGGGGCCATTCAAATAGTTGTTGTAGTACAAGTATTATTAGATAAGAAAATTACACAAGCCCAAACTTGTACAAGAAAGATCAAAATAATATTTTCTCACCCGATTAACCCTTCTCGACTCACCCACTTAATCTTCATGTACTTGCAGGTCGATATTATTTCCTTCCCTCTTCCTCTCTCCCCCTTCACCTGCTTTTTCCAACCCTTTATTGTTGTGTACACATATTGCTTGACTGCTCCAATATCAGTGTGCTACCTTCTACACTCAGTAAACTTGCCCTTTCATGAGCCTCGATTTTGTATGCAAAAAAACAATAATGTTGCAACAATGAAATTAAATGCTTTATCAACAGTTTAGGATTAGATAACACGGGTTTGTTTCCTTTGAAGTAATTCAAGAGGAGTTCTATGGTGTGTTCGATCAGGCTGATAGGCAACGATGTCCTCAAAAAGCAAAACTTCATCGCAGTGTCACAAGTTCTTCAGCAGACGTTGGGTGAATGGCTAATGTTGCGTCAAAGTTTGCTTTCGTTGCTCCCATTTGGATAGCGACGGCAAACCCTTGTAAAATCTCATCACATCCCATTCCCTGCATGTGTAATCCAACTACCTGAAATTAACCGCAGAAGACAAAAAAATAATCATTTGTAGCATCAGATATTCCTTCAGCAACATAAAGTAGCTAAAATAGATTCAGTTACAAAATGAATTACAATTGCAACTAGAGAGTTCATAGAACACTATACCCCACGCAGTGTTCAAGTATTGACTTCAATTTCAATATAATAATGATTTTAAAGATTGTTAAAAAAAACAAGTTTAGTGCTACTGAAGTAGTCTTACACATCACCCTTATACACTGTAATAAGATGACGTTGAGTCGCAGTTTAGGACATGGAGGCTTTATTGATCACCGTAGAACGCAGCATCGATCGGCATTGTACATAGCCATAATCGGTGGCCTCTTCACCCCGGTACTGTACCCTCTCACATGCCATGCCCTCTCATGCTTTATATCAATATACATCATGGTTCTTGGAAGTATTATGAAGGCAATTTGTGGTCTACAGCGTTCAACTATATAATTCAATTTGAATAAAGGTTTAAAGAGGTTTAAAGGCATGTATAGGGGGTCGCCGCTATCCATTGTTTCGCATATAGGTCCATCAGTTACTTCGGAACATTTTCATCATACATCCAACAATTATCCGTACTAACATCCATTAGCCGGAAAAGCAGTTACCAAGTGTCCCACCCCACAATACTTTGCGTACTAGCTTCCCGGAGTTCCACCCCAGTATGCACTGTGTCCTCTCCCTCTCGGGCTCTATTTCACACTGTGCATTGTTGAACTAACACCACGACGTACTGTCCATAATATATTTTTTTTTTATCTTTGTGTACGTTACCACGGTAATCATTGAACAATGAGTGGTAAACGAAGTGGTAACGAAAAGGGTGAACCTGCACGTAAACAGCAACGCAGTTGTGTAACTCTGGATGTCAAATTAGGCATAGTGAAACAAAATAAAAATGGTGAAAGACCAGCCGATAATCACTCGCCATCTTGGTTCTCCGCCACCGACTGGTCAAACTATCTTTAAAGAACATCCACGAGGGCATTGCAGATGGAACGGCGTGACGCAAGACATGCCATTCAGGTAATGCAGCCCGTTCTGCAGGAACAGCCGAAGTGGACGCGTCTGCCATGGTGGTCGTGGCGACCGCGGGAGCTCTTCGTGAGGTCCAGTGTGGACACTGCAGGGGATCGCAGCGCGAGTATCGGTTTCATGGCACGAGTGTGTGTGCAGGTACAAAGCCTGGAGCCTGGGTCCATTGGAGAAACCACGTGGCCCAGTGGGAAAGATATAATTTCGAGGGCAACGGACTGATGCAGGCAGCTTGACAGAGACCAATAGAGCTTTTCATGGTGTAAGACTGCTAAATTATCATTATAAAATATTTAAAAGATATGGTAAGTGAGATAAAAAGGTGTTTGGGTTTTTTAATTAGTTTAATTTATCGTATATTTCCTATGTTTTGTGTGGTTCATACATATTTTTGGATTGTTAGTATTGCTGAGTGGTGTTGTATAACACGTAAATCAAGTGTTGGAACACATTCCCCCTTAACCACCGTTCCCCCTTAATTACACGAATATTCCTATGGGGGAAATTCCCCACTATCCGTCGTTTTGTTACAAGTCTAACTTTTTTGGAACACATCTTGGACGTATAGCCAGGCCCCCTGTTCATAAATCAATTCTGGGTTTTACCGCCGTTTTACCCAGTGTTTATTACATCACCCTATCGACCACGTTACATTTGTTCTTCATGCCTGTTGTTTGTGTCCTTTATGACGTCTTTAAAAACAGTACGATTCCTGTTTGGTATGATTTTCAATTCTGTTTGTCTGTCAGGTAAGCAGACAGAGTAAAATATCATATCACTCCACTCTGCGCATGTGGGGTCAGGATGAACTCAGAGCCAAAGTACTGGAAAACGCCAAACTTGTCTTCCTATTCATGTTTAAAATATAACATTCAATTTAAATAAGTTGTTACTCGAACATAAACTGATCAGACAGACATATAGACAGACGGAAATGAACCAATTGCTTAACCCTGCGTTTCGCTTCGCATGCGTGGGGTAAAAAGGCAATGTGACAGAATTTACCACAAACGTTGACCAGGCTTTCGCCAGATGGTGTTAGACATCCTTAAAAAAATTCCTTGTAGACATATCTCAGAATCTTACCTGCTCGTTAGCATTTGCACACACCAGTTTCATCACACATTTTCTCTTGTGCTCCGTCACAGCATAGTATAATGGAGTAAATGTAGAGCGGTACACCTTGATATTTTGCCCATATTTAGCTTCTGCTTCACCTGTTCATGTGAAATGACATTGTTTGAGAAAGATGAAGACAATCAGAGCTTGCAATAACATGCAATAGAACCAGTAGTTTGGCCAGCTGAAAATACAAGACATACCTTCGGTCAAACCGATGGTAGCAATCGGTGGATGACTAAACACAACAGTCGGGATGTTTTTATAGTCCAGCTTTGCATTGGCCTCTCCCCCAAACAACCGGTTGGCAAGCTTCCTCCCAGCAGCAATTGCGACTGAGAAAAACATCGACTGTATCACTCAACTATCCTTTCTGACACATTTGCAAAATATTTTTCAAACCAAGAAGCACGCAGAGATTTAAGAGACAGGAGTACACCATTGCATGATACTTCCTGTTATGTAGGGAGTATGCATTTCATTCCCAAATACTAGGCTGTTCACTTTTATTGTAGAAAACAAGGAATAACACGAGTTTCCCTTTCAAAGCGAGTGGACGGCAAGTTCCGCATTCCTCTATGAGCTACGTTATGTCGATCAGATCGGTTTTGTCCTCCTTTTACTACTGTTCATTAATTTATTACCTCCGCCACCAAATGTGGAGGGAAGGTATGTTTTCATTCCTGTCTGTCTGTTTGTTTATGAACAAGATATCTCAAAACGTTGTGGACGGATTTGGACGAAATTGGGCGTGACCAATTTAGGCAGAGGTAGCGTATGTGACGAGGACAAAATGATTAGATTTTGGTGAAGATCCAGATTCCGATCCGGCTACTAGAATTTTTTAAAGTGATTCTTCACCATTGAGAGATGGGGCTAAATGATATATAGCAGGATATCCCAAAAAGTTATGGATGGATTTGGACTAAATTTGGCAAAGAGGTAGTGTGTGTGACAAGGACGCCTTGATTCAATCTTGGTGAAGATTCGAATCCGGATCCGGATCAGAGAATTCTTAAAGTGATTCTTCACCAAAAAGTGATAGGGCTAAACCGATATATAGCAGGATATCGCAAAAAGTTACGGACGGATTTGGATGAAACTTGGTGGAGAGGTTAGGTGTGTGACAAGGATGAATCGATTCAATTTTGGTGAAGATCTGAATATGGATTTGGATACAATAATTATTTAATTTATTAAAGTGATTCTTCACCAATGTAATTTTAATGTAATTAATTACAACTCATGTAATTACCCGAGGATGAATATATTATATTATTAACCAAGGATGAATACAATATTATATTATTAACTGAGGATGAATATGATTACAATATTATATTATTAACCGAGGATGAATATTATATTATCTGGTCAGGATTTGGGTTTCACCCACACTGCCATACTATTTTTGCAATCTCTAATCGCAGTCCACACAGAATCCTGCAGCTTAACGGCTACACGTGAAAAAGCTGAATGCCTCAACTCTGTGTTTGCCTCTAAATCTTGTGTCCCAAACCGATCCCTCTCTGTACCCACCATACCCAGTCGTACCCAGCTGCTCGTGGACTCTGTGTCCTTTCCTCCTGACAAGGTGGAAAAGGTTCTGTCAACCCTCAACTCTGATTCTGCAACTGGACCTGATGGCATCAGCCCACGGGTCCTAAAATCCTGTTCTTCCACTCTTTCACTCCTTCTCTCTGTTCTCTTCACCCTCTCTTTTGCTCAAGGTCATCTGCCATCTGCTTGGAAATCAGCCAACATCACCGCTTTACACAAAAAAGGTGCAAAAACAGATCCTAGCAACTACAGACCAATCAGCCTTCTCCCAATTATCAGCAAAGTCATGGAATCCATCATTGCTTCGGATATGAAATCTTTCCTCTTCTCCAATGGCTTGATCTCTGATCATCGATTTGGTTTCAGACCAGGTCACTCCACTCTGGACATGCTGCTTCTGCTTTCTCAACAATGGATGGAGGTTCTCAATGCCAAACAGGAAATTAGAGCTGTCTCCCTTGACATATCACGTGCCTTCGATACGGCCTGACACCCCGCTCTGCTCACCAAACTCTCCTTCTTTGGTATCCATGGAAATCTCCACGCATGGCTGGCGGACTTCCTCTCTAGTCGTAGTCAACGTGTGGCCCTGAATGGGTTTCTCTCATCTCCTCTTCTGGTTCAGGCTGGAGTTCCCCAAGGCAGTGTTCTGGGCCCTGAGCTTTTTCTGGTCTTCATCAATGATCTCTCTGACTCTCTGGAAAATCCTCTCTATCTCTTTGCTGATGACTCCACTCTCTGCCGCTCCATTCCTCATCCGTCAGATCGGCAGTCTGCAGCCTCCTCACTCTCTGCAGACCTGGACAAAATCACAGACTGGGCAAACAAGTGGAACATGTCTTTCAATCCTGACAAATCTCACACTTTTACGATGTCTCTCCGAAAAGACCGACAGGACAACCCTCCCATCCACTTTCTGAATAATCCTCTCCAAGAAGTTCTGTCACTCAAGCTTTTGGGTCTCACTATCTGCGATGATCTTTCCTGGGAAAACCGCATTTCAAATCTGGCCTCCAAAGCCAGTCGCCGACTGGGCATCCTCCATCGTGCGAAGTCCTTCCTTGGCACACATGAGCTCCTCACCACACACAAAGCTTTCATCCGCAGCTCAATGGAATACTGCTCTCCCCTCTGGGCTGGTGCTCCTGCCTCACATCTAGCTCGTCGTCACGCTGTTGAAACCAATGCATTCAGAATCATTGGAATCTCCCACGATGAAGCCAACTCCGAGGGCCTTTCACTCACTCACCGCAGGCAGGTTGGTGGTCTTTCTGTATTCCACCGACTCCACTCTGGCCTTGATCCCCCAGCTCTCTCTGTGCTCTGTCCCCCAAATATTCGTACAGGTTGCACAAGATCTGCCAGCATCCCTCTTCTGGTGAAACTGCCAAAATCTAGGCTCTCTGCTCACCTTCATTCCCCTTTTCTCCCACCTCTGGAACAAACTCCCCCACTCCCTTCAATCCCACTCCTCCCTCCAGGTCTTTAAAACAGTGTTCACCACCATCTCTTATCTTCCCCCATCCAAAACCTTGATCTTTTCTACCCCCGCTAATTTCACCCCAAATCCACTTTTTTGAAATACCAACTTCTTTCCTGGAAGTCCTTGGTGTCCTTGTGTCTTATACTTCTCCCCCCCCCCCCTTTCCCACGCCTCCTCCCCCCAAGCCCTTTTCCTCCCACACATCTCCTGATGTCCCTGCTCCCAAATGTTGTGTTTGTGTGCTTCCCCTTCTCTCCCCATCTTGTCCACTGCTCCCTCTTTTTATATATTGGCGCTGAGGAAGCGCCTTTAGCGATTGACTTCCAGCCAGTGTAACGCTAATTCCTGTCACAGGAATTCTGAGATCATATAAGTGGGCGTGGCAGTTCCTGATTGGTTCGTGTTGGGGAACGCCTTCTTGCTGCCGACGTGACGTAAATTCGCGCACGCGCACTGGTGATTGGCGCTGAGGAAGCGCCTCTAGCGAATGACTTCCAGCCAGTGTAACGCTAATTCCTGTCACAGGAATTCTGAGATCATATAGGCTCTCTGCTCACCTTCATTCCCCTTTTCTCCCACCTCTTCGACTTCGACTTCCGTTTCGACTTCCGTTTCGACATTCGACTTCCGTTTTCCGGTCCGGTCGTGAGAGGACGCTGGCGTCGTTTGCTCGCCGCTTCTCTGACTGGACCATTGTCCGTGTCTTGCTTTCCTGGTGGTCGTGGCGGATTTATGGCCATTGAGTCTTCCTCTGCGCGGTCCCGGCTCTGCTCTGCTGCTCCGGGCTTCACCTGCTCGGCTCCATCGCTGTTTCCTCGGGCCCACTCCCGTTGGTTGTGTCGATTGTTTCGCCTCCTCACCCTTGGCCGCGTGCTCGCTTTGCCTTCGCTCCTGCTGGCATGGCTCTGCGGTACTCTGCCGCAAGGCTTCTCCTGCTTAAAACCCGCTCCACCCCATCATGCATCTCTGCAATCAGATCGAATGGACTCCTGCGTCGACCCAGGTACATTCACCGTGGCTCCGGTCGTAAGTTTGTTTATTTACAATCAGGTCACTCCATCCCCATCCTCTGGTCGGCTCAGCGCACTCCCACTCATCGTCCCAACACACCTGGTCACAACAACGCACAAAATCGCACCTCCTGTCTGCGAACCCTGGCCAAATCACCTGGATTCATACCCGCCGTACAAAACAACATCAAGCTCACCCTGTTCAATACCCGGTCCCTCAACAACAAATGCCTCATCCTGAACGACTACATCCTGGAAAATAAACTGGACTTTCTCTGTCTCACTGAGACCTGGCAACAACCACTGGACTACTACACGCTCAACCTCACCACACCCAATGGATATTCTTACATCAATAAACCACGCTCGGAGGGCCGAGGTGGTGGAATTGCCGTTATTCACCGACAAGACATCAAGACCAACCTCATCTCCATCTCATCTGCTCCATCATTTGAACACCTGGCTTTTAAACTCTCTGGTCACACACAGTCAGTCATGGCTGTTGTCTACCGCCCTCCCAAACCACACCCATCATTCCTGTCTGACTTCTCCTACTTTCTGACCCAGCTATGTTCCCTCTCCCCCTCAATCCTCCTCCTTGGTGATTTCAATATCCACATGGACTCCACTGACTCCACGCTAACCACTGACTTCACTGATTTACTCACCTGCTTTAACCTCACTCAACATGTCAACTTTCCTACCCATAACCGTGGTCACATTTTGGACCTTGTCTGCTCTACTGGACTAATTTTGCACCATCTCTCTGGCTCCGACCTCACTCTCTCTGACCACCTAGCCATCACTCTGACCATCAACATCCCCACCCCAGCACCAAGGCATTATCGCACTATCAACTTCCGTAAGCTAAACGCTTTTTCACCTGCCTCATTCTCATCGACCCTCTCTGAAAAAATGTCCACTTCTCCCTTCGTTGACCTCCACACCCCTTCTGACCTCACTGACTACTACAACCACACTCTCTCTTCCTGCCTTGACCAAATTGCGCCTATAAAAACCAAAACAGTTTCTTTCACCCATTCTGCTCCCTGGTTTACCCCTGAGCTCCGCCTAATGAAAACTCGTGCTCGCCAACTTGAAAGACTCCGCAATAAAACAGGTCTCACAGTTCACTCCCAGGCCTACAAGGACCACATACAACACTATAAAGATGCCCTCTCCCGCGCCCGCTCCGCCTACTACTCTCAAATTATCCACTCTGGCTCCGGAAACCCAAAAGCACTCTTCTCTACAATAAACAAACTCCTCAGCCCCCTGAACACCACCACCCAGTCATTCACAATAGACAACTGCATCTCCTTCCTTTCATTCTTCCAACGCAAAATTGAAAACATCTACAACAGCTTGACCACCGCCGCACCCGCTCCCCCTCAAACCACCTGCCCCCCCTTATCCTGCCATCCCCTGTCTCAATTCTCCCCAGTCTCCCCTACTGACCTCTCTGAACTCCTCATCGGAATGAAAACTGCCACCTGCACTCTTGACCCCATCCCCTCCAGCTTTGTCAAGGCCTCCCTTCCTGCTCTTTCTCCACTTATCATTGCAACAATAAACTCCTCCCTGTCTACAGGCATCGTCCCACCATCCCTCAAAATTGCTGCTGTTACCCCCATTCTGAAAAAACCTGGACTAAACCCTGACACCCTAAATAACTTCAGACCCATCTCCAACCTACCCTTTCTGTCAAAGGTTTTGGAACGCGCTGTAGCCACTCAACTCAAGCATCACCTCTCTGCCAATAACCTGTATGAAACATTCCAATCCGGATTCCGGTCCAACCACAGTACTGAAACTGCTCTCCTCAAAATCACCAACGACCTTCTCCTCTCCTCTGATGCTGGCAACCTCAACATTCTCATCCTCCTCGACCTCAGCGCTGCCTTTGACACCATCGATCACACCATCCTCCTCACCCGACTTGAAACCACCTTTAACATTACCGGCACTGCCCTCTCTTGGATTAAATCATACCTCTCTGACAGACGTCAGTTCATCTCCATCAATAACTGCAAATCCCCCACTGCTCCCCTCCCCCAAGGTGTCCCCCAAGGTTCAGTTCTTGGCCCCCTCCTCTTTATCCTTTACCTGTCCCCCCTCGGTCACTTAATCCGCCGTCATGGTCTCCAATTCCACTGCTTCGCCGATGACATCCAGCTTTTCATCTCCACCAAGTCCATCTCCACCGCCACCCACTCTATCCTGACAAACTGCATCACTGAAATAAAATCCTGGCTTCAAATCAACTTCCTCAAACTTAACTGTGATAAATCTGAAATAATCATCATTGGCCCAAAAACGCTCACCAAGTCCACCCATAACTTTGCCCTCAACATCGACGGTTTCCCAGTGTCCACCTCCCCTCACATCCGGAATCTTGGCATCATCTTTGACCAAACCCTCTCCTTCGACAAATACACTAAACAGATCACAAAGACAGCCTTCTTCCACCTGAAAAACATCGCCCGTCTCCGTCCATCCCTCTCCTCTGTGGCTGCAGAAACCCTCATCCACGCCTTCATCACTTCCCGTCTGGACTACTGCAATAGCCTCCTTTATGGTTCACCCTCAACAATCACCAATAAACTCCAATACATTCAGAACTCCGCTGCCCGTCTACTCACCCATTCCCGGACCCGTGACCACATCACCCCCGTCCTTTACAAGCTTCACTGGCTCCCCATCTCCCAGAGAATCCAGTACAAAATCCTCCTCTTGACCTACAAAGCCCTCCATAACCTGGCCCCATCCTACCTGGCTGACCTCCTCTCCAGACACACTCCCACCCGCAACCTCCGCTCTGCTGGTACCAACCTCCTGACCCCCCCCATCCGGACCAAATTTAGATCCTGGGGGGACAGGGCCTTCTCCATCGCTGCTCCCACCCTCTGGAACTCGCTACCTCACACCATCAGAGACTCCTCCTCACTCACCACATTCAAAACATCACTCAAGACCCACCTGTTCAACACTGCATTCAACATTTAACCCACAGCATCTAACCCCTGACTATCTCCTCTCCTTCTCCCTCCTTTGTGCTTTGAATATTTCCCTATTGATTCTTCTTTTTTTGCAATTGTCTTTATGTTTTGCTATGCGTTATGTTTTGCACTCTGTCAAAGCGTCTTTGGGCTTCCTGAAAAGCGCTATATAAAATAAATGCATTATTATTATTATTATTATATAAGTGGGCGTGGCAGTTCCTGATTGGTTCGTGTTGGGGAACGCCTTCTCGCTGCCGACGTGACGTAAATTCGCGCACGCGCACTGGTGAAGCTTACTCGATCGTACTCTATCCCATATTACATGTACTTTCATTGCATACAAATTATACTTCCTCCTAGAAATTCCATGCCCGAACCTCAGCGCAATCCAAGAGGATTCACTTGTTTTGTTTGTCTTTGATTTGTTTGTGTGATAAATGTTAGCTCTTTCACGAGCCTCGATTCTGTATCAAAAAAAAAAAAAAAAAATCCTCTACATTAATGTCATTCCTTACCCTCCATCATCCCTTAGTTTTCCGAGCTATTCTCTTTACTGTCTCTTTTAAAAGCCCTTGCTCACCTCCAAGATATACCATCAGCTATTAGAGGTTCACCTGACTATTCTTGTGTAAATGTAGACGCAAAAAAATATTTAATAAGCCTGCCATCTCATCATTACCATCCATCCACCAATTCTCCGGTGATATTTATTAAGGGGCTCACATTATCTTATCCTGTTCTTTACTCCTTGTATACTTAAAGAATGTCTTGCTGATATATTTAATATTTTTGGCCAGATCTTTTCCATATCCTCTTTTAGCTTGCCGAGTTAATTGCTTAACTAGCCTCGGTTTCATCCTATACTGATATGAGTCGGACTCTATTTCTGTTATTTTGTGCTTAATGAATGCCTTCTGCTTATCCTTAATCACACTGCCTACATCCATGCTCAGCCACCCGATCAAGAAAATCCTCCTCGGCTGTGCTTTTTCCCGGTTCCTGGACCCAATCCATCCTTGGCAAATTCAAATACCCCATAATCAATACTCTTTTCTTTCCGCATGCCTTCCTGAATTATTAATGAATCCCTCTCTCCTGCACCTCCCTTATATCATGAGCCATATTGATTCATCATACAAGCATTTTACTATTCTTACAACCTCGAATCTCAATCCACACAAAATCCTCGACAATAATTCCCTTTATTCTCCTTTGCAATCTTCTGAATCCTCATTCTCGTCCTCCCTCCATACCTCCCTCCATCAAATACTTCCTCATAATAATCTCTCCCTCCCCCCTATCCTGACGACGATTTAAAAAAAATTAGCTTTTGATCTGAATCTATTTTTCTGATTGCTCTCATTAACCCACAACCTTCTCTTGCTTTCCTCCTTCCTATTTTCCTCACCATCTAATAGAAGTTGAACCTGTAGATGAGCAATAGTGCAATTACGTTTTTTCATTCCAGGTTGAGACAGAACTGAAAGTAAGGAACGAGCGAAAGAATGGTGGAAGTGGATGCAGTATTAGATGGCAAGAAAGAACATGTATAATCCAGGAATGTTTGCTAAGTTAATAGGAGTTCCCAAACAGCGAACTTTGATGCAAAAGGAGGCCATTAGGGCCATCCATCAAAGCCTGTGCTATTATTACTAACATATGCTTGTTTGTCCATGCTCTATCCTTTTTATGCCTCTGCCGACAAAGTCGCCAGAAGCATTATGTTTTCAGGTTGTCCTGAACGTGACTCAGGCTTGGAGACGACGTGAAGCTGGAAGGTGTGAAAACATTTTGTTACCTAGGAGACATGCTGAATGGAGAAGATGGATCAGACTCAGCAACGGTTGCTGGAGTGAGATGTGCATGGAAGAAGTTTCGGGAAATGAGTGGCGTGCTGACGAGGAGGGGAGTGTCGTTGAAGCTGAAGGGAAAGGTGTATGCTGCATGTGTGAGAAGTGTTATTATTTATGGGAGCGAGACATGGGTAATGAACGTAGAGCAGCAACGAAGGCTGGAAAGGGTGGAAATGCGAATGGTTCGGTGGATGTGTGGAGTATCGTTGAGAGAGAGGAAGACAAATGATGAACAAACAGGTTGAGATGGTTTGGTCATGTGTTGAGGAAGGATGAAAGTGACTGGTTGAGAAGAGTGATGGAAATGAATGTAGAAGGAAGTAGAGGACGGGGAAGACCGAGAAAGACTTGGCTAAAGATGGTGGACGAAGAAATGCGGGCAAGGGGGTTAAACAAGGGGAGATGTAGAAAATAGGGCAAAATGGAGAAGATTGTCATGCGGCCCGCAAGGCTAATCCCCGCTCTAGCAGAGAAAATGGCCTTAAAATGCCTGTTGTTGTTGTTGTTGTTGTTCGCCCGGCTGTCTGTCCGTCCGTCCGTCCATCCGTCCATCCGTCCATCCGTCCATCCGTGATAGGTTTTCATTACCGCAATAACTTGAGAACGGCTAAAGGGACCTTAGTCAAACTTGGCACAGGTATGTAAAATATTGTAAAGATTAAGTGATTAGATTTTGGGGTCAAAGGTCAAATCTGTAATAGGTCTATAACTTGAGAACAACTGAAGTGATCTAATTCAACTTAGTACAGGTATGTATAATGATGTAAAGATTAAATGATTAGAATTTGGGGTGAAAGGTCAAAGGTCAAGTCTGTAATAGCTCTATAACTTGAGAACGGCTGAAGTTATCCAATTCAAACTTGGTACAGGTATATATAATGATGTAAAGATTAAATGATTAGATTTTGGGGGTCCCAAGATCAAAAGCCAAAGGTCATGTCAGGTAAAAATGTGCCATGGGGGAAACCACAACTGTCATGTCAGGTAAAAATGTGAGAACTTGTGAACAGCTGAAGAGATTTAAATTAAAACTTGGTACAGATATGTATAATGATGTAAACATGAACTGAATAAATTTTGGGGTCAATAGATCAAAGGTCAGAGGTCATTTCAGGTAAAAATGTGCTAACTTGGGCACAGCTGAATGGATTTAAATCAAACTTGATACGAATATTATAATGATGTAATAATGTGGGCAGAGGCATATCAGTCGACGTCATGACGTCAAAGAGTGCCGTTCTAGTTAAATGCTAAGTGTCAAGCAAGGAAGCAGTGTTACGTGGTCCTCCCGGTAACTACTTGGTCTTGGTGACCCCCGGACCGTGGGAGGACCCCGCCAGAAAGATCTCGGATTTATACGCTTTCGTAGCGCAATCAATATGAAGGACACAATAATTCAAGTCAATAAGAAACCCCACACCAAGGATCCGGATTACTCAATAATATATTCCCCAATCAATCAACAACCATCAACAATCAATCACCAATATTACTAAGATGGCCATCTCATATATTTCCCCCCTTTCACCACTCACGACCCCTCAATGGTCACTGTCCCTCACAATGTCTCTGGGCCCCTCCAGACCAAGGTGAAGGTCGACTTCTCCGCACACGGGCGGTTGAACGAACCCCTGGCTGACGTGCTCCAAACGTGCACGTCGCGTACCGGGAACAGCTGCTGCCGCGCACACCTCCTTGCAAAGCAAAGCGGGCAAAGCAAGGCACGGCTCGCCAAGCACGCGAGGCCCAAGGTGCGACCCGTACGCGTCCTTGTAGACGTTGAGGCGAACTGTGCCGGACGCTTGGTTCCGTGCGCGAACCCACGGCAACTTGACGCGTAACCAGTAATTACCCCGCGCAGGTAACTCCTCTCGCCAGACGGGCTTTCAAACGCAGCGTTCCCCACGCTGCTCAATATCGACACCGCTCGCGTCGGAGCTGGGCGAGGAAGAAGAAGACGGCCGCTTCTCTCGGACCTCGTGTCTTTTTTCTTCTTCCGGTTCACCATCCCGTTTCCGGTCTCCTGTTATCCTCTCTAACCTAACCTAACCTCTAACCTCTCTAATCTAACCTCTCTAACCTAACCTCTATCCGGTCTAATGTGGGGCCTCTCTAACCATTTAACCACAACAACCTTTAATAGAATAAACATTAATAAGCAATGACATGAATAGTAATTCACCTAAACCCGGAATCCGTAACACTCCCCCCCTTCAAGAAAGAAAGTTTGAACCCTGCGAAAAATTTCTGGGCCGGCCAACTTTGATAAACAAACCCGATACCCCAAATCATCCGTTCCCCCCGGGCACAATTATCGCATCTCAAAAATAAAGCAACAAACTTTCACCCAAACCCCCCAGAGATTCCAAGGTAATTCCCTCTAGACCAAGCGTCAACAACTTCTAGTTGCTCTTGGATGGAGGCCCAGCTGAGTACTCACTACATGGACGCCTTAAGGAATGTGGGGTTCACGGTTAGTCCGGGGAGGAAAGTTCATTACATGGACGCCTTTAAGAACATGGAGTTCACGGTTAGTCCGTGCAGGAACGTTCCCTACCGGGACGCCTTTTAAGAACGTGGCGTTCACGGTTAGCCCGTGTAGGAGCCCAGGCTCGGCGGCTCCGCCATATATAGAGTGCTTCAACTTCTCCGGACTCCTAACAGTTACGGTGGGACCCCTTGTCCCAGCAGTCACCTGACTGGCGGTCTCCTTCTCGGCCAGTCCTCTGCCAATCATTCTTTCGGGAGATGCCGTAACTCTGGGAGCCTCCATAGTAATATCGGCTGCTGCCAACACCAAAACTACCGCGAAGTGGTCCTCTTCTGTAGACCTCTCGACGCCTACGAAATGCCTTCCCTACTGTTATGGTCCGACCCTCCAAATCCTTACCATTCCAATTCTTCTCTGCCTCCCTGGCGTCTCTTGTGCTTGCAAACGTGACAAAGCCGAACCCTCTTGACCGTTGCGTTTCCCTGTCTTTTACCACCCGCACTTCCACCAGCGGCCCATATCTGTTGAAGACAGAGGTCAGAACTTCTTCCTCTGTGTTGAAGTTCAGTCCCCCTACGAATAACTTCGAACTTTTGTCGCCATCCCGAGCTGGGGTGGTGTTATTTCCCCTGCGGGGCTCTTTACCCACCCTCGGGTTACCATAAATTTGCCCCCCGGCCAAATCATTCCCGATAATCAGAGATACTCCCTCTACAGGAAGCGTGGCTTGTAAACCGACGGTGACCAGTCCTGACACCAAATCGGATTCCAAATGGATGACATGAAGTGGGGCACTAACACAGCCACCGATCCCTTGTAACCGAACACTATCACCAGTTGCGGTACTCTTTGACAATGGCAAAATGCCTTCAAGCATTAAGGATTGATGGGCTCCTGTGTCCCTCAATACCCTAACAGGTCTTGGGTTAGTCAAGTCTCCCTCGAGTGAGACAAACCCCTCATACATAAATGGTTGGTAACTCTTCTGTGGGCGATTTCTTACGCTAGCCATCGCGTTCGGAGTTGTAATAGTCGGACTCCGCTCTGGGTTGTCCCTTTTCATGAAGTAACAACTGGACATCAAGTGTCCAGGTTTTTTGCAAAATGCGCAAGTAGGCCCGGAGGAAAAACTCATGGTCTGCCTCGGGCCCCCCGGGAAATAAGTTTGTCTTGGGCCCGTAGCCCTCGGATTTCGAACAGTTGGGGTATCCGCGTTGTCCCCATAATCCTCTCGAGGCCGCCGCCATGTATTGTCGTTCTCCGCACCGGGTGTTCCATAACTCCCCTGCTGAAGTCTAGGCGAGGAGCTAGGTGTGTGGACCCCTATCCGGTGTGTTAAGGCATAATCATCTGCCATGGTGGCTGCGTCCCACAACTTTGGTACTTTCTTTTCCTACAGGTACACTTTGATGTCCTCGTGGACACACTGTTGAAATTCCTCCACCAGCATCAGGTCACGCAATGCTTCGAAGTCGTTCCCGACTCCTTTCGACTCACACCACCGATCAAACATGTTTTCTTTCACTCTGGCAAACTCCACATGGGTCTCACTCTCCCTCTTCCTGGCATTCCTGAATTTTTGCCGGTAAGCTTCAGGAACCAACTCATAGGCTTTGAGGATGTGCTTCTTCAATACCTCATAATCTGCACATTGGTCCATTGGTAGCGCCGAATAAATCTCTTGAGCTTTACCAACCAGCACACTTTGCACTAGTATGGTCCAGGCCTCCTCCGGCCAGTTTAACTGTCGAGCCACTTTCTCAAAGTGTGGAAAAAATTGAGTGACTTCCTTTTCACTGAAGGGTGGAACCAGCATCACATGTCTGCCCACATCCCAGGTTTTCTGGCTAGGTGTCGACCCCGTCAGCAAGGGTGGTACCTCTCCCCGTTCTCTCATTAAATCCAGCTCCTTGAATTTAATTTCTTGCTGAAGCGCCATGTCACGTTCCTTTAATTCCCTTTCGGCTTTTCTCTCCTCTGCTTCGAGTTCCCTTGCAGCTCTCCTCTCCTCTGCTTTTCTCCCTTCTAACCTTTCCTGGAGTTCTCGTTCCACTCTCCTTTCCTCTGCTTGTTTCTCTTCTCTCCTCTCTTCTGCTTTCCTTTCTTCTTCTGCTCTTTCCTTTTCTGCTTTCCTTTCTTCTTCTGCTCTTTCCTTTTCTGCTTTCCTTTCCTCTTCTGATCTTTCCTTTTCTGCTTTCCTTTCTTCTTCTGCTCTTTCCTTTTCTGCTTTCCTTTCTTCTTCTTTGATCCGTTCCTGGAGTTCTCGTTCCACTCTCCTTTCCTCTGCTTGTTTCTCTTCTCTCCTCTCTTCTGCTTTCCTTTTCTGCTTTCCTTTCTTCTTCTGCTCTTTCCTTTTCCGCTTTCCTTTCTTCTTCTTTTAACCTTTCCTGGAGTTCTCGTTCCACTCTCCTTTCCTCTGCTTGTTTCTCTTCTCTCCTCTCTTCTGCTTTCCTTTCCTCTTCTTTGATCCGTTCCTGGCTCCGTAATTGCAACTCCAGTTTCCGGAGCTCAACGTCTTCTGGTTCTTCGGGTAGCCACTGCCAGGCTAACTCGTCCCATGTTCCTAATCCCACCATAGATTGTATCACCGTGGTCTGCAACTCTGCCTTCCTCAAATTAGTTCGGACCTCCAAGTTAAAATGTTTGGCCAATTTCAAGAGGGCCGCTTTTAGTAACGCTCGGAACTGTGCCTCACTAGGTGTTACCGCAAAGTTCTGTGCAACAAACGCCATGGTGACTATCGTTAACACCTGTTAACCTTCACCCAAGACTTTACCACAATTTCTCAAAAATTTACCACTTAATAATTAATTAATAAATTTTAATTAATAAAAATTATTATTTTATTATGTTAGTAGGTGATAAATGTTGCTTCTGGGACACCTCCGTTTAACATGGGAAATCCCTATCTAATGTCATTTACCCCCTTGTCTTTTTCAAAAATCATAAACACCTCTATTTCTCCCTCTATGAACCTATAATCCTTCTCACCTTATGAACCTATAATCCTTCTAGCCTTATGAACCTATGATTTTCTTCCTTTATGAACCTATAATCCTTCTAGCCTTATGAACCTATGATTTTCTTCCTTTATGAACCTATAATCCTTCTCACCTCCACTCTTTAGTCTGGCTCATACTTGGTTCTATCATTTATGGCGAAACATTGCATCATCTTTTGTTGAGCCAGTTGCCAACGTGGCACAGGAAATGACAGCCTTGCCAATGACTCAGCCTTGCCTATAAAGGCTCTAACCACACCTTGCTTTTTTAAACACACGTTATGTTTCTCTGGAGGATGGAGGATGAAGCTTTATCAGAAGACAGGTAAGTTTTTTTGTTCTCACGATTAATTATTCATTGTCTTATATGGAACATCATTAACAGCCTCTCAATAATAATTGTTTTTTCTCTTTTACAGTTTATCTTTATCAAAGCTTATGATTGATGTTGAAAATGAAGTCAATGATTTTCACCAACAAAGGAAGGAGTTGAATGAAACGCTTACAGAATTCACTGAAGTTCGGAGGGGTCTTCATAATGAGATGGTTGAGTGTTTCGAAAGCCTCTCTCACCCGTTAATATTCTCCAAGGTTGTCTCAACAACAGAACCAATGACTGACAACGAATTAAACACCTTGTTTGAAATTCTATGCGAGAAGTAAGAGATATAATTAATTATTCACAAACTTCAATCCATTAATTTTCTCCTTTTTATCAAAGTTGGTGGTTGAATAACTGTGTGTTAAAGGAGCAGCTGGTTGCAAAGTGAGCTGTGTGTTATTTCCTTTAACTAACTGTTTGTTTTATTCCAGCATGAAAAACCAACCAAGCAACATGAAGTTTGATGAAACCCAGGGATTTCACAACTTTGACGACCGGAGGAGTGTCAATCCATTTCCTGCTCATGTGAGTTGTTTGGAAAAATGGAGTTTCTCATTTATGGTCCTAGACTGCCCTCATGTGGTTTTGGGATGACACGGCAGGCAAATACTGTGTTTGGTGAATTTAATTTAAAATCCCTTTTGTGCCTTGCAGACACAAAAGAAATCAAACCTTGTGATTGATGTTGAAAATGAAGTCAATGATTTTCACCAACAAAGGAAGGAGTTGAATGAAACGCTTACAGAATTCACTGAAGTTCGGAGGGGTCTTCATAATGAGATGGTTGAGTGTTTAGAAAGCCTCTCTCACCCGTTAATATTCTCCAAGGTTGTCTCAACAACAGAACCAATGACTGACAACGAATTAAACACCTTGTTTGAAATTCTATGCGAGAGGTAAGAGATATAATTAATTATTCACAAACTTCAATCCATTAATTTTCTCCTTTTTATCAAAGTTGGTGGTTGAATAACTGTGTGTTAAAGGAGCAGCTGGTTGCAAAGTGAGCTGTGTGTTATTTCCTTTAACTAACTGTTTGTTTTATTCCAGCATGAAAAACCAACCAAGCAACATGAAGTTTGATGAAACCCAGGGATTTCACAACTTCGACGACCGGAGGAGTGTCAACCAATTTCCTGCTCATGTGAGTTGTTTGGAAAATGGAGTTTCTCATTTATGGTCCTAGACTGCCCTCATGTGGTTTTGGGATGACACGGCAGGCAAATACTGTGTTTGGTGAATTTAATTTAAAATCCCTTTTGTGCCTTGCAGACACAACCAATGCAATTTTTATCACCATTGGCCAAACAGCCAATAGGTGTGAAGGTGTTGGTGAAGCCAACATGGGAGACAACATTCTGTTGGACTGCCTTGGAAGAAACTGTATTTATACCTCATGATGCCTTGGAAGAAACTGAATTTATACCTCGTGAAAAATGTTTTATTATAATTTTTATGTTTTTAATGTTATTTAATAATTTTGATTTTATTACTGTCTTTATACCACATGATACCTTGGAAGAAACTGAATTTATGGAAGAAACTGAATTTATACCTCATGAAAAATGTTTTATTATAATTTTTATGTTTTTAATGTTATTTAATAATTTTGATTTTATTCGCTTTGTCCAGAATTATTTAATTCTTAATTACAAAAAGAGAATAAAGGAAAAAAAGATGGGAAGGTGCACCCCCACACTTGATCCCCCCTCATCCCACCCCTCCCCTCCCCGTGTGTGTGTGGGGAAGGTGGGGGTGGGATGAGGGGGGATCAAGGGTGGGGGCGCACAGGGGTGGGGGATGATGGGTGTGGTCTGTGTGGGTGTGGTCTGTGTGGGTGTGGTCTGTGTGGGTGTGGTCTGTGTGGGTGTGGTCTGTGTGGGCGGGGTCTGTGTGGGTGTGGTCTGTGTGGGCGGGGTCTGTGTGGGTGTGGTCTGTGTGGGCGGGGTCTGTGTGGGCGGGGTCTGTGTGGGTGTGGCTTATGATTTTTATTTTTTTATTTTTTTTTATTATTACTACTAATTAAATTAGCTAATCTGGGTGGATGAAAGTATGGATGGTTGTTGTTTAATGAATTATCAGTTTTGTTTTTTGTAATTCTTGTGAGTAAAATGAACCCAAGATTTCTTCCCAATTCATATCATATAATTTGTAAGTTCAAGGCATAGTATCCATTACATCAACGATTTTGAATAATTCATTAGTCCATCTCTTTGTATAACCTTTCTCAAAATGACTTTTCCATCTGTATATTCTTACAATATCACCAACTTTGAACTTGGGCTTTCTCAAATGAATCTCCTTTTCATATTCTAATTTTGTAAATGTTTCTGATGGTTTTGATTTTGTTGATGAATGAACTGTATTATTGTAATTATCTACAATATCCTGAATAAAATACACCCATTTTTGGGAACCGAGTTGTGTGAATTTTTTATATAATTTCTCTTTTAAAGTACGATTAAAACGCTCAATAACAACTGCTTTTCCTTCATTAAAGGTGCTGTATAATTTAATACCCTCCCCCTTAAGAAATTTCATAAATATTTTGTTATAGAACTCTGTTCCCTCATCGGTCCACAGTTTCTTTGGTTTTCTTTTACTTTTATTAAATATCTGTTGGAAGGCTAACATCAGAGTATAACCTCTCTTGTTTTTCAAAGGAACAACCCAAGCAAATCTACTCCTCAAATCAATAACGGTTAAAGCATACTTGTATCCCTTATCATTTTTTAGTTCGATTAAATCAGCGGACCATATGTGGTCGGTGTATTTAGAATAAACTTTCCTTCTTTTAAACTTTGTGATTATAGGTTTATGTAATTCATCAGCCAAAAGCTCCTCAGTCTTGATGACATCATTAGAGCCTAATAGTTTTTTTGAGGGTGAATAACCAAGGCCAAGTTTCAATTTAGCATTTATCAAATTTCTCACAATACACCTATCAACCTTCTCTCTCAACGTTGGATTTTGTATTAAAGACAAATTATACAACATTTCTCTGTCGGCTTTATGTTTTTCAGTCAACGTAGTGGTTTTCCCATAAGCAATATCATGCTTCATACACACTTCGTCAACCCTATTTGTAGGTTTAGACCAAGGTTTAGGATTGTCAGCCTCATCTAATCTTTTATCCAGGTTTGTTCCAGGACCACAGAAAGAATATCCAGGTAGATGTAGTTCCCCTGGAATTCCAGTTGTTGTAAATTTACTTCCTGACAAAAACTTTTGTATGTCTCCTCCACTTTTAGGAGAGATGAATTGGCACTTTTTAGAGCCACACACTTGACATATTCCTTTTTGATAAACTCTATTATTTTTAGCTTTAACAAAGGAGATATTTTTAGATTTAGTTTTCTTTTTACATTTGAGACAATAACTCATATTTATTTATGAGAAAAAGTCCTACATAGTGCCAAAGCCTTTTGGGTTTTCAACATATACATTTCTATCTTGATTTTTAAAACATAAAGAATCCTTAGGAATGCCTTCACTCTCTCCTCCATTTATTTACAAATAAAACTAACTAAAGTCAATAACACCAACATCATCAACTATATGTTGTATATCTGCTCTCTGAATTTATTATAGCAAATTAAAAAACCAATATCTTCATAAGAGTCATTAGTTCTTTATTTTCCTCTTCGGTGCGTTGAGATTGATTTATTTGTCGTAATAACTTCAATCTTTCATTAATCTCAGGAATGGTCATATTTTTATATTTTTCCCCCCTCTCTCTTTCCTCCCTCTCCTCCTCCTCCTTTTTCTCCCTTTCCTCCCTCTCCTCCTTCTCCTTTTTCTCCCTTTCATCCTTCTCCTCCTTCTCCTTTTTCTCCCTCTCCTCCTTCTCCCTTTCCTCCTTCTCCTCCTTCTCTCTTTCCTCCTTCTCTTCTTCAACTCCTTCCTCCTTCTCTTCTTCAACTCCTTCCTCATCCCTTGCTACCCTTGAGCTTGAGCCCCAAAGAATATTATACATATACTCATCTGGATTTTGAGATATTCTTGTATCTATAATTATTTTTCTCATAATAGGATACCAATAAGATTTGTTGACGATTTCTAAAAGAGTTTTATATTTCATAACTTTGAGAAGTTCATTTTTATTTAATATTTTAAACAAGTCTCTATTTGTGGGTTTAGCAATATCAGTATAAGGCCAGTTTTTAATGACAAAATTTCCATGTATATGCTCCAAATCATAAGGTATGTAATACCGAGCACCCTTTTCTTGTAGGTATCCCTGAATACAAAAATTATAATTCTCTTGTAGTCTTTTTCCTGCCATTTATGTATCAGAAATATATGTGAGATTAATATTATAACAGGTAATACCACCCCATCTTCCCACTACCAAATCGGTTTGTATTCCTCGGCTTTCTATCCTTATCTCATTACCTTCCTTCTTTGTCATGTTAACCATCGCTATACTATCATATATTTTTCTTTTCTTAAAATCATGTATTTGTTGTTTACTAATTGTACTTCCACATAAATCCTTATCCTCACCAAGCGGATAATATTCTTCTTTACGAGACTGATTCAAATCATGTAGGTCTTCTAAGTTTATTGAAAAATACCAATTATACCCTAAATCAGGCATATCATACCCCCATTTATTGATTCGCATATTAACTATATGTCCTTCTTTATAAAATTCAATTGTAAGCAGATAGTTAAATTGAATGAGGAAAGGTGTATGGTCAGTATAACCGGGTGTTGTGGTTGTAAATTTTACTTGTTTAACAAAACGTGCTGTTTTATTTTAAAATATATATTGTGATAAATCACTGAATCTAATTAAGTCATTCGCATCTGTAGGGTTTGGATAATTGATTAATTTATAAGTATTCTTCATATTAATATTTTTACTTATACTATATTTTTGTCGTTCAGCCTGTGCCTTTGTATAATAATTTGATAAATCAATATCCTGAGAGGATTTTCCAAAGATAGAACCATCTTTTCCAACATAAGTCATTTATATTAGATTAAAAATGATATCATAAAAATTTTCATTATTGTTGAGTTGAAATAATACATATAAACATAATTGACCACAACATTTAGAATTAATTTCTTGAACTTGAAATGTTTGATAAACACCATTCTGTAAGAATTGTATTACTTCAACAGGCAGTGGCATACCATAACTATCAAAATAATATTTATCCTGACTATTATGAATACAAACCCAATGAGAACCATTCTGTGTGTCTAAATTCATAATAATATTCATTGTATTCTTGGACAACTTTTTAAATTCATCTCTCATACAAATAACCACATTATCAATTTTTAGTTTTTTACAATATTTAGTAAGTTCTATATTTGACGTTGTATTCTTTCCAAATTGTTTAAACCATTTATCCATTTATTTATGAGAAAGATATAACCCATTACCCCTTTTAGTTAGTTTAACACCCACTTGAGCGATAGAGGAAAGCATATCTCCAACTAACAATCTAGCTTTATCAGGTAGACTTTCAAGTTTTTGAGCAAAATCCACAATTACACCACTTCCACTAATTTGTTTCTCCAACTCCTTGTTATGTCTTTCCAATTCTTTTTGAGCTTTTAGTTGTGCCTTCCTTTCGTTAGCAGTTTTTACCGCTGCTGAAATACCACCAGTCAATGCTCCCGCCGCACTTAAACCAGCAAATAAAGGAATTAGAAACGGGAGAAATCCTCCCTCTTGTATTGAATATTTCTTTAACATAGGTTTTGTCATTTTAATTTTAAGTGAACCAGCATCATTTAGTGTTTTTACCTGCTCTCTTGTGAGTAAAACATCAATTCTTACTGCTCCTTTTCTTTGAATTGTATTAACGTTAATAATACAAGGCTTTTGATTTTGAATACAAGATGTTAATTTATTAAGATTGATTTGATTAACATATACCAGTTCTTTCCTACTCATTTATTTATGAGAAAAAACCTATGTGATATTAATCATAACACCATTATCTGTATTAATCTGTAATTCTGTTTCCTCCAAAAGCAAACAATAAGCATCAACTTCTTCATTCTCTCCTCTTTCAATGTATAGAGAAGTATCCACTCTATTAGACGTTATAGTTTCCTTTTGAGAACTCAGGTCAATTGCGTAGATTGTATAAAGTTTTTGAAACGCAACCATATCCAAAATAGGTTCATTATTACCGTTGCTTTCACACACCTTTTGGTAAGACTTGTAGGCTTCCGCATAATCATTTTTTTCCCAATCAATTTCCAATCTATCTCGCGGATAAAATGTTCCATCAAGAGAAACCCGAAGTTGTTTCACCTTAGCATTATCACTCAGCGCATTATTCTTATCAGTACCCTCCTCTCCATCTGGTTTCTTAAAAATGAGCCATAGGTATCGTGGCTTTCCTTCAAGAACACCCAAATTCCAAGTGTAGGTAGTGTGTTCCAGTTTAACGTGTTGACATCTTCTTTTAAGGTACGATACATTTAGCGGTTTCTTTGAGTTAAGTCTTCTATTTAACATCTCTTCCGTTTTAAGATTAGGAGTATATTCACTAATATACCAACACAAATCATTAATAACAAATTTATTATTGTCGCCAAAAGCATTTTCAGCCCCAAAAAGCAATCTATTTACATTATCATTCCTTTGTAGTTGAAATCTAATTTTAAGACCATACAAAACTTTATCATAATCACAAAATCCAAATATACCTTTCAGAGGTACTGCTACGGTAAAACTATTCTCTGCTTTTGTATCATCATTATACATTGACTTCCTTTGACTATAACCAGGGTCAGTATTTGTTCCCGTTGACATATCAGGAATAAAACCTTCAACAGCTCCCTTACCCATTCTATCACTACACGAATATAGTGTAAATTTCATCATTTCAGATATAGCAGAGACATAATCAACCGCTTCAACCTCTTGTGTTCCAATATACAGGCGGACACTATCAAACATTTTCCAGAAGAAATCATTTACGAGTGTAGCATTAGTATTATTCGCAGCCTTAGTGAATTTAAATTTACACAGCAAGAAACTATCAGCTATATTCAAGTAAGTTTGTTGATTATTTATTTCAAAACTTTTTGTTCCGTTTGAATTCCAGTCTGTTCCTGTTATAGCATTTACCTTAAAATAGTCTTCCTTTTTAGTAGAGTTTGAAATGATAATCGTATCATCCAAATCATAGATACTATCAATCGCTTCCATACTTGTATTTATATAGCATTAAAATCGTTGAAACCCTGACCCAAGTATTTTAATGATTTTTTGTCGTTCTTGTGAAGATAGTTGTGAAGATGGTGAAGAAGAAGATAGAAGATAGTTGTGATAGAAGAAGAAGGTCAATCGCTGAAATAACGCCAGGGGGGTTGACTCAGCCTGTCATCCTTCTGAGGTCGGCAAATTTGAGTACCAGTTCACTGGTAATTCCCTGCTTGTCGTTAAAGGCGGCAAAAAGGGTTGGCGTCAGGAAGGGCATCCGGCCGTAAAACATTGCTTCAAAAAGGGGACCGAAAAACAACAACAACCACAGTTCCCGAAAAAGGCCAACCCCCGCTTGCGGGGAAAAATGGCCTCTAAAGGTGTTTTTTTTTTTTTTGGAAAGATAGTTGAGTTTTACCTTTTTTAATTTCTTTGATTGCTTGTAATTTATGAGACTCCTTTTGAGCATCTTTTATACTCTTTATAGCACCCGCAACTGAGCCCACGGCTGAAGCAGTTGAACCAATTAGGTCTTTATGTTTAAGGATGGTTGAACCAATACCCATTAGAGTATCAATTATCCCATCTCCTTTATTTCTAAATTGATGTCCCACACCCCGTTGTCTCTTTGGTTTATAGTATCCTCTACCAAGAAACATACCTTCACCCTTATAGTATGGTGAAAGGAACATCCCATCCCCTGTAATTATTTTATATTTTCCCAACTCGTATTTTCTCACAATAACCATTATTTATTTATTGAAAAACTTCACGTAGGTGAATTCTGATGGATATAATTTCATCATTAAAGGATATCATACGATTATCTTGGTCGGTTATCCTAAAATTTACTCTGTATATGGTTTTTCCTGACACAGGTAAATAGACAAGATTTTTTGGTTCCATATTAAATTTATAACCAATCGGGGTTGAGTATGCACTGAATGAAAATATTGTATTTGTTCTTATTCCATCGTTATAAGCACCATCAATCAAATCACAATGAATTAATACTGAATTTATACCGGAGGATATTTGAATGACATTATCACTGTAAGACGTCCCGTTAGTTTCAATCTTTTTAGAAGAGAAACCCAATAGCTCTCTGAACGAATTTTCAATCGTGAAATCAATTTTATAATTATTTTTAAGTTTAATAGTTGATTTTGAAGTGTGTTTTTGAATATCTATTACAATATTTTTTGGTTCATCACCTTTTTCTTTCATAAGGCGAGAGACTTCTGAAGATATTTGAGAAATCTCGTAAGCACCGGGTGAAACGGTTATAGTTTTATATCCACTTCCTGGATTATAACTAAACTTGTTGTTTTTCTCTGTGATATTAAAAAGGGTATTGTAAGTCTCCATTGACAACAAAGAAGCCTCATATTCTTTTGTGGGGTCAAGTTGTAGTGGGTAAGGGAATGAAGCTGTGTAATCACTCGTTGTGAAATTAAAACTAAGAATTGTGCTTCTCATCTTATTTAATATCTAATAAAATATCTTTGTATTGACATTTATTAATTATTTTCATATTCATCAACTGATCTAAAATGGCGGATGCTTCATTAAAACAATTGTTGTTTCCAGCCTTCTTACTACCTAACAACAATAATAACCTATTAACTAATTGTGATGGGTCATTTGGAAGAAAACTAACACCCGAACCAAGCTTACTTAAAGCATCAATAAAATGTTTCTCCTTCTCATTCTTCTTACTTTTACCAGCAACAGAAACTCCATAATCAAGTGCGTTTAGCAACTCAATATACTCTCTATCTTCCTCTCTTTCCATATCAAGCGGTTCATCAAAATAAGGTGAATTAGCATGTCCATCTTTTGTTAGAAGAAACATTAATCTTGGGGTTAATTCAACATTTGGTTGGTCAGAACTTAAGAACACCAATTTATCATTAAATATCAATAACTTTTCTTTCACAAGATGGAACTGTGCTGGTTCTTCTGTTGGAATGAGACCTGCTCTGGTTTTTGAACCCTTCAAATATTCATTGTTTTGAAGAGCTTCTACAATATAATTGGAAAGTTTATTTACCTTCTCAAGATGCCGAAATAATCCTTCATCATCATATTCTAATTCTCCAAGTTCTTGCTCTGTCATTTGACTAAAATCTTTGAGCATTTGAAATTTTTTTCGGAGTAAATTCTACTGTGGGAACTGTAGGTGAAATCGTTTGTTGAGTTTTTAAAAGTGGTTTAAAAAATTTCTCTTGTTTTCTTTCAAAGGCTTCTTCACCAGTTAGTTTCTGTCTCCTTTTCTTCTTTATGTCTTCCTGTTGCTTTACAACTTTTGAAACCAACTCTTGATGTTCTTTAAACTTTCTTACTCTTTCTTTGGTATTCATTTTCTGTATTTATTTATTGAAAAATATCATTTAGCATCTCATCTTGTTTCACAACAATATATTTATATTTTCCAATCGTGTGTTTCATATTATTTTCAAATTCCTTCTTACTACATAATGTAGAACAATTATCTCTCCAAAAATTATTTGTATCTATTGAATTTAACTTAAATAAAATAAAAGTATTAGCATTGTTTCTTATTGAGCGCCGAGGGAGTTGAAAATATGACTGACAAAGATAAATACAATTACAAGAAGAATGTCTCCCTCTTGTATAGTAGCTATATATTACTGTTTGGTTTCTCTCATTAACACAATCATCAAAGATAACGAGGTTCTTTTTTGATTTATCTAAATCTTGAGGTGAAGGTATATCATCCGTATTATCACTGAGAATACAAGTTATGGGTTTTGGTTTTGATTTTGATTTCTGTGCATCACAAAATAATTGTATTATATCATCAATATTATAATCATTTAGTTTGTTTTGAAGTTTAAATAAACCGATAATGTCTTCCTTTTTAAGACCCGCATTAAAACCCTGTGAGAGTAGTTGATACTCGGGTTGAAAACTTGACTTTGTAAAAATTATTAAATTATCATAATCTAAAAAATTAGGACGAAGGAGCATCTTTAAAAGTAAACAGGTTTTTCCACATCCGCTTGAACCGACTATTAGACATCTCAATGAATTTGGAAGATTTTTATGGTTATTAAATTTTATCTTATTTTCCCAAACGGGTAAAAAATCATTCATTTATATATTTGGAAAACAAGTCATCTAACTTTTTTTGAGTTTTTTGAGAAACTCTATATTTTATCCTGAGTTCAGGTTTAATTTCAAAATAATCCATTATTTTGTTTATATAGTATCTTGTATTAACATTTCCATTAAAATTATTTTGAATAATAAATATCATTAAACCCTTATACATTTCCTCAATACAAATAGTCTCTTCCCTTGTAAGAAATGGTGTATTATCACCATAATACTTAACATTCATCTCTCTTATTAATCTTGTAAAGTAATTCATTTTTGGTTCTAATTTAAAAGAGTTATATATTTTTCTATATTTTTTATTATCATTAATTAAAATTAAATCACAGAAAATACATTGTTTATATGAACCCTCATTATTAAGCCCTATTCTACCACAATGGTGGCAGATTTCTAATTTATCATATGGAGAGTCTGGAAATTCTAAATATCCTTCAGAATTTATCATATTTATAAAGTAAAATTATACTTAAAACAAAGTGCCTTTTTTAGAGGCTTTTTTAAAGATGAAACTGTGCTTAAAGTAAAACACAAAAGACAAATTTCAATCAATCTCTACTTCGGTGGAAGATATAGAAAAATATGTCAAAGATGTTAAATTGAACAAAGATAAATATGGAAATTTTTGGATTAAACCCATAATGGAGAATAACATGTGTCCTTTTATTAAATTTACGGGACAAGCTATGTTAATTAATAACTCTATTAAAGTAAATTTGACAAAAGTTTCTCCACTACTACTAACAATTTACTCAAAGCTTGAAAAGGTCATTGATAAAGAAGCTTTGAAAATGAATGATAAGACCATCAACGATTCTAGAGGAAACATTTGTATATTCTTTAATAGACCCAAAGATGTGGGTGAAATTAATAATATGAATATTAGTGGTGAACTATCATTCCGTACTCTGATTATTAGAGATTATTTGAAAATAACATTTAATGTAAAAAATATTGTGGTTATTAGTTCTAACGAAAGAAAATATATAGATATTGATGGAAGTTTAATGGTATGTAAATGAGTGATATTAACAGTCAATACTCTGAGAGTTAGTATACTGAGAGTCTAGGATCTGAAGATAGTTATGATACTAATAGTTTGTGTTCAAATGATAGTTATGAGAGTAGCTTTATTGATGACTCAGATAGTGAAATTGAAATTGATGAACTAGAGTATCTAAACTTTCTGGCTAATACATAGACGCTTTACTTTAAGTAAAGTTATATACATAAAACGTGTTGAAAAGCTCAAAGGTGTTTTACTTTAAGTAAAGTTATATACATAAAATGAGTTGAAAAGCTCAAAGGTGTTTTACTTTAAGTAAAGTTATATACATAAAACGAGTTGAAAAGCTCAAAGGTGTTTTACTTTAAGTAAAGTTATATACATAAAACGAGTTGAAAAGCTCAAAGGTGTTTTACTTTAAGCACAGTTTCATCTTTTAAAAAGCCTCTAAAAAAGGCACTTTGTTTTAAGTATAATTTTACTATATAAATAAATATGATCAAAGCAACGTATTGCGACGTTTGTGAACAAGAATATAAACAATACAAAAGACACCTTAAAACTAACAAACACACATTTAATCTACTTCACCTACTATCTCCTATTCAGAAGGAAACAAAACACTGTTCTGCATGTAATAAAAATATCTTCAAGAAAGGCTTTGAAATACATCTTAAAACAATTCTACATTTATCAAATTTTATCACAACTAAAAACTCTGATGGCGCATTCAAAGGACATATTAAAATAAGAGTCTTTAACTTCAAACCTCCTGAACCAGAGTCTATAGTTGATGCTGTAGAAATAGTTAAACCTGCTGTTCAAACGTTGATTGAAAAAACACTAAAAGAAATGAAACCACTTAAATTTTATATGGGAGTAAAATTAGAAATGACAAAGGACGAAGGAGTTATAGATACACCATACATGAGAACTGAGCCACACTTTATATCTTCATATCAAGATTTTAAAACATCAGGAGTCTATGATGAACTTATTAAACAAGAGCAAGATGTGGATAATTCAATCGTAGGAAGTGGTTTCAATATAGGAAAAATTATTTACATAGACATTCATATTCTTAAATCAGATCCTCTAATAGCTTCTTCCTACATTGATTTACCCAGTGTTATCAAAAATAGAAAAGCAGTTATCAATATCAAAAATAAAGACAAATGTTTTCTCTGGTCTATTCTAGCACACTTACATCCTCCACATTTTCATGATGAAAGAGTATCTCATTATAAAAAATATGAGAATACATTAAATACGAAAGATCTAAAGTTTCCTATGGCTTTAAATGATATTCCTAAATTTGAAAAGATAAATAATTTATCAGTTAATGTTTATGGTCTAACAGAAACAAACAGCATTCAGGTTTTAAAGCTTTCTGACAATTGTAAACAAACTCATATTAATCTTCTATATTTTAATTCAGAGGAAAATTCACATTATACATACATTAAAGATATTGCTAAATTAATAAAACCACAAGTATGTAAAAGAACAAATAAAATATATATTTGTTTGCGTTGTCTTAACTTCTTCCATACACAAGAAAGATTAGATAAACATTCAAATTATTGTGGTGAACATAAATCAACGGTAATCAATATGCCTAAAGAAGGCTCAAATATCACATTCAAAGATGAAAAGAAAAAGATCAAACATCCATTTGTTATATATGCTGATTTTGAAAGTATTCTAGAAAAAATAGATACTGCTTCTCCAGATCCAAAAGAATCATACACAAATAAATATCAAAAACATACTCCTTGCGGTTTTTGTTATTATATCAAATCATCCGTTGGTGATAAATATAACAAGTTAGAGGAGTATAGAGGCTCAAATACCCCAGAGGAGTTTGTGAAACGACTAGAAAAAGACTGTGTCCGATTAACCAAGATAATGAGAGAAACTAATAAACCAATGTCCTTGACGAGTGAACAGAAAAGGGAATTTAGAAAAAACAATGTTTGTCATATTTGTGAGGAAAAAATTGGTGAAGGTCAAAAGGTTAGAGATCATTGTCATCTCACTGGTAAATATAGAGGTCCAGCTCATCAAAGTTGTAATATTAATTATCAACTCCCCTCTTTCATTCCTGTCTTTCTTCATAACAACGCTCATTATGATACGCATCTATTTATTAATGAACTTTCAAAGACATCTGGACACATTTCAGCAATTCCTAACACGGATCAGAAATACATTTCATTCACAAAAACAATTCACACATCTCCTATTACTCATATCAGATTTTTTGATACATTTAAATTCATGGCAAGTCCATTGGCTAACTTGGTTCAAAATCTAAAAGAGTTTCCATGTCTTTCAGAGTATTTTTCAGATAAAGATTTTCTAACACAAAAGGGAATTTACCCCTATGACTATATGGACTCATTTGAGAGATTCAATGAAACACAACTTCCTTTAAAAGAAAATTTCGATAACAAATTAAACAACAGTCATATATCTGATAAAGATTATGTACACGCACAAAATGTTTGGGAAAAATATAACATCAAGAATCTTGGCGAGTATCACGATTTGTATCTCAAAACTGATGTGCTTTTATTGGCCGATGTATTTGAAGCCTTTAGATCTGTTTGTCGCACTGGATATGGATTGGATCCTGCTCACTACTACACAGCACCTGGATTGGCTTGGAGCGCGATGTTGAAAATGACAAAACAAGCTTTGGATTTGATAACCGATGTCGATATGCTTTTGATGATTGAAAAGGCAAAAAGAGGTGGAATTTCACAAGTATGCTCGAGCAGATACGCAAAAGCAAATAACAAATATCTTCCAAATTATGATTCAACGAAAGAGAGTTCTTACTTGATGTACTATGACGCAAACAACATGTATGGCTGGGCAATGTCTCAAGCTCTTCCTTATGGGAAACTAAGATGGGTAAAGGAAAAAGACTACACAAAGGTTTTACAAGATGTATGTATCTCTACACAAAAAGAATTGGATGATTCAAAGGTTGGTTATTATTTTGAGGTCGATTTAAAATATCCTGAAGAACTTCATATCAAACATAAAGATCTTCCATTTGCTTGTGAGAAAGAAAATCCAAAGAAAGAATGGTTGAGTGATTATCAACGATCGTTTGATATAGGTGAATCAACAGAAAAATTACTTACTACATTATATAACAAGAAAAATTATGTACTACACCAAAGAAATTTGCGACAATATTTATCAAAAGGTCTAAGAGTAGAGAAGATCCACAGGGTTCTAAAGTTCAATCAAAGTCATTGGTTAAAGGGGTACATTGATTTTAATACACAAAGAAGAACAGAGTCAAAAACAAATTTTGAGAAAGACTTTTATAAATTGATGAATAATGCGGTCTTTGGTAAGACCATGGAGAATGTGAGGAAAAGACAAAATATCAGACTAGCAACATCTTGGGAACAAGCATCAAAATTAATTAATAGACCGAGTTTTACTAGAGCTGAGGTCTTTACTGAGAACTTTTGTGCGATCCATTTGGTTAAAGAGAGTATTGAAATGGACAAACCTATTTACATTGGAACATCAATTCTTGACTTGTCAAAGTCATTAATGTATGATTACTTTTATATTAATCTAAAATCAAAGTATAAGGATAATGTGTCATTGTTGTATATGGATACTGATAGTTTTATTTTGAAAATTAATACTGATGATGTTTATTCAGACATGAAAAAGGACATTAATATCTATGATACAAGTAATTACAGTCCAGAGAGTGAGTTGTTCTCTTCTAAAAATAAAAAGGTGATTGGAAAGTTCAAGGATGAATTGGGAGGAAATGTTATGAGTGAATTTGTGGGATTGAGGTCGAAGGCTTATGCTTATAAATACATTGTGAATAACGTTGAAAAGACTGATAAGAAGTTAAAAGGTGTAAAGAAAAATGTCATTAAAGAAACAATAAACTTTAAGGATTATTATAACTGTTTAACAACAAAGAAAGAAGAGTTTAGAAAGATTAATGGAATAAGAAGTTATAAACATCAATTATATTCAGAAGAGGTGAATAAGAAAGCATTGGGGGCTTTTGATGATAAGAGGTTTATTTTAGAAAATGGAATTGATAGTCTCCCTTATGGTTATATAAGTATATAAGTGATAAGATATATAAGTGATAAGATATATAAGTGATATGATATAAGTGATAAGATATATAAGTGATAAGATATATATAAGTGATAAGATATATATATAAGTGATAAGTTAAAAAGGGGGGTTAGGGATTTTAACGGGCTACCGCCACCTTTTTTACTATTATATAAATGATAGAACCAAGTATCAACCAGACTAAAGAGTGGAGGTGTAATCAACCTTGGTATATAAATGGAAAACATAACGAATGTGAAAAATTTCAGATTCAAGAGGTTGAGAGAATCACTGGTCAGAAGGTTCTCAAGACGGATAAGCGTATTCATTTGTTAAGTGGGGTAATGGAGGGCGGGAAGAAAAATATATTAGAGTGGAGTGAGAACTTTAATGGTTATCAATCGGATAATAAATATTATAATTTTAAAATGGTATGTGGGAGAGGAGGAGGTCAAACAAGAACCCTCCGTGAAACATACCACTTTATACTTTCACAACAAAAGGTTAAGGAACCTGTATACTTTATAAATATACTTGATGGGGATGAGTTCTATAGGAGAATGGAACTCTTTAAAAAGTTAGAAAGAGATAATATATTTATAGGCTCATTAGTAGAGTGGTCTAAGGAACTACATTAAGGGGCTAGTGGGGGAATAGGGTAAAAATTACATGTAAGTGAGAAGGATCATAGGTTCATAAGGCTAGAAGGATTATAGGTTCATAAAGGAAGAAAATCATAGGTTCATAAGGCTAGAAGGATTATAGGTTCATAAAGGAAGAAAATCATAGGTTCATAAGGCTAGAAGGATTATAGGTTCATAAGGTGAGAAGGATTATAGGTTCATAGAGGGAGAAATAGAGGTGTTTATGATTTTTGAAAAAGACAAGGGGGTAAATGACATTAGATAGGGATTTCCCATGTTAAACGGAGGTGTCCCAGAAGCAACATTTATCACCTACTTATGTTATACAATTTTAGATCCCGGAATTCAATTGGACGAGCCCCCAATTTCTGTTACGTGGTCCTCCCGGTAACTACCTGGTCTTGGTGACCCCCGGACCGTGGGAGGACCCCGCCAGAAAGATCTCGGATTTATACGCTTTCGTAGCGCAATCAATATGAAAGACACAATAATTCAAGTCAATAAGAAACCCCACACCAAGGATCCGGATTACTCAATAATATATTCCCCAATCAATCAACAACCATCAACAATCAATCACCAATATTACTAAGATGGCCATCTCATATATTTCCCCCCTTTCCCCACTCACGACCCCTCAATGGTCACTGTCCCTCACAATGTCTCTGGGCCCCTCCAGACCAAGGTGAAGGTCGACTTCTCCGCACACGGGCGGTTGAACGAACCCCTGGCTGACGTGCTCCAAACGTGCACGTCGCGTACCGGGAACAGCTGCTGCCGCGCACACCTCCTTGCAAAGCAAAGCGGGCAAAGCAAGGCGCGGCTCGCCAAGCGCACGAGGCCCAAGGTGCGACCCGTACGCGTCCTTGTAGACGTTGAGGCGAACCGTGCCGGACGCTTGGTTCCGTGCCACGGCAACTTGACGCGTAACCGGTAATTACCCCGCGCAGGTAACTCCTCTCGCCAGACGGGCTTTCAAACGCAGCGTTCCCCACGCTGCTCAATATCGACACCGCTCGCGTCGGAGCTGGGCGAGGAAGAAGAAGACGGCCGCTTCTCTCGGACCTCGTGTCTTTTTTCTTCTTCCGGTTCACCATCCCGTTTCCGGTCTCCTGTTATCCGGAGCCTCTCTAACCATTTAACCACAACAACCTTTAATAGAATAAACATTAATAAGCAATGACATGAATAGTAATTCACCTAAACCCGGAATCCGTAACAGCAGCACGTACCATTTTTAAAATCTTTGGTATGACTCGGCCAGGGTTCATACAGCCGACCTCCCAGACTCAGAGTGGAGTCTCTAACCATTAACACCACCGACGCTGGTAATTTCATCATATCTTATCCTGAATAGCATCATCAAATCGCTTGGCTAGAAATAGACGTGGAGTCATTAAAAAAAGAAGAAGAAGAAGAGTTTAACATCTATTTAGTATATTATCAATAATAGAGAACAAGGCCTTCATGTTGGAGTTATTCTCAATCAAATACAGAAATATGAGGCCTTTAATGTAATGGAACAAACATAGGTGTTTTTGGTAATATTGTCAAGCATGTAGCCGATGAACACCAGCCTTGGACGGAGAGCCGGATGGTCCTTAATTTCCGAGGCAAACGGCCGAATTATTGGCGGTACCTTTTGGGCCGTGTGGGACGGAAGGCGGTGAGGTGCTTACCTTGATGAAAGCCACACGGGTTGATTCCCGAACCCTCAAACAAAGAAACGCGACACGCCAAATGAAAATAGAGCCATAATAATGATTTAATGAAAGTAAATGTAATGCATAAAAAATGGTGAGGTGAGGCAAATCTAATTCCCTATGGTGAGGATCCTCCAGCAGACTCAAATACATACACAAAGGGAACAAATAAAATAAAAGCAAATCTCTTTAGCCGGCCGGCACTCAGCTTTGGTGTCCCAACAAGATCATTTGGTGCAGTCGGCAGTGAAGGCCAAGTACAAGGCTTCCTGCGACTTGTCACCCAATATGGCGCCGAGCCGACGACGCACACAGAGCCGTCGAGCGAGCTGTGAAGACGGCCTCTTTTTGCTCTCTTTCCGTCCGAAGCACAAAGAGCCCCACAAACCGCCGCCTTATTGCTCCTCTTTGACGGCCGCAACAACCTCCTCCCCCAAAGCACCAAAAGTCCACACAACACAAGAGCAATATCGCGCCCGTCTTGCTCATGCAAGAACCAGCCGAGAGAGACTTCTTCCCGCTCGAACCCTCTCGCTCTCTGACGTCACACCGACCAATCCCGAGCCCCATCAAATCACCCCAAGTCTCCACGACCAATGACGAAGCTCGGGGCGTAGCCTGCCAGTTACGATCCTTTGGAGGCGGGGTTTAGTTGTCGATCGAGAATGTTCGGGTTTCTGTCGGCAATTATGCCGGTTAGGGTTGATAAATGGACGGTTGTTGTTGTAACGAGGGTTTTCATGGCCAGCCTTGTTGTAATTGTAAAAACATAGGGAAAAACCACCAGGGCAATCACACACTGGGGGAAAAGTAATCTTAACCCCGATCTAATTACCATAGCTTCACCCCTCATGTGAAGACACGTAAACAACTTAAGCTCCAGTTTCCCTACTTAATACATTGAGGTGTCTCCTACTCGTCCACGGTCCATGCTATACCTATACGATCCTATCTGTACTATGGTATTTCATCATCTACCCCCACAAACCTGACAATATAATTTGCAAGTGACAGATTTTTTTGGATGTTCTTTCAAAATTGCAGCATACAGGCAGTGGAAAAAATGGAAACACCTGAGTAAATAAGGGACACTAAACAGCAGCTTCCATACACGTGTGGCCCATGTGTTGATTAAGCAAATAACATCCCAGCATGCTTAGAGTCATGTAGAAAAATGCTACACAGGCCTGGTTGCTTATAATTATGGCTAGCATGGCTGCAAGATGAGACCCCAAAATGCTCCGATCCACAGAGCAAGTGTGATGAGATGACACTTGCCCAATGGTTTGATGAGCATGACAGTGATGTATGTTATCCATATGTCATGGCCATCTCAGTCACAAGATCTGAACCCAATTGAGCATTTATGCGATATTATGGAATGACGCCTGAGACAGCGTTTTAGACCTCCATCAAACAGATGTGAGTTGATTTACTTTCTCGTGGAGGAATGGTACCGCATCCCTCCCACAGAATTCCAGACGCTGATGAACTCTATGCCACAGCACATACAGGCCATACTGGTCGCACGTGGTGGCCCAACACCATATTTAGTGACTTTACATTGGTGTTTCCATTTTTTTTGTCCACTACCTGTTTTTTTAAGTGAATGAATACAAGTCAGCTGTGAACTACCTAAAATGTTGAAAGTTTTAGGGAATTGTGTGATTATAATTGGAGCAAATTAACTAAAAATATTTTGAAATGGTTGGTTCAATATTTTTAAACCGATTGTTTAGGATAATCATGAGGCGTGAAAATAGAATTTAATTTGTTGCCAAAGTACTGAAGAGTCATCGAGTTAATATGATAGCATATCATGCAACACTACAACATACGTGAAGAGTTCAAAGGAATGGTTAAAAATAAGAAATAATTGGTCAGAAGAAGGGGGTGTTTAAAAGTCAACAAGTACTGGTAATAAAAAACGTTTTTGGTATGTAAAATGATTTAGGAAAGACATGACAAAAATAATGTAAACAAGGTAGGGATGGTCACAAGGAATTATGTGAAACCATCCCTACATCTCTCTTTGAATAATGATTGTTCCCTGTCCATCCCTGCATACATTTTGCAATGATAGTGCAATGTGCATGTTGATTGTTTAACCTGAAAGGAGGGGATGGGTTTCGTTTTTTTTTTTTGTTTACACATTAGAGACACAGATATTATGCACAAATCTATCTATCTATCTCTCTCTCTCTCTCTCTCTCTCTCTGTCACACACACACACACACACACACACACACACACACACACACACACACACACACACACACACACACACACACCCAAATCAAGAGAGATGTGTAGTGTAATTTGCAGGCACAACAATTATTCAAAGAAAGATATATTCAACCTAAATACACTCTACACATCCAACATACAATGGTTCATATGGTGAGGCAACTGCCAGAAAGTCTCCAGATTTCCTGATATCATTTAAAGGATCAGTTTCCCGAGATACAACACGATCCAAAGTACGAGCTTGATTACGGGTAGCACAGATAATTTGTTGCTGCATATTGAAAATATCTACCAAGTACTGAAATTTTGATAAAAGGTGATCAGAGAATGCAGCAACTAAATGTTTAAATCCCTTTGAATCAATCTTTCCTGGATAGATAAGCAGAGTTGAAAGGAAATCTGAGAAGTCATCAAGAAGTGAAGCACGTGGTTTTGGGCATTCATTTTTTTATTTTATAGGTGAACTGACAGCTAGGCAAAGGGGTTCAAAAGATTAATATTCGCTATCGACTAGATTCATTGTGGGTTGACAGAGTCGACTTGTATATTCACAGTCTTATCTCCACCTCGGCCATGTTATCTTGGGCAATGATAAAGGTTCGAACTATGAGGTCCTATATCAGCCACAGTTGAGCATCACCGGGAGATAACCATGTTTAAATCAAACACAGGAAATCGATAACCACAACAAACATTTCCTCAAGAAGGATGTGAGACTTGCCAGTGGAAAGTGAATGTGTGTTAAGAGCCACTGGATGTGAAAGGAAACCACTGATGAAGAAGCGATTACATGAGGTGTAACAATGGTGAGGTTTGCTTGGACCAAGGTGAACCAAGGTTGAACAGTGAAGGTGCTTCATCTCACGATTATTTCTGATGATCGTTTGGCTTGTATTGTTTGATTTGGAGAAAAACTGATAGAAAGGATAATTATCCTTATATATTGTCTTTTAAAAATAGACAAATATAATTGCATGTAGTTTTCCATGCCAGCACACGTGTACTATGCCGAATATTCTACACATGGTATAAATAGGTTCTGGAAAATCAACTAAAGCAAGAGAAGGAATAAGAGAATGTAAAAAGGCAGAACTATAACACATCTAGTCAAGATATTTAAAATATATATATGTGTAATAATAAAGGATAAAATGTGTCAGTGTGTGTGTGTCTGTGTGTGTGTGTGTGTGTGTCTCTTCCACAACTCCAAAACCAGGAAACCTAGCGGTCCCAATCTTTGCATGCATACTAAGGGAACTCCAAAGGAGTGGTAGAATGAAAACTAGGTGTTTGGATAAATGTAAACATCCCTTTTGAAGAGAAATAATGGCCAACCGACATGAAAGGCTTTATCCCAGGTGAGCTCAACATCACCTTGCAGGGGTCTTACCCGCCATTTTAATTTTGGCCCATTAAAATGTGCCTTGCCTTGGAAGCATGATTTACTCTCACAAACTAATTAAAGCATATAATTAAATCTGTGTTCAGGTTTGAGGATTGACTCTTGAAGGCTAAATAAGAGCCAAAATCTGGAGTCAAATCTGGGGGAGAGGAAGGGGGAAAGGGGAGAGGGGACGAAGAGAGAGGAGGAGCAGGATGAGGGGGAAGGGAGGAGTAGGAGGAAGGGAAGAGGAGAACAGGGAGGATGGAGTAGGTCAGTAGGAGGACAGGAACGAGGGAGCAGAGAGCGATGATGTCAATGAGTGGGGAGCAGGAGGAGAGTGAGAGGGGAGCAGGAGGAGAGGTGAGCCAGGAGCAGCATTTTAATAAATCAGCAATTCTTGTGACCAAGCATATTTATTTATTACCTCTGCCACCAAAGGTGGATGGAGGTTATGTTTTCACCCCTCTATATGATGTCTGTCCCTTTGTGAACAAAATATCTCAAAAAGTTGTGGACGGATTCAGACGAAATTTGGCAGAGATGTAGCATATGTGACAAGGACGAAATGATTAGATTTTGGTGAAGATCCAGATTTGGATCCGGCTACTAGAATTTTTTAAGTGATTCTTCACCATTGGGAGATAGGGCCAAAAACATTAAATAAAAAATATCTCAAAAAGTTATGGATGAATTTGGACAAAACTTATTGGACAGATTGTGTGTGTGACAAGGAAGAATCGATTCAATTTTGGTGAAGATCTGGATCCGGATCCAACTAGTAGAATTTTTTAAAGTGATTCTTCACCATTGATGGATATGGCCAACCAGGCAGAGGTATGTATGCTCTCTACTGAGTGCCATTCTAGTTTAAGAAAGGCTGTCATCCATCCTTCTGCTCTGTCATCTTAATTCATACCTCCATTAGATAGGGTATCTCTCTACAGGGACCTGCGATACTTGTATAAACCCAAGGATTTGAACCATCTGTTTTTAAAATTCCCTCTATATGATGGACCCAGATTGAGTACATTTCAAAGTATTAAAGAAGTGGAGATTGGTGGGTCAGATCTGCCGAACATTTTCACCCATTTGAACCAGAAAACATTCCTGACTCTGCAAGTCGGTTCTGAGATTTTAAAAAAGAGAGTAGGAAATCGATACAGTGTTATGGATTAACTAAAGGCTCCTTTGTTCACCACTGTTATGGCTGGGTGCGTGGTGTATATACAGCCTCACAGCTCTGAAAACGGCATGAATCTTAAAAATAAGATGAAGAAGATCCTTCCTCCTTCATATTCAGCGAAGTGACAGGCAGAATTTGCTGGTGATGTGTGGCATTTTGAGATACACCTGCGGTGCGACCCCAGGGTGTTCACACACGTCGGATTAACAATGCAATCAGCTTGCTATCGCTTGGCAAGCCAGCCGTTCCTTCTCAACCGTTTCATTGGAGTGCAACTTTGAGTGCTTAAGCCACTTGGTGAGTGCTCTTCAGGCTTATTGGTAATGGAACACCCCTGCTCCCTCCTCCTACTCCCTCTGCCCCTCTTCCTGATTCACTCTCACTCTCCTCCTTTCTCCACTCAATACTAATCCTGCTCCCCACTCATTGACCTCATCATCGCCTGCTCCCTCCTGCTCTCCCATCTCCCTGTCCTCCCTCTCTCTCCCCCCGTCCCCATCCTCCCTTCCTTTCCTCTCTCCCCTCCACATCCCTTCCTGTCCCCCTTCCCTCCTCTCCTTTCTCCTTCCCCTCCTCTCCTTTCTCCCTCCTCCCTTCCTCTCTCTCCCACCTCTTTTAATGTTCCCGTCAGGGAAGCATCCTTGTGTTGCTCAAGCATCACCGGGTACCATTGCTCGTATAAAATAATAAGAAAGAATAATGATAATAAAATAGTAGACAAAAAGGCAGAGGTTATATGTAAAAGCAGGAAATAAAATTCACAATATAAAAGAACAGTGAGAAAGAATAAAACAATAAAAATAAGACATGTCAAGAGTTAAGAACAAACATGGAAGTTTTCAATATGTATAACTAGAATTTGCATAATGACGAGTAGGAATGGTGAGGAAAAAGGAGGTAACTTTTAGAGCTACTGTATAAGCAGCAGAAGGGCAGAACTTGTGAGTAATGTTACACAAGTAGTCAATGCTTAATAAAGCTGCTCTTTATATGAAGCTGTAGTTGTTAGTGAATGGATATTGGATGAGAGTTCAATTCCAAATTCAGCCCGCTGGTTATTGCAGAGCTGCAGTGAGCGCAATATGCACATGGCGCAATCGGGCGCAATAGGCACATGCAGCAGTTGGAGTTGAGGCAGTGTCAGCAAAACAAAATCATGACCAACAGTCCAGCACAGCCAGGTGAAGTGAGGCTAACATGTCCCATTACCCTTTACTGAAAGGCCTCCAGGTGGCCACACAAGCCAACTCAGCTGTCAGATATCCAATATCAATGTGAACAACAAACAGTCCAATCAATATCAATATCAATCCAATATACAATGGTTCAATCCATTGGTTACAATGGTTCAATATACAATGGTCCAACCAATATACAATGGTTCAATCCAATATCAATCCAATATACAATATACAATATCAATCCAATATACAATATGATGAGGAAACTGCCGGAAAAGTAACTTGCATTTCTTTCTGAAAACCAGTCCTCCATCCCCATGTCAGTCCCTCCCCCAAACAACACCCATACTTGCCCCACCACCTGTCCAGATTATTATATTTCTCAAAAAACTACCTCAAAAATTCACAATGTTTCAACAACCAATTTTTTTTTGGTTTTAACTATAACAACTGTCATAGCAAATACAACTAACTAGTGCAAAATAATTAGATAGAAAATGAAGATGTTCACCTGGAGTAAGCAAAGCTTTGCCACACACATCTCCAAGTGCATAGATGCCTGAATGGTTTGTATTCTGATACTCATCTGTACAAATATGGCCAGTGGAATCCAAAGAAATTCCCTAGACATGACAGTAGATGAGAGGGGAGGGATATAGAAAATAGTAAGCTGACTGTATTCAACCTGAATGCTTTCCATATATCACCTTTGGATAAGTTGCTCACAACACTCACCAGTTTGCTCATGTTCAGGTCCTGACAATTGGGTTTTCTTCCAATGGCCCAGACAAGGCAGTCAACATCTGACAGAATATGGTCAGCTGCATTTCCTCTTACAACAGTAACCACCAACCTCCCAGATGAGTTTCGGCTCACATTGCACACCTGATTAAAAAACAATTTTGAACTACATCGGCACTCTTCGACGTCGACCGATATGCCTCCTCCCACATTATGACATCATTATATACATACTTCAACCAAGTTTGATTTTTATCCCTTTTTTCATCCCTTCAGCTGTTCCCAAGTTTCCCATTTTTACCTGTCATGACCTCTGACCGTTGACACTGAAATCTAATCAGTTCATCTTTGCATCATTAGCCTGGTGTTGTTCATTAGCCTGGTGTTGGCTTAACGGTTAGGGTGCCGGCTTGGGATCCTAGGATCCTGGGTTTGAATCCCGGTCGATCGCTGAATTAATGCTAGGGGAGTTGACTCAGCCTGTCATCCTTCCGAGGTCGGCAAATTGAGTACCAGCTTGCTGGGATGAATGATCCTGGTGTGTACCCCGGTTTAGAATAGGTACACCGTATCTCTGCGCATCGTAAGAGGTGACTAAGGGTTGGTGTCAGGAAGGGCATCCGGCCATAAAAACATTGCCTCAAACAGGGAACCATGATTGTCATGGGGCCCGCAAGGCTAACCCCCGCTCTAGTGGGGAAAATGGCCTTAAAACGATCATTCATTCATTCATTCATTTGCATCATAATATATACTTCTTTTTTTTTCTTTTCTTTTTTGTATACAAGATCGAGGCTCGTGAAAGAGCTAACACCGTATCCGCAAACACCGCAAACTTATACAAAGTTTGGTCAAAATCCTGGTTCACAAGTTAGCTAGGTAATATAATTTTTACACAAAGGGACCTCTGACCCTTGACCGGTAATATAATTTTTACACAACGTGATCTCAGGCCTTTAACCACTTGACCTCATAATCTAATCAGTTAATCTTTGCATCATCATACATACTTATACCAAGTTTGACTTGGATCCCTTCAGCCGTTCTTAAGTTATTGCAGTAACGAAAACCTATGACGGACAAATGGACGGACAATCTGAAAACATGATACCTCCAGTGACTTCGGCGGAGGAGGCATAAAAAATGGAAATGAGGCAGCAGAACAGAAAATCATGACACGAGCAAAACTTGTTCCAAAACTACAGATTACAAATCACTACAAATTATTGTCCTCACCTGGGAGCGTTTTAGCAGTGCCACACCATCGCTCTCAAGTTCTGTGGTACAGTTGCTGCTGATCATGGAGTCAAACTTTCGCAGAACCTGTACTCAGAACAAGGTGAATATCATGATCATATTTTTGGCAACAGTCTACAAAAACGTGCTGAGAACTCAAACGTATGATAAAATGCAATGCTTTTCCCAACTAGATCAGAAAATATGTTCAGCACTTGACCGAGGTAGAATAGAAATCACATGCAGTGATTTGACAATGTTTCTCTATTTTATCAATGTTTATCAAGTGGAAATTTTCATGATAAGATGGAGTTTTTATCAAAGGTACTGTTAAGTCAAAATGAAATTATTTGTAAAGAGTCTTCTGAAGGCAAAAACAACTCCACTATTTTGCTTCATCAGTGATTAAACTTTTTGTGTATCCAACATCAAGGCTCATGGAAGGGCGAGTTGACAAAGGATGAAAACGCAACATAAAGTGACAATGGGATCAGAGTTGGATGCAACAAGCAAAGTAGTGAGCCAACAACAAAAGAGGAGAGAGAGGGAAGAGAAAGAAACACAGTAACCAGCAAGGGTTGAGTGAGGTAGGGTTAATGGAGGTAGAAAGGTTTGCAGGTCCATACCTACTAAGGTAATGCATTTCTAAGTCCTCGAGTAAAGAGTCTAAATGAACAGTCTCTAGAAGGCAATACCACAAACAGGAGAAAGGAGGAACAAAAGAGGGGAAATGGGTGGGAAGATTGGACTTTAGGAGATGAATCAGGAACCCCTTAATGTGTGAAACTTAGATTTCACCTAGAGAAGAACTACAGCGTTTCTGGAAGTGTGTCCTCTATTGTATCGCATATCCACACATGAATGTAGAAGATGATGATGGAAATGAATGTAGAAGGAAGTAGAGGATGGGGAAGACCGAGAAAGACTTGGCTAAAGATGGTCGAAGAAGAAATGCGGGCAAGGGGGTTAACAAGGGGAGATGCAGAAAATAGGGCAAAATGGAGAAGATTGTCATGGGGACCGCAAGGCTAACCCCTGCTCTAGCAGGGAAAATGGCCTTAAAATGCCTGTTGTTGTTGTTGTTGTTGTATCCACACATCCTGCCATACAAACAGCAACTTGATTTGTATGAGATCCCTTCTCTCCGTGAACACAGAGGGGCAGATAGAGGGGGAGCAAGAACAGCAGAGCAGGATTATAAAACATGGGCCCATAGACGAAGCAGAGCCAAGGTCGAACAGAACTTTCTCTACCTCCTCAGGCGAGAAAGACACAGAGCCCGGTAGAGTAGTTTTAGGGGGTCCTTTTCTTTTCTTTTTTTGAGATATGAGAAAAGGAACAAGTATGAAAGAGGAAAAACAAAGGAGAGAATGCGCAGGTCCAGATTGCTGAGCACATGGCATAGTTGAGGCCTAAAAAACAAACTCGGTATCAATACAGCAGGACCAAATACAACTAAAAATACACGGGACCAACCCAAGACACGAGTAACGGTACATTTCACAGAAAGCTTAGAGGACCCTCTGCACTCACAAAGGCTATGCAACTGGAAGAAAATTTATATACGTTGTGCGAGATCAAGATGAAACAGGGGATTTGTAAGCAACAAGATGGGCAAATTGCAGCTTTAGTAAACAAAACACAAGCATTCTGTACCTCATCGTATCGAATGACCAGAGATGTTTTACAACCTAGGTGGTTGAATATGCCAGCAAGTTCAACGGCAATGTAACCAGCTCCCACAACAACTGCCTGCCTGCAACAGAACAAGAAAGGCATTACTTTATGTTGATTAATCCTTTCTGATTCTGCAGCAAATTCTGTTCACAATAATATTTTTAGGTATCATTGGTCTTTGCCATAAAGGCCTGTAGCTCTTTCAAAGTTGCCATTGGCTTATTGGTGGCCTCACTGATCAGTCTCCTCCATGCTTGGTAATCCAGTTTGGAGGGATGGCCTGAACTAGGCAGGGTTTTGGTGGCACCATACACTTTCCACTTTTTAATGATTGTATTGACCGTGCTCCAAGGGATATTCAAAGCTTTAAAATATTTTTATACCCATCCCCTGATCTGTGCCTTTCCACAACCCTATCTCGGAGGTCTTTTGAAAGCTCCTTGGTGCTCATGGTTGAGTCGTTGCTGTGAAATGCACTACCCAGCAGATGAAACAACAGGAACAGCTGATTGTATTCTGAAAGATACAGAATGACTACAATTTAACACAGGTGGAGGCCAATTAATTTGGTGTGTGATTTTGAAGGCGATTGGTTACACCGGAGCTAATTTACAATTGCTATTATCATTATAAGGGGGGTTGACACTTACCCAACCAAGACATTCTAGTTTTGTATTTTTAATTAAGTTTCTGAAATTTGTAGAATTTGTTTTTCACTTGGAAGTTGTGAGTTACGATGTGTAAATAAAAGAGGAAAAAGTCTGATTTAATGCAATTTCATTCCAGGCTACAAGGCAACAAAAGGTGAAAAATTTGAAGGGGGTGTAGACTTTCTATAGGCACTGTACATATACACACATACATTTGCAATCATGTGTATTGTAAATTGAACAAATTGCTGGATTTATATTATATAATTTACTCTGTATAACACACACTGTGAATAAAATATATTGCAGGGTGTTTTTTTTTGTTGCCCTTTAATGGCCACTATTATCCCACCTTGCGGGGTGGGCGGGGGAAGCTTGGCCCAAGTCTTTCACAAACCAGCCTGACCAGGCCTGACATTCACCATTCGCCTAGTTAGGGAAGGAACTTGTAACTTGGCCATGGTGCCGGCAATAGCTCGCCTACCCTTTGCGAAGGATACCATGGGATCTTTAACGTCCACCAACCCATGCTGGCATACGGGACCCCAAGTTTAACATCCATCCGAGGGATGACATACATATTGATGAATCACCCCGCCTGTGAAACATCGAACTGACAGTTTATAGCTGGGCCGGGATTCGAACCCAGGCTAGACGCTAGACACCTCTAGACACTAGAGGCGAGTGTGCATACCTCGAGGTCTAGGCCATCCTGTCAGCCTCGGAGAGATTGCAGGGTAATCTGTCAATTCTTCTACAAAACTCAAATTAAACTTTAAAAACAATAGAAACGTCATTTAAATTATGAAGATTAATAAAAAAAATAAACAATATGTGGTTTTCTTTGCAATTGATGAATGAAAAACACGACATCATTGCCATTCTAATTAGAGTCCGGTTAATTTAGTACATGCATTTTAAATTGGAAATTAAGGGGTTAACGACCCAGAATTCAGCTCAGGAACAATGTTTGGATTCAGCATGTTCAAAGTAGGTTAAAGAACTGTTCCAAACTCTTAACACAAAATGCCTCTGGAAGTTTATGTTGCCTTCATTTTGCAAACTCCGACTATTAGTCAAATGTCAGGCCTGGCCAGGAGCTTCATATAAGACTTGGACCAAACTCACAATAACTTTAGAATAATTGTTGCAGAAGAAGAAGAAGAATAAGAACAAGAGGCTTACACCTAATCTGTGTCCCATAATGTCACAAAAATAAAACGCATTTGGTTTTTTTTATGGCAGAGAATGTACCACTGTGACTTCCTTTCAGACTGTGCGGCCATAAAAATTGCAGACAAAGTGTGTAAGTGTTTACTTCGAAAACTACAGAAAAAAACCTAAATTCATGAGCCTATATTCTGTATACAAAAAAGTAGTTAGTAAACACTTCATGCCTGTAATTAATAAACACTCCATGCAACTTCCACCTCATTTCATGGCAGCAGGTCATGTGACATGGACACCAGTTGCGATATCAGTAAGCCAGTAATATTATTTAGCCAGATAGGTACACCCCGACCACGCCCTTTTATTGCAGACATTTTTATACCTGGGCAGATCTTCCAGGTTGAAGAATCCATCACTTGTAATGCCAAAATCAGCACCTGCATTAAAGGTAAATTGAGAACCGTGGTCAGGAATAGAAAGAGTGAACCATCTATGTATCTAAAGTTTATCTCCGTTTCTTTCTCTCTCATACAAATGAAACACGTCTTTCTCATTTGTAAACTTCATATACTATGAATGAAATACGTGTACTCTGAATGAAAGGAAGTCCAACAAGAAGGTGCAGATGTAGTGCACTTAAATTTGAGCCGACTAATCTGGGTTCAATTCTCAGCCCGACTATAAGCCTGAGAGATTGATGTTTCAGAGCCTGGGTGTTACGTCACAAGGTGAGCCACCTCTCCGTTCGACGTTAAGCTGGTGAGACGAGTCATTACCAGCACCCTCATCAATTCCAAATTCCAGCCCAAATACCAAAGAAAGATGGGCCAACCAATTCTCCCTTGCCAACCCCACAAGGTCGCATTAATTGGGCACATTGCAGTCATTGCCGAGTCAGGATTAAAGGAACACCATGTAAATCGACAATTTGGTTAAAAAAATGTACCACTTTACCTTGTAATGGAATCAGTCCTATATGCAGATGTTTTGAAAGTAGGGTACATTGTTTAAATGAACCAAAAACATCAAATAAGTGGACCAAAGAGGAGGCAACTCTACGATGTCTCCACTGCTACATATTTAATCACCCCGATTATTCCCAACTTATTGTGCGGTCAGCTAAGGAATGTTTTTGGCTCGAATCTGTCATGAACCAACCTGCCAGGTCTGAAATTCAACTGAAGGTGGCAGGAATTTGGAATTTGGCTAAAGTACAGGCAACAAATAATCAATCAGAAGTCAACCATGAAGGAAAAAGAGGAAGAGGTACACCATATATATATATGCTTGATGGATGAGGTAAAGGCTGCAACAAAGCGGTCTCTGTCAGAGCTTTGGGAAGCAGTGCAGGATAGGGATGTTTGGAGAAATACGATTATGACTGTCCCTTGAAGTTGGATACAACTTGACGGAAGTAGATAACAGGCAATAACTTGCTTACTCTTGGTGAATAACACCGTGAGATCTTTAACATCCCCCTTTTTTTTTGTATCCAAGATCGAGGCTCGTGAAAGAGCTAACATTAATCACACAAAAAGTCAAACCGACACATAAAACATATAATAAGGGGAGCGGTAGACAAGATGGGGAGAGATGGGGAAGGACACAAACACAACGTTTGAGAGCAGAGACATCAGGAGATCTGTGGGAGGGAGAGGGCTTGGGGGGAGGTGGGAGAGGTATAAAACATATGGACACTGCAAGGACTTCCAGGAAAGAAGTTGGAATTTCAAAAAAGTGGATCTGGGGTGAATTAGCGGGGGTAGAAAAGATCAAGGTTTTGGATGGGGGAAGATAAGAGATGGTGGTGAACAGCTGTTTTAAAGACCTGGAGAGAGGAGTGGATTGAAGGGAGTGGGGGAGTTTGTTCCAGAGGCGGGAGAAAAGGGGAATGAAGGAGTGAAGGTGAGCAGAGAGCCTAGATTTTGGCAGTTTCACCAGAAGAGGGATGCTGGCAGATCTTGTGCAACCTGTAGGAATATTTGAGGGACAGAGCACAGAGAGAGCTGGGGGATCAAGGCCAGAGTGGAGTCGGTAGAAGACAGAAAGACCACCAACCTGCCTGCGCTGAGTGAGTGAAAGGCCCTCAGTGTTAGCTTCATCGTGGGAGATTCCAATGATTCTGAAAGCTTTGGTTTCAACAGTGTGAAGCCGAGCTAGGTGTGAGGCAGGAGCACCGGCCCAGAGGGGAGAACAGTATTCCATTGAGCTGCGGATGAAAGCCTTGTATGTGGTGAGGAGCTCAGGTGTGCCCAGGAAGGACTTCACACGACGGAGGATGCCCAGTCGGCGACTGGCTTTGGAGGCCAGCTTGGAAATGTGGTTTTCCCAGGAAAGATCATGGCAGATAGTGAGACTCAAAGTCTTGAGCGACAGAACTTCTTGAAGAGGATTTTTGAGAAAGTAGATGGGAGGGTTGTCCAGTCCATCTTTTCAGAGAGACATAGTAAGAATGTGAGATTTGTCAGGATTGAAAGACATGTTCCACTTGTTTGACCAGTCTGTGATTTTGCCCAGGTCTGCAGAGAGTAGGGAGGCTGCAGACTGCCGATCTGAGACCTTTGACCTTTGGCTGCAGACCTTTGACCAGTGCTGACAGATGGATCCTCTGGATTAATGTCCTTCCGATGGACGCACATTGATAAATCGTCACACATGCAAGATACTATGGTGACAGTTTATAGCTTGTTCAAGATTTGAAACCAATCTAAACAGCTCAAAGACAGATGCACATACCTCCAAGCTATTCTATTAGCACCAACTGTACTAAGTCTGTTCGTAAAAAAAAACAAAAGGCACATGCCTCAAGTATGATGAAAACCTGGACTATATTGCAAACAGCTTGTGCAGGATGACTCATGCCAAGTAAAATCTCATAGGCCAATAGTCAAGTTAAGCTGAAATCAGCTCCAATGCTTCCATCTTCAATGCAGTACGATTTATCAGGAGGAGCTGAATGGTAGGGGATGAAAAACTCAAACATTGTCAAATGCTGTCAAAGGGGTGGCTTCTCTTTACAAGGCAAGAAGCCAAAATGCAATACTTCTGCGTCTGTAGACTTGAACTTGATGGATATTGTGAACGATACCCACAACAAAACCAACCAAGACACCCTGCTTCATAAAGGAAGGCAATGCTCCAGACAGACATAAGAGGGGAGGATTGTTAGAATGAGGCAACTTTTAAAGATAAATGACATAAAAGAGCAGCACAACAAAGGTGGATGGAGGTTATGTATTCGCCCCTGTTTGTCTGTTTGTGAGGAGAATATTTCAAAACGTTATGAATGGATTCAGACGAAACTTGGTGGACAGGTTGGGTGTATAACAAAGACGAATCAGGATATGAGAATTTTTAAAGTGATTCTTCACCATTGAGAGATGGGGACAAATACGATATGTAACATGATATTTCAAAAAGTTATGAATGGGTTATGACTAAACTTGGGGAATTAGTTGGGTAGGTGACAAGAACAAGCCGATTCGATTTTGGTTCAGGTCCGAATCCAGATCCGGCCTATCAGTGGATACAAAACAAACTATGTGTCTGGCAGAGGTATGCACTCTACTGGGTACCATTGTCGTTGTACGTATTTACTATATTGTCACCACAAACACAAAGTTTGAAGTTGTCATACATGGAACCTACTTATCATTACTTGTCAATAAATGACTATCAGTTTTGTATTGTATTTTTTGGTCACTGACAATCTCTCCAATAGCGATTTTTAAACAATTTTGGTTAAAAAAAATTATTATTTAAATAAAACCCGATTCCGATTCCCACCAACCGACTTTTTGTTGCCTCCAACTTCCCACGTATGTTTATTTACTTCAAATAATATGTGAATTATATGTCCATGCGCAATGCACATATGAAATACTGTTTGGTTATACATCCTGCATCTGCACACTATGAGCCTTGAAAACTCTGGTAAAAACCAAAATGACGTAGAACAACCTTCCATTTTCACCCTCGCCAGAGGAGAGGGTATTGCATTTGAGTCCGTTTGTCTGTTTGTCTGCACAGAATAAATACGATTTTCTCGGCAACCGTTGGTCCGATTAACAGGAAATTTTCAACATAGGTGCAACTCCACCTGTATAATTTTTTTATGATAATTATGACGTCATACGTCACGTGGTTCGGCCGCCATCTTGGAAAAACCGAAAATCTTTGCACCTCTACATCTCTGAAAGCGCTGAAGAGAAAAAATTGAGACATGGCTCATTGTAAAGAACTCTCCATGGGGAATAATATATGTTAATGATGATGTCATAGGTGCCTCCATTATGACGTCATAATTCTACAAGTACAAAACTTCATCCTATCAAGATGAAATTTCTTGAGCGTCATGTAGGCATAAACTGGTGGAGAAAAAAAAATGATGACGTCATCGGTCACGTGGTTCGGCCGTCATCTTGGAAAAACCGAAAACATTTGCACTTCTATATCTCTGAAAGCGCTGCATAGAAAAAATTGACATGGCTCATTGTAAAGAACTCTCCATGTGGAATAACATCTGTTAATGATGATGTCATAGGTGCCTCCACTATGACGTCATAATTTGACAAGAACAAAACTTCATCCGATCAAGATGAAATATATTGTGTCATCTAGGAATGAATTAGTGGAGAAAAAAAAAATGGTGACGTCATCGGTCACGTGGTTCGACCGCCATATTTATTTTAACACAAAAGCCTTAAAAATCACTGAATATACATCCTGGCGAGGGTTTGCAATCTCTGATTGCTCTTTCTTGTTTTCTCCTGTGCTTTGCATAAGTACGAAAGTTTTCTTTGGGCGGTGTATAGTAGAACACCACCTTGATCACTCCTGAACAAAGCATGCATTCTCCTCTGCATGGGTTATAATCAAAATGTACCGATCTGTCCTCAAAACGTACCTTTATTTCATGACAGAAAACCCATTGTTGAGTCTTCAAATGTCCATTAGAGGTACTAGGGCATGCCCGTACTATATATAAGCTAGGACGTGCCCGTACGTGGGTGCCCGTTCCTTGCCAAAAAAAAAAAAAAAAATTTGTGTAGGGGTGTGTGTGTGTAAACATCCTAGGGCGTGCCCGTACGTGGGTGCAAAAAATCATGCGTGCAAACAACAACAACAAAAAAAAACTTTGAAACCACGTGGCAGTAACGACCACAGAACCCCCCCCTCTATTTACATGAATGGTTTGGTCCATTCGCAACGACCACAGAACCCCCCCCTCTATTTACATGCAATGGTTTGGTCCATTCGCAACGCCAAAGCGAACGGCGAACGGCTAAATCGCCATAGCTCGGTAAGTACTTGTCCGATTAATTTCAAACCTTGAAAAGGCACATCCTCGGGTCCCCAGCAATATACCTGGCAAGTTTCAAGTATATCGGACCGGTAGTTGTCGAGAAATCGTTGTCGCATACATACACACACACATACACACAGAGATTACTGGAATTATAGATAGATGAAGCCTGAGGCCCTAAGCCTTATAAGTGGTGACCAAAATGGTAGACATATCATTTGATTTTTTTTTGAAGTTCAATTGAGAGTTGAGTCAGAGCAGCTGTCCAACCAATGGGCAGTAAAAGAGAAAGATGGAGAAATGCAGCTCCTTTAATATACAGATTATGCTCTCATCATTAATCAAAGACATCCATTCACTTTTGAACCACAGCTGCTCTCACAAATTATACATGACTAGCTTGACAGGATTGCTTCCTTAGCCAACAGTGTCCAAGGAAGCGAGACAAGGAGGGGCAGCAAACAAGTACCTCCCCTGGAAGTAGATGAGTTTTAAAAATGTGAACGCAGCCATATACTGTAAGTACATCTATATCAGTCCAAATCATGCAAAAGCAAACCCTGGAAGTAGATGACTGTGTTCCCATAGCATGGAGAGCTTTTTAGCTCCTGGTAGGTTTAAGCAAGCCAGACAGGACATAGGAGAGGGGCAGACAAAGAGGACAGACGAGGTTATTTTGCTTTTCAGCAACGTATCTAGTTGATGGTACTACAGACCTAAAATGAAAGTTAAAAAATCCAGCAGGAGATGTGACCACTAGTATAGCAACTTGAGTAGATTGAGTGGCAAGCCCATCTGGCAGGGGAGTGATACTGACATCCTCTTCACCATATGGCTGTAAGCGGTGCAGCCAGTGTTCAGCAAACGCCGAGTTTCTGGCAGCAGTAAATAACCAGAAAAGCCCCTTATGGGGTGGTGTAGTATACCCCTTAGAGTCGGAAATGGCTCGAGAAGGCGGGAGGTAGATCTTTGTGATCGATAACTGGCATCGACACCTACCTAGATGGGGACTGTTCACAGTCCTCGGCAGATGAGAGGCGCAGTTCCTTCAACAGCATGGGCAAACATCTCCGATGAAGAAGACATCAACCAGTGGACCTCAGCTATGAGTGAATAGTCACTCCCTGGTGTGATGGTGATGGTAGAAGTAGACAGAAGCCATGGACGCCTTATTGCTCAGCCGATGGAGTTCACTTCAAACCTAAATCTTCCCTTCCACAAGAAAATAATCATTATGATGAGTCAAACAAAGAGAAATCGTGATTTGCATATGCTATATGCCAATGTTTGTGATCTGGGAACGAATATTGGTGTGCTATCTCACCAGGCTAATCCCAGCAAAGAAAATATCATTCTTGTCACCGAGTCTCTCCTAAATGATGATGTCACTGATTCAGACATTTCCCGACCCAGCTATCAGCAGCCGTCTGCTAGACATGACTGATGTGATGGGTGAGGTAGTCTCATAGCATGGTATAAATAATCCATGCAGGTTCAGCAACACAATGACCTGAACGACAGAGCCTTGAACTTATGTGGGGAACAATAATAAAATTTAAAAAAATCAAATATGGAAATCTTATAGATCTCATGTATAAACCTGGCTCACTCCCTGGCTCTGACTGTCATCTTGTCAACTGCCTTTCTGAAGAGCTAGACAACATGATCATGACAACAGATGCTAAACACACTGTTCTTGTAGGTGATTTCAATGTGCTTGGAAGTGCTATCCTTCCTATAGTGCTATACTTGGAAGTAGTTCTCCTACAGACAAAGCTGGAAGAGCCTGCAAAAACTTCTGCATTTCCAATGGACTGGAGCAATTAGATAAAAGGCTGACTAGAGGTAGATGTGCATTATATCTGGTAATTGTCGAATCTCCATCATACTTCAGCCCCACTGTTAGAGCCGAGATTGGCACCTCGGATCACTTGCCTGTAGAGGTCTTGTTCAAAACAAGACCGAAAGTCTAGCAGCGGCGAAGCAGAGCTTGTAAAATATTACAAACCACAAACACGTATGACTGGCTTTTTAAACAGCCGCTAATGCTGTTTATAACATTAAAGAAATACATTTGGAAGAATCCCGACATCTGTAAGGTAAGTTCTACTTACAGAACTGAGGGAAGATCTACTGTAATCTATATACCCCACAAGGATTGGGTTAATAACATGCTATCAAAAAACCCAGGCGAATTCCATACTTCTGCGGTTGTTAGTTTCGTACACCGCTTATCATTGAATCATGAACCATACACCGCTTCAATCCATTAACTTCGTATTCATGACATTGGGATTAAAGTGTTATGGCTATATTTACTATATTATTATTATTACTATTACAAAAACAATACTACTGAAACGATACACTACTGTATTAAGAAACCTGGGCTTAATTTGTCCGAAGCGGTCCGAAGGTGAGGCATAAAGCCTAAGGCCGATACATACCATTTTGATGGAAGAGCCGTAACGCCGATGCTTTCGATATTTGATGGTCATTTTAACAATCGGTTTGTTTGTGTTTCACACTGCATGAAAAACGTCAAGGTAGAGCATGGCGATTGTGATATATGTCAGGTTCGACGATATGTTCGGCCTGAACGACATTGGAATCAAAATGCCGGAGTGTGGAGAGTCAGCCGCCGTATCGCCGTAATGACATCAGACGTAATCACATCACCCTGTCATGTGACCAGAACCTCATCTCTGATTGGTATACGTTTGAGGGGACATACATAGACGGACAAACACTGTTCTAAACGGCTTTGCCCTATGGGCTACGCCGTAAAAATTGTGAATGCTTCTCGCTGATAATGGGATAATGAGGGAATATAGGGATGGCAGGATGGCCGAGAGGTACGCACCCTCACCTCTAAGCTGTCTAGCATGGGTTTGAATCTTGGCACAGCTACAATCTCATCTACGTGTTTCAAAGGCTTATTACCATTTTGTAAATCCTTAAAGTACCCTCAGCCAAACTGGAGTCTTTTGATCATACTTTTAATCATATCGAGACCAATTGTATTTTTCAACAATGGTCCTGCATAAAGACTGTCTAGACATTGAGCATGGATAATCAAGAAAATGGAGGGAAAGACTGAAAAGACAAACACAGCTGCAATTTATTTTAGAAAACACCAAAAGAGGGTAAAAGCTGAGATTACGACGTCATCATGTCTGTTCATGTTGTTTCATCCCTCTCAAATGTTCCAGTTGATTTGGTAGTCAAAATCAGGAGTGATCAGTTAAAAGAGTCGAGTGAATGGTTGCGAGAATAATTAGTCGAAACCAGCCAGTCTCTAATCTGCCAGAGATTTACTGCACTGTATCTGAATAGCACGCCCTTCATGTATAACAGAAGACACGATCAATATATATTTGTCAGAGCTATGGGATCTCCAGTATCCACAATTTAGCAAACTTGGTCATGGAGGAAATGAAACGCAATATTTTCATGACTTGTAAGGATTAGCTGCTGCAATAATGGAACAGATACGTTGATACCACGTTTGCTATTTTATATCAAGACATGGTTGACCACCTTCACAGGCAACTGGGCCAGGTATAATCCAGGATCAGATTCACAAAACACTTCAAGAAGAGGGAAAATGGAATTAGGCTTCTTGTGTGTGCATGTTGGCGGAAAACCAAGTAGCTCTTTGAAGACTTCTGTACATGAAGCGAATGCATAATAAATTTTTCGATTAGAATTCATGCAGCCATCCCATTAGGAAGAAACCCTATGTTGTGGATACAGATGGTGTTGTTAACCACGAATGTCACTCAAGGAATACACGGATGTGAGATATTTTGCTAGAAAATAGATATGACTGAAGCTTGTTCCCTAGCTTTGAAAAACAATGGCTTTGAAAAACCTTGAGAGCTCAAGGGAGTGGAGATGATTGGGTAGTGTGTAATTCAATATTATCAGCAAAAAATGGCCCAATAATTTGAGGCATCATCAATAAATTAAGATGGTCTTTGTGACAATCTGTGGTGTTACATTGCAACACATGTAAGGACTTTGGTGATGCCGATATTTGGTAAAATTAGAAGAAACATAAAATAACGAGAACGGCACTCGGCAGAGCACATACTTCCAACAAGCTGAACAGTTTGCGTTTTTTATCCCACTGATTGGCCGGATCTGGATTCAGACATGAACCAGAATCTAATCGGCTTGTTCTTGTCACCTAACCAACTGATCCACCAGGTTTTTTTCGAATTCTTCCACAAATTTTTAAGATATCCTGCTATATATCGTTTTTGACCCTACCTCTCAATGGTAAAGAATCACTTTTAAAATCCTCAGATCCAGATCCTTCTCTGGATAGTCACCAAAATCAAATCATTTCGTATGTGTCACACACCCAACGTCTCCACCAAATTTCATCCAAATCCGTCCACAACTTTTTGAGATATTCTGTTCACAAACGTGCAGACAGACAGACAGACAGACAACCAAACAGACAGACAGGGGTGAAAACAACCCCTCCCACCTTAGGTGGAGGAGGTAATAATTAGAAGAATATAGTTTGGCAACATGACTGGGGAGGGTGACAGAATCACCCTCTCCACACGCCATCAATGGTTTCGGTTCAAACCAAGCAAATATCAGTAGGTGAGCTCAAGCAACTAGTTTGAACCAGTCAGAGGAAACAGTCAGGCAAATTCATGCTCAAATGTCCAGCTCACCTCCCGGCTTACAGTTAGTGCAGGTGGTGAGGAAGGGTGTGGAATAAATAACAAATAATAGAAAATACCACATTCTGGCCATCTAAAAATCATCTTGAAATGTCTAAAAAATGTAATACTGTATTTACATTCTTAATGGAATTGTCATAAAAATAAATATGCGTCATAATTGAAGCAAACTAAATGCATGCAAAATACAATTTTGATCACAACATCTATATTACTTTCTTATTATACCTCATATCAGCAATTTGCTATTGAATTTGTTCAACAAGATTTGTTCAACAACTTCACAATACCCACCTGGTATCTCGGTCTCTGTCGGTACGTCTGGCCGACCACCGGTGGCAATAACAATGTGGGAGGCCGTATATTGTTGCCCGTTGACCTCCACTGTTGGTTTTGAGCCATCTGAAAAACTGGCACTGCCAGGTATGATCTCAATTTTGTCCTGCAAAGTAAAATGTACAATGAAAAAGTAAAACTCAGTAAATGAGAAAGAAAAGCAATACTCTGTAATTTAAAAAAATCAACAACCAAGTAATTTAATTGCCTTCTCGAGGTTGCTCTGGTAGATTCCATTGAGGCGCTTTATATAAGCATCACGCCTCTCCTTGATTTTCCTAAAAGAAAAATAAATTGTCTTGAATATTATTTATTAGTCGTAAAATCGAATCCAGTCTTTTCTCTGACACTTTAATATATATAAAAATAACCACCTTTAGAGGCCATTCTCTGACACTTTAATGAAAGCATTTTAATATTGTCACTAGTCACCATTATAATATTGTATAATTCCTCGTGTTGAATAGTGTTGATGCTGTCTTCCAAGTAAATGGTAGGTAACCAAAGATGAAGGAGTGGCTGAAAGGATTAAAAGAGGATAAGAAAGAATCAACAAATTTGACAAAGAAAAGGTTTGAGAACAATGGTGCTCATGCTGTCAAGGTGCATTGCTGAGGCTGAGCAAAAGCTAGCCAGAACTTTCACTACCTTCAGGGATAGAAACGTCATAATGTCTATGAGGCAGTGTGGGTGAGAGGATTAGATGGTGGGGGCTGTGGAGGATATAGGGCTAGCTGGAGTCCATGAGCTTTGGAGGCAAACATCAAGTTGAGACATTCAACCTTATCTTGAGTGGTGTAAACTGTAGTGCCATTGGAGGTGAGAAAGTATGCAAGGAGAACACAACGAGCACAACGTAACAAGGCAACAATAATACTTTAAGGTGGTAGACAGATTGGAGAGTTCATCCTTAACCCTTTGAGTATGGATGACGTCCAGTGCCGCAACCCACGAAAAAGTTTTGTGTACGGATGACGTTAGTACACGTCATGACTATACCTATAAATAGATTGTCAGTACGTGGTTGCATTCCCGTACCAAAATGACAAATTAATTCCGTACCGCCGGTATTTTTATCAAAAAAAAAATCCCGTACTCAAAGGGTTAACAACCACAGGCATTTTAAGGCCATTTTCCCTGCGAGAGCGGGGGTTAGCCAAACAACAGTCATCCTTAAGGGGAGTCGTCCTTAAGGGGAACAATGTTATGTTTTCTGGGTAAACTAAGAATGTCTAACCCTAACCCTAACTTGTTGAAAGGTTAGCCTTCCATTATGAAAGGAAACCGCTAGAACAACTCCCTGAGCATAGGATTTCATGAACCAGGAACGGGAGAATGACATGATATCTGCAGATAATTTGGGATAAACATGCATCACAGAGAAGATCATTTTGAAGGTATCGCCAGGTGGAGTCAATATCAGATGCAGAAGAGATGGAATATCAAGTTTTTTTTTTTTCAAACGACAGATTTCAATGTTTGCCAGTCAGTTTGAGCAAGCAACCAGCCACTATGGCATCATAGTAGTTACCAAACAACAGCCAGGGAGCTGTTCACATTCACAATAACATGGTTTGAGGAACTGGCTCTACATGCTAAGGTTTCTAACTGTGAAGCCCAAGGCCATCTTCATTATGAAGGAGTGGTGTCGGTGGTGTCATGTGGTGGTAATCTCGAGAGTCATCTTCTTAAAAAGACTCGGTGGTGTAATAGTTAGAGCATCTCTTGAGAGTCTGGGAGGTCGGTGGTTCAAACCCTGGCTGAGTCATACCAAAGACTTTTTAAAATGGTACGTTCTGCTTCCTAGCTTGACGTTCAGCATTTAAAACGATAAGAGCATGGGCAATCCCCATAGGTTGGCATCCATGGGGAGGAGGAAGTTTCGATTTAAGAAATGCCCCGCTGAGTGTGGTGAGAAAGGCGGTGCCATTGTTGTGGAGTCACTAGTACCCAGTGTCCCAAAAAGTGATGGCACTTCCCCCAAACTCAGGGCTGTGTTGTCTCGTTTATTCATCTGTATGTCCGTGTGTGTGTGTGTGTGTGTGTGTGTGTGTGTGTGTGTGTGTGTGTGTGTGTGTCTGTGTGTGTGTGTGGTCGCTCCACTACGAACCTTAGATCCTGTTTCCAAAAAAAAAAAAAAAATTCTCCACTCATTTCCTTCACTTTATTTACAAAAAACAAAAGATAAAAAGGCTGACCTCATAAATTTCCTTGTTGTTTCCAAAGTAACCCGGTGTGTACCCCGGTTTAGAATAGGTACACCATATCCCTACGTGTCATATGAGGAGACTACAAGCGTTACGCCTAGGTCCCCTGTCGGGGAAGTGATGTGAGTTGACAAAGTGGAAGACGCAGAAAACATGCTATGATATGATATTTCGCTCACAAGCTTCAGACAAACATGGAGGCGGCCATCTTGGATTTTGACGTGGCACCCTAATTTTCAATAGCGTTCTTCCTTATGCCTAGATACACCCACACGCCAGATTAGAAGTTGGAACTTCGCTTATTTTTCAAGATATTCCGCTCACAAGGTTCAAACATACATGGCGGTGGCCATCTTGGATTTTGACGTGGCGACCCAATTTTCAATAGCGTTCGTCCTTATGCGTAGATACACCCACACACCAGATTAGAAGTTAGTAGTTCGTTTATTTTTCAAGATATTTCGCTCAGAAGGTTCAGACATATATATGGTGGCGGCCATCTTGGATTTGGACGTGGCGACCCAATTTTCAATAGTGTTCTTCCTTATGCCTAGATACACCCACATACCAGATTAGAAGTTGGTACTTCGCTTATTTTTCAAGATATTCCGCTCACAAGGTTCAGACATACATGGCGGCGGCCATCTTGGATTTTGATGTGGCGACACAATTTTCAATAGGATTCTTCCTTATGCCTAGATACACCCACACACCAGAATAGAAGTTGGTACTTCGCTTATTTTTCAAGATATACACAAAGAATTAAGTTAAGCACCCCCCCGTTTTTTTACAACCTCGCACATTACAAGTTTGTTGTCGTCAAAACAGTGTAATATACCCATGATATTGCTATATTTTCTGGAGAAGTGATATTATGGTCACATAAAAACATAACAATCATGCCGTTTTCAATATTTTATTCTGAATAATTTAAGGTGAAATTTTTTGGGAATTTTAGGCATATTTTCACCTCAATTTAAGTATGGAGCTATAGGTCCATCACGGACAGTGTGGATGACGTTTATGTTTTCTAACGTACAGTCATTGTTCTGAGAAGACCTCTAGCGATCTTTGCGTCAATAACGTGTGTAGGACCCACGTGATCGGATCACTGACTCAACCCTACGTCTCATAGACCCTGTAAGCCGTCGTATGCGTTGCTGTGGCAGGTTGTTCCATTCCCGATGTAATGCACGTTCCAATTCATCCAGATTGGCTATTGGAGGGACCATCTTCGCAATTTGTCGTCCCAACATGTCCCAAACGTGCTCGAGGGGGTTCAGGTCAGGACTGTATGCAGGCCAGGGGATGGTTGTCACAGCACCTTGCTCCATCCGATCACGTGGGTCCTACACACGTTATTGACGCAAAGATCGCTAGAGGTCTTCTCAGAACAATGACTGTACGTTAGAAAACATAAACGTCATCCACACTGTCCGTGATGGACCTATAGCTCCATACTTAAATTGAGGTGAAAATATGCCTAAAATTCCCAAAAAATTTCACCTTAAATTATTCAGAATAAAATATTGAAAACGACATGATTGTTATGTTTTTATGTGACCATAATATCACTTCTCCAGAAAATATAGCAATATCATGGGTATATTACACTGTTTTGACGACAACAAACTTGTAATGTGCGAGGTTGTAAAAAAACGGGGGGGTGCTTAACTTAATTCTTTGTGTATATATCGCTCACAAGGTTCAGACATACATGGCGGTGGCCATCTTGGATTTTGATGTGGGTTGCACCCACACACCAAATTCGAATGCGGTCCTTCGCTTACGCACACACGTACGCACACACGCACGCCCGGACGGAGGGGAAAACCATAGTCCCCGTTTCGCTCCGCCGTGCGACGAGGGACAAAAAGGGTTGGCGTCAGGTAAGGGTATCCAGCCATAAAACATTGCCTCAAAAAGGGAAGCATGCCAATTACAATTACATATAGGCAGGGTACAGCCCGAAGTACCCCGTGGGGGACCTCACTCCCTCTCGTCAATAATCAAGGTGGGGAACCCGATCGAAGCAAGGGTGGAAATCACTCCATTTATGACGACGAAACGCCTGATGCACCACGTGGAGATCGGTTTCTGAGGTTTGGGACATGGAATGTCGGGACAATGACAGGGAGATCGGGAGAAGTGGTGGAAGTATGTCAGAAGAAGAGTGGACATATGTTGTGTGCAGGAGACGAGATGGAAGGGAAGTGGTGTGAGAATGGTGAAGGGTAGGCAGGGACAGAAATACAGGTTTGTGTGGCAAGGGTGCCCGGAAGGCGTGCATGGTGTTGGTGTCCTGTTTTATGAGGAGTTTGTAGACAGTGTGGTGAGTGTGACTGGAGTGAGTGATAGGTTGATGATGGTGAAAATGATGATTGGAAAGCTCTTAGTGAACGTCATCTCGGGATATGCTCCGCAGGTCGGTCGGAGCGATGAAGAGAAGGACAAGTTCTGGTGTACTATAGAGAAGCTGATTGAAAACGTGAAAGATAAGGAAGTTGTTGTGGTAGGAGACCTAAATGGACATGTGGGAAGGAGGAAAAAGGTTTTGAGGGAGTTCATGGGGGTTACGGATATGGTGTGAGGAATGGAGAAGGTGAAAGGATTTTGGAGTTTGCTGATGGAGCTGGTTTGTTGATTTGTAATACTCAGTTCCAGAAAGAGGATAATTAGTTTGTTACATACATGTCAGGTGGGTCGACGACAACCGTTGACTACCTGATGGTGCGTAGGCGAGATAGGGGGGCACCTCCGGGACACAAAGGTGATCCCGGGGGGAGGAGACTGTTTCACAGCACCACTTGGTCGTCTGCGACATAAGGGTGAAAGGTGCGAGGAGAGCTCGGCGGGTGAAGTACCAACCGAGAATGAAGGTGTGGAGGTTGAAAGAGGTGACAATGAGGGAGGCATTAAAAGAGAGGCTGAGTATGGTAGAGGATGATGTGGTTGAGCTTGAAAGTGGTTGGATGTCAATGAAAGATAGTCTGTTGGGAGCCGTTGGTGAGGTATGTGGATGGACAAAAGGACCACCGAGGCACTCGGAAACATGGTGGTGGGATGATGAAGTTGGAAAGAGGATTGACGAGAAAAGGAAGAAGTTCAAGGAGTGGCAGAAGGCGAACGGTACGGGGGCAGAAGGGGCAGAGCATGAAAGTTATAAGGCAGACAAGAAGGCTGCAAACAAAGAGGTAGCAAAGGCGCAGGAGGCATGTAGGAAAATGTTCAGAGAACGCTTGGATTCGGAAGAGGGTCTGAGAGCGGTATTCAGGATTGCAAAGCAGATAGCGAAAGAGAGATGTGATGTGATGGGGGTGAGTTGCTTGAAGGATGAAGTGGGACAAATCGTTGTGGACCCAGATGGATTAAAGGAAGATGGAAGAGATATATGGAAATGCTGTAGAATGCAGAGAATGAATGGGATGGCAACATCGAGAGTAACCCAGTTTTAGGACCGGCAGAGAAGATAACTGAGAAGGAAGTTGAGGAAGCGATTAAAGCAATGAAGTGTAGAAAAGCGGGAGGGCCGACGGGAGTTGTGGGAGATATATTGAAGTCAGCGGGAAGTTGGGGTGTGAATGGAATGACACAGATCTGTAATCTGGTGGTGAAAGAAGGCCGCATTCCAGTGGAGTGGGAACTGAGTGCCCTCGTCCCTCTATACAAGGGGAAAGGTGACCCTCTGGACTGTGGCTAGTATAGAGCGATAAAGTTATTGGAGCATGGAATTAAGGTATTGGAAAGGGTGTTGGAGAAGAGGATAAGGAAGAAAGTGAAGATCGACGAAATGCAGTTTGGATTTATGCCAGGAAGAGGAACAACAGACGCGCTTTTTATTGTATGGCAGTCACAGGAGTACACCGAGAAGGGGAAGAAGTTGTTTCTTGGGTTTGTTGATCTGGATTAAGCATTCGATAGGGTTCCACACAAAGTAGTGACATGGGCATTGAGGAAGTTTGGAGTGGAGGATTGGTTGATCAGAGTAGTGATGGCAATGTACGAGAGAGCACATACAGCTGTAAGGATGAAGGACGGGAAGTGCATCAGGGGTCGGTACTAAGTCCACTACTATTTGTAGCTGTGATGGAGGTGCTGGCTCAGAACATAAAAGAGGGTTTACTGTGGGAGTTGTTGTATGCAGTTGATCTGGTGTTGATTGGGGAGAGTATGGATGGACTGAAGGAGAAGATGAACAAGTGGAAGGAATGTATGGAGGCAAAAGGTCTGTAGGTGAATATCGGAAAGACTAAGGTGATAAAGACTAAAGACAAGTGGTAAAGCATGTGGTGAGGTGGAAAGAACTGGGAAGTGGCCGTTGTGCAGTGTGCAGGAAGGGTGTCGGAGTGAACTCGATTCAATGTACAATGTGCGCTGAGTGGGTTCATCAAAAATGGAGTGGTCTGAGAGGGTCATTAACCAGTGTGGCAGCTACATTCAAGTGTACAATGTGCACAGAGGGAGCTGCAGATGGAGGAAATTTTGAGTTGGATCTTGGAAACGGCTGCAGATGCTGCAGATGGAGGAAATTTTGAGTTGGATCTTGGAAACGGCATGAAGCTGGAAGGTGTGAAAACATTTTGCTACCTCGGAGACATGCTGAATGGAGAAGGTGGATCAGACTCGGCAACGGTTGCTAGAGTGAGATGTGCATGGAAGAAGTTTCGGGAACTGAGTGGCATGCTGATGAGGAGGGGAGTGTCGTTGAAGCTGAAGGGAAAGGTGTATGCTGCATGTGTGAGAAGTGTTATGATTTATGGGAGCGAGACATGGGTAATGAACGTAGAGCAGCAACAAAGCCTGGAAAGGGTGGAAATGCGAATGGTTTGGTGGATGTGCGGAGTATTGTTGAGAGAGAGGAAGACAAATGATGAATTGCGAAAGATGATGGAATAGAGCCTGTGATTGATGCTGTGAAGAGAAACAGGTTGAGATGGTTTGGTCATGTGTTGAGGAAGGATGAAAGTGACTGGTTGAGAAGAGTGATGGAAATGAATGTAGAAGGAAGTAGAGGATGGGGAAGACCGAGAAAGACTTGGCTAAAGGTGGTGGAAGAAGAAATGCGGGCAAGGGGGTTAACAAGGGGAGATGCAGAAAATAGGGCAAAATAGAGAAGTTCGTCATGGGGCCCGCAAGGCTAACCCCCGCTTAGCAGGGAAAATGGCCTTAAAATGCCTTTTGTTTGTTGTTGTCTTCCAAAGTAGCCAGATATGAATGCATATTTTCTGAAATACCCATTTAATTATCTCCACCACTGAAGGTGGATGTAGGTTATGTTTTCACCCCTGTCTGTCTGACTGTTTGTTTGAACAAGATATCTCAAAAAGTTGTGGACGGATTCGGACGAAATTTGGCAGAGAGGTAGAGTGCGTGACAAGGACGAAATGATTAGATTTTGGTGAAGTCCCGGATTCGGATCCGGCTAATATAATTTTTTAAGTGATTCTTCATCATTGGGATTTCGGGCCAAAAACGATATACAGCAGGATTTCTGAAAAGGTTGTGGCCAGATTCGGACGAAACTTGGTGGGGAGGTTGCGTATGCGACAAGGAAGAGTTGATTAAATTTTGGTGAAGATCCGGATCCGGATACTCGAATTTTTTTTCGTGATTCTTCACCATTGAGTGATAGGAGTAAAACCGATAAATAGCAAGATATCTCAAAAAGTTATGGACGGATTTGGATGGAACTTGGTGGAGAGGTTGGGTGTGTGACAAGGACGAACCAATTTGATTTCGGTGAAGATCTGAATGTGGATTCGGATATGAGAATCGTTTAATTTTCAAGTGATTCTTCACCATTGAGAGATTGGGCGAAAAGCAATATATAACATGGTATTTCAAAAAGTTGTGTGAACGTGTGTTATGACTAAACGTGGTGGACGAGTTGGTTATGTGACAAAAAGAAGCCGATTAGATTTTGGTTCAGGTCCAGATCAATTCAATCCAGATCTGGCCTATCAGTGGGATGCAAAACATAAACTGTTTACCCTTGGTGGATGTATGCGCTCTACCGAGTGCCGTTCTAGTTTCATTCCTGCTGTGCCACAATTTCTTCTATATCTGCTCGACAACTAAAAAATACTTTTTCAGGTCTTTGGCCTGAAGTGGACTGAATATGTTGGTTTTGTGTTTTTAAAGCTTTGTTTTGGATATCACAGAGCAGAGTCCACTTTGCCAACACCGATTAGAAGTTATTGGAAAACGGTACACTCTACGTTTTTCATTATTTTGACTCACTCTCCAAATATTTGACTTACCGCATACTCTGAAAACTGCGAATGACTCGTATATCAAGAATTATTTTTTCACAGAAAGAGAGTTTCCATCTTTAGACCTCTCAATTGTGATGGTTTCAACTTCTATTTGACAGTTCCAGTTAAAATGCATTGACCCACAAGTTCAACTACTGTTGGGTCACTTCAGTTTGGTTCGTGTTTAAATGCACAGGTTTGGCTTTATCAATGCAACTTACTCACCTCCAACTGAAATCCACATTGGAAACAGTGAAACCATAGTCCGTATGATTGTGAATGAAATCTGCATGCATTGCAGTGTTATACATCACCTGTGGAAAATAGCAAGGTGTCACATGAACAAACCACCATCAAAGAAGAAGTTTACAATAATTGAAGAGCTGTATAATGCACTTGATTAAAAATAAAATCTTGCATTTAACCACAAAGCATTTATTCCACAAAGTTGTGGCAGCAATATCTACCATCAACCACATCTCCAGATGGCTGATAATCCAATGACTATTAAATATGAAGGCCTGGCAAGGCCAATCCAATACATATGAAGTTTGGTTGAAAAACACTTGACATTTGTATTGGTGCATGTTTGTAATGCAAACGAATATAATGTAAATGTGTGAACTGCTCTTCAATAATCTCCTGAGCTTCACATTGATGAATTGCCTCACTGCATGGCTAGCTTACAGACATACAGAAAAGGCAAACCTACCTTTTTGGGAACGCAGCCGACATTCACCTATTGAAAAGAAAATGCATAATGAGTTGCAGGGAATAGTGAAAGTATGAGGATAGGTATAATTTGGCTGTTACAAGTTAAAACATAGGGGTAATACCCCTGGCGCTCACCTGGTGGAATAAACAGTATGCTGCACCGACTAAAGGTATTTTAAACCAATTTCAATGGTTACTAGAAGACAGGGCAACACGGTCAATCATACTAACATAATCTTAAGACTTTAAACAAACAAACCAAAAAATACCTATTTTTGGGAGGAACCACCCCCCACCCCCTACCCTCCCCCTCTCCCATCTCCCAACCACATATACCTCCTAAGACCCCAATTTTTCTAATGCCTTGAACAAACCCAACATTGGTACATTACGGGTGATGAAGGATGTGGTGAGGTTTCATCGAAATTGTGTGTGTAGTTTCAAAGAAGAAAGCAAATACCTATTTTAGGGGGTCAAACCTGGATCCATTTTGACCCCGGTAAACCCCTGAGACCCCAATTTTTTAATGCCGTGAACAAACTTTAGTCACAACACAACAAATATCATGTGCCAAGTTTGGTTACAATCCATTCAGTGGTTTCGGAGAAGAAGTTTCAAGTGTTTACGGATGGACGGACTGACTGACTGACTGACACATGGACGGATGGACGGATGGACTGACGGATGACACGCCATCGCATAAGCTTCCCTGAACATCGTTCCAGATGAGCTAAAAAAGAATATTTCAAATGAATTTCTTTTGAAAAAATGAAAACACAAATGTGTGGTCAAAAATGCTGCAATGTGTATTATAATAAAACAGCACTTGGTCACATATCACGTAGTAATTCCAAGAATGAGGCGTAAGGTGACTCAATCATGAAATTATTTTAAGAGATGTGTTTTAGAGGATGATATTCTCAACCCATTAGCAAAAAAAAATAAAAAAATTGCGGGGAGAATAATAAGCCAGATAATCGTGTTTTTAAATTGGACTATTTTCAATTTTGTTATGCAAATGAGCTACTTCCGTCCGTTTGTGTGAAGTGAAAGTTTCACAACTCATTCACGGATGTATATGTCTGCGTTTCATCACAAGTTATTCTTGTGTTCAATATGCCGATGTGCCAAGTTTTAACTGTTCCAATCGTTGAGGAATTTGCCACAGAAATAAGAAGCCATTTTTTTTGCATCCCAGACCCACAAAAAGATTGTCAACGATCGTGTGCTTTGTGTTTGAAAAATCTTGGAACAACCAAATTCAATATCAAAACTTATGTTCATTCAAAATATCGTGTTGTTTGCGAAGAACACTTCGAGTCATCAGCGTTTGTATTTGATAAACAGGCTCACTACCTGGGAAACATTCTGGGAATTCTGGGAAACATTCCTGGGAATTTAATCAACAGGCCTCGGAGACTGCTGAAACAAGCCTCGGAGACTGCTGAAACACGAACCAAACACGACCGACACTTACTGGGAGAAAATTACATGTTGATTTGAAGCCACGACCAAGCCAGGCCCATGTGACCCAAGCTCAAATCTAGTCTTCGAGTAGTTAAATGTACATTACTAGAACACCAGCAGATCCTACCTGTTACTTCAATGATGGACCAATTTGTCGTCCTGTTTGCCAAAAATTGCTATATTGTTTCACTGCGTCTGTATTGAGTCTGTAGATTAAGATAAGTCGACTATCATATGCGAATGTTTCCTCATTAATTGAAGTTCTATTCTTACTAAAATAGCGTGATATGAGGGAGCGATCAAGGAAAACTGTGGAATGAATCGTGCGAGTGATTGGTGTGATTTTCCATGTGATCTAACAGTATAATGAAGGCCACAAGTTGTTCAGAGTGAGTGAATGGCATAAGGAGTTACTGAGTTATGTGTGAGAGAACGGCCATGAGATATTCTGTGTGAGTGAACGGTGTAAGGAGGGCCGTGAGATATTCTGTGTGAGTGAACGGAGTCAGGAAGGCCGTGAGATATTCTGTATGAGTGAACGGAGTCAGGAATGCCGTGCGATATTCTGTGTGAGTGAACGGTGTAAGGAGGGCCGTGAGATATTCTGTGTGAGTGAACGGTGTAAGGAGGGCCGTGCGATATTCTGTGTGAGTGAACGGTGTAAGGAGGGCCGTGTGATATTCTGTGTGAGTGAACGGTGTAAGGAGGGCCGTGAGATATTCTGTGTGAGTGAACGGTGTAAGGAGGGCCGTGCGATATTCTGTGTGAGTGAACGGTGTAAGGAGGGCCGTGCGATATTCTGTGAGTGAACGGTGTAAGGAGGGCCGTGCGATATTCTGTGAGTGAACGGTGTAAGGAGGGCCGTGCGATATTCTGTGTGAGTGAACGGTGTAAGGAGGGCCGTGCGATATTCTGTGTGAGTGAACGGTGTAAGGAGGGCCGTGAGATATTCCGTGTGAGTGAATGGTGTAAGGAGGGCCGTGAGTGAAGGTGTAAGGAGGGTCGTAAATTGTTCTGTGTGAGTGAATGACATAAGTTCACTCCTACTCCCCTTCCCCTAACCCTCCCAACCCCTCACTCTCCTCTTCCCCCTCTCTTCATATTTCCCACACAAAGCGACTCTGCGTTATGTGTGTACGTACATACATACATACATACATACATACATATATACATACATACATACATACATACATATATATATATCCGTTCGTTTATTTGCTTTCCCTAAACATTTTCCTGCTCTCATCACGCACACATTTTTATATACATACATATATACTGTATGTATACATACGAGAAAAGGGAATTTGTGTGTATATATTTGTACGTTTAGAACCTTAGATATTTGTTTGTTTGTATGTTTATTCACTTATATAATTTGCCCCCCAAATTTTTTTTCAACCTACTGAGTGACCCGAATAATTTCCACATTTATAATCATAATGGGTAAGTCCAGCAGAATGCACACTTTTGATATCTTAGACGTTTTGCCCAAACGCTGCAAATTAACTTTTGTTACTGGAGCGTCAAACGTCAACCCAAGGGACCCATTTAGCGTATACTCACGCATGTTCCACCAAGCGGTCCACGCTCAATAAGAGCCGTCCGCGCTCCAAGCTCCGCAGCCCGACGAGCACAGGCTAAACCCCCAGATCCTCCTCCGAGCACAAGTAAATCGAAAGCACGAGCCAGAAGCGGCATCACAGCAATTATTGTCCACAACGAACGTCTCACAACCTCGGGCAGCTTGAATGAGACCTTCCTCAAAACGTCATATCCTGTGTACAATCTGCTGAAGTGTCTGTACAAAGCGCCAGTTCGTAACCGCGGATTCCATGCGTCCGTACAAAGCGCCAGTTCGTAGCCGCGGATTCGATGCCTCCAATAATTAATCCCGTTCTGCAGCCATGATTGTCGCTCTCGCTTCGACGATGACCGACATCGATTCATCCTCATTTTGTTCGTGGACCATGGGTTCCGTTGACAAACATTACCTTTACCATTAACATTACCTCCACGACCAACGTACAACCTTGATTATTTATTTATTTATATGCACTTTACCATCCCCACTACCTTAAGCCACAACCTTGATTATTTATTTAGTTATATACATTTTACCACCTCCACAACCAATACACAACTTTGATATGTTATTTATTTATATACATTTTACCACCTCCACAACCAATACACAACTTTGATATTTTATTTATTTAAATACATTTTACCACCTCCACAACCAATACACAACTTTGATATTTTAATTATTTAAATACATTTTACCACCTCCACAACCAATACACAACTTTGATGTTTTATTTATTTATATACATTTTACCATCTCCACAACCAATACACAACTTTGATATTTTATTTATTTAAATACATTTTACCACCTCCACAACCAATACACAACTTTGATATTTTATTTATTTAAATACATTTTACCACCTCCACAACCAATACACAACTTTGATGTTTTATTTATTTATATACATTTTACCATCTCCACAACCAATAAACAACTTTGATATTTTATTTATTTATATACATTTTACCATCTCCACAACCAATAAACAACTTTGATATTTTATTTATTTATATATATTTTACCACCTCCACAACCAATACACAACTTTGATATTTTAATTATTTATATACATTTTACCACCTCCACAACCAATGCACAACTTTGATATTTTATTTATTTGAATACATTTTACCACCTCCACAACCAATACACAACTTTGATATTTTATTTATTTGTATACATTTTACCATCTCCACTACCTTAAGACACAACCTTGATTATTTATTTATTTATATACATTTTACCAACTCAACGACGAAAACACAACTTTGATATTTTATTTATTTATATACATTTTACCACCTCCACAACCAACACACAACTTTGATATTAAATTATTTATATACATTTTACCACCTCCACAACCAATACACAACTTTGATATTTTATTTATTTATATACATTTTACCACCTCCACAACCAATACACAACCTTGATATTGTTTTAATTTATATACATTTTACCACCTCCACAACCAATGCACAACATTGATATTTTATTTATTTATATACATTTTACCACCTCCACAACCAATACACAACCTTGATATTTTAATTATTTATATACATTTTACCACCTCCACTACCTTAAGACACAACCTTGATATTTTAATTATTTATCTACATTTTACCACCTCCACTACCTTAAGACACAACCTTGAGTATTTATTTATTTATATACATTTTACCATCTCCACAACCAAAACACAAATTTTATATTTTATTTATTTATATACATTTTACCACCTCCACAACCAATACACAACTTTGATATTTTATTTATTTATATACATTTTACCACCTCCACAACCAATACACAACCTTGATATTTTATTTATTTATATACATTTTACCACCTCCACAACCAATACACAACCTTGATATTTTATTTATTTATATACATTTTTCCACCTCCACAACCAATACACAACTTTGATATTTTAATTATTTATATACATTTTACCACCTCCACTACCTTAAGACACAACCTCGAGTATTTATTTATTTATATACATTTTACCATCTCCACAACCAATACACAACTTTGATATTTTATTTATTTATATACATTTTACCATCTCCACAACCAATACACAACTTTGATATTTTATTTATTTATATACATTTTACCACCTCCACAACCAATACACAACTTTGATATTTTATTTATTTATATACATTTTACCATCTCCACAACCAATACACAACTTTGATATTTTATTTATTTATATACATTTTACCACCTCCACAACCAATACACAACTTTGATATTTTAATTATTTATATACATTTTACCACCTCCACAACCAATACACAACTTTGTATTTTATTTATTTATATACATTTTACCATCTCCACAACCAATACACAACTTTGATATTTTATTTATTTAAATACATTTTACCACCTCCACAACCAATACACAACTTTGATATTTTATTTATTTATGTACATTTTACCACCTCCACAACCAATACACAACTTTGATGTTTTATTTATTTATATACATTTTACCACCTCCACAACCAATACACAACTTTGATGTTTTATTTATTTATATACATTTTACCACCTCCACAAGCAATACACAACTTTGATGTTTTATTTATTTATATACATTTTACCACCTCCACAACCAATACACAACTTTGATATTTTATTTATTTATATACATTTTACCACATCCACAACCAATACACAACTTTGATATTTTATTTATTTATATACATTTTACCACCTCCACAACCAATACACAACTTTGATGTTTTATTTATTTATATACATTTTACCACCTCCACAACCAATACACAACTTTGATATTTTATTTATTTATATACATTTTACCACCTCCACAACCAATACACAACTTTGATATTTTATTTATTTATATACATTATACCACCTCCACAACCAATACACAACTTTGATGTTTTATTTATTTATATACATTTTACCACCTCCACAACCAATACACAACCTTGATATTTTATTTATTTATGTACATTTTACCACCTCCACAACCAATACACAACTTTGATATTTTAATTATTTATATACATTTTACCACCTCCACTACCTTAAGACACAACCTTGAGTATTTATTTATTTATATACATTTTAACATCTCCACAACCAATACACAACTTTGATATTTTATATATTTATATACATTTTACCACCTCCACAACCAATACACAACTTTGATATTTTATTTATTTATGTACATTTTACCACCTCCACAACCAATACACAACTTTGATATTTTATTTATTTATATACATTTTACCACCTCCACAACCAATACACAACTTTGATATTTTTTTTATTTATATACATTTTACCACCTCCACAACCAATACACAACCTTGATATTTTATTTATTTATATACATTTTACCACCTCCACAACCAATACACAACTTTGATATTTTAATTATTTATATACATTTTACCACCTTCACTACCTTAAGACACAACCTTGAGTATTTATTTATTCATATACATTTTACCATCTCCACAACCAATACACAACTTTGATATTTTATTTATTTATATACATTTTACCACCTCCACAACCAATACACAACTTTGATATTTTATTTATTTATATACATTTTACCACTTCCACAACCAATACACAACCTTGATATTTTATTTATTTATATACATTTTACCACCTCCACAACCAATACACAACTTTGATATTTTAATTATTTATATACATTTTACCACCTCCACTACCTTAAGACACAACCGTGAGTATTTATTTATTCATATACATTTTACCACCTCCACAACCAATACACAACTTTGATATTTTATTTATTTATATACATTTTACCACCTCCACAACCAATACACAACTTTGATGTTTTATTTATTTATATACATTTTACCACCTCCACAACCAATACACAACCTTGATATTTTATTTATTTATATACATTTTACCATCTCCACAACCAATACACAACTTTGATATTTTATTTATTTATATACATTTTACCACTTCCACGACCACATACAACCTTGATTATTTATTTATTTATTTATAGACACTTTACCATCCCCACTACCTTGAGACACAACCTTGATTATTTATTTAATTATATACATTTTACCATCTCCACAACCAATACACAACTTTGTTATTTTATTTATTCAGATACATTTTACCATCTCCACAACCAATACACAACTTTGATATTTTATTTATTTATATACATTTTACCACCTCCACAACCAATACACAACTTTGATATTTTATTTATTTATATACATTTTACCACCTCCACAACCAATACACAACTTTGATATTTTATTTATTTATATACATTTTCCCACCTCCACAACCAATACTCAACTTTGATATTTTATTTATTTATATACATTTTACCACCTCCACAACCAATACACAACTTTGATATTTTATTTATTTATATACATTTTACCACCTCCACAACCAATAAACAACTTTGATATTTTATTTATTTATATACATTTTCCCACCTCCACAACCAATACTCAACTTTGATATTATATTTATTTATATACATTTTACCACCTCCACAACCAATACACAACTTTGATATTTTATTTATTGATATACATTTTACCACCTCCACAACCAATACACAACTTTGATATTTTATTTATTTATATACATTTTACCACATCCACAACCAATACACAACTTTGATATTTTATTTATTTATATACATTTTACCACTTCCACAACCAATACACAACTTTGATATTTTATCTATTTATATACATTTTACCACTTCCACAACCAATACACAACTTTGATATTTTATTTATTTATATACATTTTATCACCTCCACAACCAATACACAACTTTGATATTTTATTTATTTATATACATTTTACCACCTCCACAACCAATACACAACTTTGATATTTTATTTATTTATATACATTTTACCACTTCCACAACCAATACACAACTTTGATATTTTATTTATTTATATACATTTTACCACTTCCACAACCAATACACAACTTTAATGTTTTATTTATTTATATACATTTTACCATCTCCACAACCAATACACAACTTTGATATTTTATTTATTTATATACATTCTACCACCTCCACAACCAATACACAACTTTGATATTTTATTTATTTATATACATTTTACCATCTCCACAACCAATACACAACTTTGATATTTTATTTACTTATATACATTTTACCACCTCCACAACCAATACACAACTTTGATATTTTATTTACTTATATACATTTTACCACCTCCACAACCAATACACAACCTTGATATTTTATTTACTTATATACATTTTACCACCTCCACAACCAATACACAACTTTGATATTTTATTTACTTATATACATTTTACCATCTCCACTACCTTAAGACACAACCTTGATTATTTATTTATTTATATACATTTTACCACCTCAACGACTTTAAGACACAACCGTGATTATTTATTTATTTATATACACTCACCATCTCCACTACCAAGAGTATTCTATGTGACCCCGTTACCCTCCGCCCCCCTCCCCCCTAAGCCCTCCTAATACGCACTGGAATGTCCTGGCCTCGCCTCTCCCTCGTAAAATTGCAGGTATCGCGACTGCACTGCATGTGTAAGCAAGGAGTGAAGGTGTTTCATCGCTTTACGTCACCAAGAGAAATGAGGTCCTTGATTAACCCAACCATATTTACACCATCTAGTCAACCCTATGTCGGTGGAGGGACAAGATAAGCGAGCATGCTGAAGCGGTGCTGTGTCATGGCGGCCGATTTCCCCTCAGATAACATTACAAGTGTCTGATTCTGCTGAATCTGAATGAACGCGTTTTCATCTGAAGTTTCTTCTTTAAAACTCAATCCAACTATAGTTTCACGAGTTACCTTTCAACTGCATTCAATTTGTCTACTGATAGAAAAAGTGGAATGCGTCATTTGTCGTTTCTCGGGGAACGACCGCAGCATTGGGATGGTGAATTCAACAACGACTCATAATCGAAATAAAAACTGCGAATTCACCATCCACAGGGAGTTTGGGAAGGATTTGCTAAGCTGTCCGTTATATATATCCCGTAATGAGCGGGTAATGTAGAATCCTTTGGTTGGGTTGTATGTGTTAAAGGTATTGTGTTTCACTCATTACAGTCAAGCGCGGTATCATGTGGGGCAAGCTATATGTGGCACATGGGGCAAGCTATAGGTGGCATGTGGGACAAGGTATAGGTGGCATGTGGGACAAGGTATAGGTGGCATGTGGGACAAGGTATAGGTGGCATGTGGGACAAGGTATATGTGGCATGTGGGACAAGGTATAGGTGGCATGTGGGACAAGGTATAGGTGGCATGTGGGACAAGGTATATGTGGCATGTGGGACAAGGTATAGGTGGCATGTGGGACAAGCTATAGCTTTTTTTTTTTTTTGTACACAAGATCGAGACTCGTGGAAGAGTTTACATCAATCACAAAAAAAAAACAAAAAAAAAAACGGACTCACAAAACATACAATGAAGGGAGCAGGAGACAAGATGGGGAGAGAGAGGGAAGGACACAAGTACAACAGCAAAGAACAGGGACAACGGAAGATCTGTGGGAAGGAGAGGGCTTGGGGGGAGGAGGCATGGGAAGGCGGGGGTCAAGGTATAAAACACATGGACACTGCTAGAACTTCCAGGAAAGAAAGAAGTCGGGATTTCAAAAACGTGGGTAGATGAGATCAAGGTTTTGGATGGGGGAAGATAAGAGATGGTGGTGAACAGCTGTTTTAAAGACCTGGAGGGAGGAGTGGGATTGAAGAGAGTGAGGGAGTTTGTTCCAGAGGTGGGAGAAAAGAGGTATGTAGGAGTGAAGGTGAATAGAGAGTCCAGATTTTGGCAGTTTAACTATAAGAGGGTTGCAGGCAGATCTTGTGCGACCTGTAGGAATATTTGAGGGACAGAGCACAGAGAGAGCTGGGGGAGCAAGGCTGGATAAGAGTCGGTAGAAGACAGAAAGACCACCAACCTGCCTGCGGTGAGTGAGTGAAAGGCCCTCGGAGTTAACTTTATCTCGTGAGATTCCAATGATTCTGAAAGCTTTGATTTCAACAGCGTGAAGCCGAGCTTGGTGTGAGGCAGGAGCACCGGCCCAGAGGGGAGAACAGTATTCCATTGAGCTGCGGATGAAAGCCTTGTATGTGGTGAGGAGCTCAGGTGTGCCAAGGAAGGACCTCGCACGATGGAGGATGCCCAATCGGCGACTGGCTTTGGAGGCCAACTTGGAAATGTGGGTTTCCCAGGATAGATCATGGCAGATAGTGAGACCCAAAAGCTTGAGTGACAGAACTTCTTGGATAGGATTGCTCAGAAAGTAGATGGGAGGGTTGTCCAGTCGGTATTTTCGGAGAGACAAAGTGAGAGTGTGGGATTTGTCAGGATTGAAAGACATGTTCCACTTGTTTGACCAGTCTGTGATTTTGTCCAGGTCTGCAGAGAGTGAGGAGGCTGCAGACTGCCGATCTGACGGATGAGGCATGGAGCGGCAGAGAGTGGAGTCATCAGCAAAGAGATAGAGAGGATTTTCAAGAGAGTCAGAGAGATCATTGATGAAGACCAGAAAAAGCACAGGGCCCAGAACACTACCTTGGGGAACTCCAGCCTGAACAGAAAGGGGAGATGAGAGAAATCCATTCAGGGCCACACGTTGACTACAACCAGAGAGGAAGTCCACCAGCCATGCATGGAGATTTCCATGGATACCATAGCAGGAGAGTTTGGTGAGCAGAGCGGGGTGCCAGACCGTATCGAAGACACGTGATATGTCAAGGGAGACAGCTCTGATTTCCTCTTTGGCATTGAGGACCTCCATCCATTGTTTAGACAGCAGAAGCAGCATGTCCATAGTAGAATGACCTGGTCTGAATCCAAATTGATGATCTGAGATCAAGCCATTGGAGAAGAGGAAGGATTTGATATCCAAAGCAATGATGGATTCCATGACTTTGCTGATTATTGGGAGCAGGCTGATTGGTCTGTAGTTACAAGGATCTGTTTTTGCCCTTTTTTGTGTAAAGCGGTAATGTTTGCTGATTTCCAAGATGCTGGCAGATGACCTTGAGCAAAAGAGAGGGTGAAGAGAACAGAGAGAGGGTGAGATAGAGTGGCAGTGCAGGATTTTTGAACCCGTGGGCTGATGCCGCCTGGTCCAGTTGCAGAATCAGAGTCGATGGTTGAAAGAAACTTCTCCACCTTGTTGGGAGAGATGATGGCACATTGGGCAATTGTTGGGCAAGCTATAGCTGGCATGTGGGACAAGCTATAGGTGGCACTTTGGGCAAGCCATAGGTGGCACGTGGGGCAAGCCATAGATCGCACATTGGGCAAGCTATAGGTGGCATGTGGGACAAGCTATATGTGACACGTGGGGCAAGCTATAGGTGGCATGTGGGACAAGCTGTAGGTGGCAAGAGGGGCAAGCTATAGGTGGCACGAGGGGCAAGCTATGGGTGGCATGAGGGGTAAGCTATAGATGCCACGTGGGACAAGCTATAGGTCTCACGTGGGGCAAGCAATGGGTGGCATGAGGGGTAAGCTATGGGTGGCATGAGGGCTAAGCTATAGATGCCACGTGGGACAAGCTATATGTGAAACGTGGGGCAAGCTATAGGTGGCACGTGGGACAAGCTGTAGGTGGCAAGAGGGGCAAGCTATAGGTGGCACGAGGGGCAAGCTATGGGTGGCATGAGGGGTAAGCTATAGATGCCACGTGGGACAAGCTATATGTGAAACGTGGGACAAGCTATAGGTGGCACGTGGGGCAATTTATAGGTGGCACGTGGGACAAGCTATCGGTGGCATGAGGGGCAAGCTTTTGGTGGCAATGCGGGACAATCTATATGCGGCACGTCGGACAAGCTCTTGCTGGCATGCGGGGCAAGCTATAGGTATAGGTGGCACAAGGGGCAAGCTACAGGTGGCATGAGAGGCAGGCTATAGGTGGCATGAGGGGTAAGCTATAGGTGGCACGAGGGGGCAAGCTATATGTGGCATGAGAGGAAAGCTATAGCTGGCATGAGGGGCAAGCTATAGATGGCATGAGGGGCAAGCTATAGGTGGCATGAAGGGCAAGCTATAGGTGGCATGAGGGGCAAGCTATAGGTGGCATGAGGAGCAAGCTATAGGTGGCATGAGGGGCAAGCTATAGGTGGCACGTGGGGCAAGCAATAGGTGGCATGAGGGGCAAGCTATAGGTGGCACGAGGGGCAAGCAATAGGTGGCATGAGGGGCAAGCTATAGGTGGCATGAGGGGCAAGCTATAGGTGCCACGTGGGACAAGCTATAGGTGGCATGAGGTGCAAGCTATAGGTGGCATGAGGGGCAAGCTATATGTGAAACGTGGGACAAGCTATAGGTGGCATGAGGGGCAAGCTATATGTGACACGTGGGACAAGCTATAGGTGGCATGAGGTGCAAGCTATAGGTGGCATGAGGGGCAAGCTATATGTGAAACGTGGGACAAGCTATAGGTGGCATGAGGGGCAAGCTATATGTGAAACGTGGGACAAGCTATAGGTGCCACGTCGTACAAGCTGTATGTGACCAGATTCTCAGCTCTGATTGGTATACGTTTGAGGGGACATACATATATATATATATATATATATATATACGTATCTACAGTGCATTCAGAAAGTATTCAGACCCCTTCACTTTTTAACATTTTGTTATGTTGCAGCCTTATGCTGAAATCGTTTAAATTCATTTTTTCCCTCATCAATCTGCACTCAATACCCCATAATGACAAAGAGAAAACAGGATTTTAGAAAGTTTTGCAAATTTATTAAGAAGAAAAAACTGAAATATCACATTGACATAAGTATTCAGACCCTTTGCTATGACAGTTGAAATTTAGCTCAGGTGCCTCCCATTTCTCTTGATCATCTTTGAGATGTTTCTCCACCTGTGGTAAATTCAATTGATTGGACATGATTTGGAAAGGCACACACCTGTCTATAGAAGGTCTCACAGCTGACAATGCATATCAGAGCAAAAACCAAGCCATGAGGTCGAAGGAACTGCCTGGAGAGCTCAGAGACAGGATTGTGTCGAGGCACAGATCTGGGCAACCCTACAAAAAAATTTCTGCTGCATTGAAGGTTCCCAAGAGCACAGTGGCCTCCATAATTCTTAAATGGAAGAAGTTTGGAACAACCAGGACTCTTCCTGGAGCTGGCCGACCGGCCAAACTGAGCAATCGGGGGAGAAGGGCCTTGGTAAGAGAGGTGACCAAGAACCTGATGGTCACTCTGGCTGAGCTCCAGAGATCCTGTGTGGAGATGGGAGAAACTTCCAGAAGGACAACCATCACTGCAACACTCCACCGATCTGGGCTTTATGGCAGAGTGGCCAAACGGAAGCCAAACAGTTCAATCTTGGTTTCATCAGACCACAGAATCTTGTTTCTCACAGTCAGAGTCCTTCAGGTGCTTTTTTGCAATCTCCAAGCGGGCTTTCGTGTGTCTTTCACTGAGGAGAGGCTTCCTTAAAAATGCCGCTTTGTGTTAAAATTTCAAGTGATTTATTTTGAAATTCCAAGACCCCCTTTATATTTACTTATATTTATTAAATACGAGGAGTAAATACGAGAATTCAGTTCGTTTTCCAAAGCACAAAAGTTCAAAGATATTAAACTGTAATTAAGTAAGGTTTCGTTTTGAGACAAGGCAATTAATTAATTATCGCGATACACTGCACCGTACTTTCAATCGGCAAGGAAACAAGCGGCATGACGTCACGATTAGTTTGGCCAATCAGCAAGTCGCGCATCTTGGCGCAATTTATCTGATGCGTCTCTCGCCGACAATTCGTTTGCGCGTCCACACGTTCATTCAGGTCAGTTGTCTCAGGGATGTAATGTGAATATTGTACGTATTTATTGTTGTATTTTATACACATTGTCACATCCAATGTCCAACAGGTTCATGCAGATGTCGCGGTCTTGCTAACTTTTATTAACAATCACTTCAGTTATGATGGGGCAGAACAATGCTCACTCTCAGTGCTCACTGAAGACAGATTTTGTTTAGTTTGTCTTAAACCATTTTTATATCCATTTTTCACACGAACTTTGGTTGAAAATGAAGTAAATTATCGGCGTTTTTCTCTTCAGCAAACGCGCTGTCGCCTGTACGTCTCGGCTCCCATGGAAAGGCTCAGAAGGGCATCCTGAAAATGATAAATTAATTAATACTGCTGAAGGAGCTGCACCTACAGGCTACAGACAGTCCCATACAATCCGATAGATTTTACACATAAAGATACTTTTTCAGCGGTGAAGCCGCTTCAATATTTGCCCATGTCGACCCTTCCGTCACAAATGAGAAAGAACCTCTCGAACCCACCGTGTTTAATTCTAAAGACTTCTAAAGGGTTATTCTAAATGAAAGGGTTATTCTGAAGGGTGATTCTAAACTGTAATTCCAAAGGGTTATTCTGAAGGGTGATTCCAAAGGGTTATTCTGAAGGGTGATTCTGAAGGGTGATTCTAAAGGGTTATTCTGAAGGGTGATTCTAAAGGGTTATTCTGAAGGGTGATTCTAAACTGTGATTCCAAAGGGTTATTCTGAAGGGTTATTCTGAAGGGTGATTCTAAAGGGTGATTCTAAAGGGTTATTCTGAAGGGTGATTCTGAAGGGTGATTCTAAAGGGTTATTCTAAACTGTGATTCCAAAGGGTTATTCTGAAGGGTTATTCTGAAGGGTGATTCTAAAGGGTTATTCTAAACTGTGATTCCAAAGGGTTATTCTGAAGGGTGATTCTGAAGGGTGATTCTAAAGGGTTATTCTGAAGGGTGATTCTGAAGGGTGATTCTAAAGGGTTATTCTAAACTGTGATTCCAAAGGGTTATTCTGAAGGGTTATTCTGAAGGGTGATTCTAAAGGGTTATTCTGAAGGGTGATTCTAAACTGTGATTCCAAAGGGTTATTCTGAAGGGCGATTCTAAAGGGTTACTCTGAAGGGTTATTCTAAACTAAAGGGTGATCCTAAACTGTGATTCCAAAGGGTTATTCTGAAGGGTGATTCTAAAGGGTGATTCTAAAGGGTTATTCTAAACTGTGATTCCAAAGGGTTATTCTGAAGGGTGATTCTAAAGGGTTATTCTAAAGGGTGATTCCAAAGGGTGATTCCAAAGGGTTATTCTGAAGGGATATTCTGAAGGGTTATTCCAAAGGGTGAATCTGAAGGGTGACTCCAAAGGGTTATTTTAAAGGGTTATTCCAAAGGGTTATTCTAAAGGGTGATTCTAAAGGGTTATTCTAAACTGTGATTCCAAAGGGTTATTCTGAAGGGTGATTCTAAAGGGTGATTCTTGTATGTGTTAAAGGTATTGTGTTTCACTCATTACAGTCAAGCGCGGTATCATGTGGGGCAAGCTATATGTGGCACTTGGGGCAAGCTATAGGTGGCATGTGGGACAAGGTATAGGTGGCATGTGGGGCAAGCTATAGCTGGCATGTAGGACAAGGTATAGGTGGCATGTGGGACAAGGTATAGGTGGCATGTGGGACAAGCTATAGGTGGCATGTGGGACAAGGTATAGGTGGCATGTGGGACAAGGTATAGGTGGCACATGGGGCAAGCTATAGCTGGCATGTAGGACAAGGTATACGTGGCATTTGGGACAAGGTATAGGTGGCATGTGGGACAAGCTATACATCGCACATTGGGCAAGCTATAGGTGGCATGTGGGACAAGCTATATGTGACACGTGGGGCAAGCTATAGGTGGCATGTGGGACAAGCAGTAGGTGGCACGAGGGGCAAGCTATGGGTGGCATGGGGGGTAAGCTATGGGTGGCATGAGGGGTAAGCTATAGATGCCACGTGGGACAAGCTATATGTGAAACGTGGGACAAGCTATAGGTGGCATGTGGGACAAGATATATGTGACACGTGGGGCAAGCTATAGGTGTCACGAGGGGCAAGCTATGGGTGGCATGAGGGGCAAGCTATAGGTGGCATGAAGGGCAAGCTAGAGATGGCATGAGGGGCAAGCTATAGGTGGCATGAAGGGCAAGCTATCGGTGGCATGAGGGGCAAGCTATAGGTGGCATGAGGGGCAAGCTATAGGTGGCATGAGGGGTAAGCTATAGGTGGCACGTGGGGCAAGCAATAGGTGGCATGAGGGGCAAGCTATAGGTGGCATGAGGGGCAAGCTATAGGTGCCACGAGGGGCAAGCAATAGGTGGCATGAGGGGCAAGCTATAGGTGGCATGAGGGGCAGGCTATAGGTGCCACGTCGGACAAGCTATAGGTGGTACGAGGGGCAAGCTATATGTGACACGTGGGACAAGCTCTTGATGGCACGTGGGACAAGCTAAATGTGAAACGTGGGACAAGCTATGAGCCATGTCGGACAAGCTATAGGTAGTACGAGGGGAAAGCTATATGTGACACGTGGGACAAGCTCTTGATGGCACGTGGGACAAGCTAAAGGTGCCACGTCGGACAAGCTATAGGTAGTACGAGGGGCAAGCTATATGTGACACGTGGGACAAGCTCTTGATAGCATGTGGGACAAGCTATATGTGAAAGGTGGGACAAGCTATATGTGACACGTGGGACAAGCTATAGGTGGCATGAGGGGCAAGCTATAGGTGGCATGAGGTGCAAGCTATAGGTGGCATGAGGGGCAAGCTATAGGTGGCATGAGGGGTAAGCTATAGGTGGCACGTGGGGCAAGCAATAGGTGGCATGAGGGGCAAGCTATAGGTGGCATGAGGGGCAAGCTATAGGTGCCACGAGGGGCAAGCAATAGGTGGCATGAGGGGCAAGCTATAGGTGGCATGAGGGGCAGGCTATAGGTGCCACGTCGGACAAGCTATAGGTGGTACGAGGGGCAAGCTATATGTGACACGTGGGACAAGCTCTTGATGGCACGTGGGACAAGCTAAATGTGAAACGTGGGACAAGCTATGAGCCATGTCGGACAAGCTATAGGTAGTACGAGGGGAAAGCTATATGTGACACGTGGGACAAGCTCTTGATGGCACGTGGGACAAGCTAAAGGTGCCACGTCGGACAAGCTATAGGTAGTACGAGGGGCAAGCTATATGTGACACGTGGGACAAGCTCTTGATAGCATGTGGGACAAGCTATATGTGAAAGGTGGGACAAGCTATATGTGACACGTGGGACAAGTTATATGCAACACGTGGGACAAGCTATAGGTGGCACGAGGGGCAAGCTATATGTGACATGAGGGGCAAGCTATAGATGGCACGTGGGACAAGATATAGGTGGCACGAGGGACAAGCTGTAGGTGGCACGTGGGACAAGCTATAGGTGGCACGAGGTGCAAGGTATAGATGGCACGTGGGAGAAGATATAGGTGGCACGAGGGACAAGCTGTAGGTGGCACGTGAGACAAGCTATAGGTGGCACGAGGGGCAAGCTATAGGTGGCAATGCGGGACAATCTATATGTGGCACGTGGGACAAGCTATAGGTGGCATGAGGAGCAAGCTATAGGTGGCATGAAGGGCAAGCTATATGTGAAACGTGGGAGCAGCTATAGGTGGCATGAGGGGCAAGCTATATGTGAAACGCGGGACAAGCTATAGGTGGCATGAGGGGCAAGCTATATGTGACACGTGGGACAAGCTATAGGTGGCATGAGGGGCAAGCTATAGGTGGCATGAGGTGCAAGCTATAGGTGGCATGAGGGGCAAGCTATATGTGAAACGTGGGACAAGCTATAGGTGGCATGAGGGGCAAGCTATATGTGAAACGTGGGACAAGCTATAGGTGGCATGAGGGGCAAGCTATATGTGAAACGTGGGACAAGCTATAGGTGCCACGTCGGACAAGCTGGAAATGACCAGATTCTCAGCTCTGATTGGTATACGTTTGAGGGGACATACATATATATATATATATATATATATATATATATATATATATATATATATATATATATATATAGATATATATATATATATACGTATATACAGTGCATTCAGAAAGTATTCAGACCCCTTCACTTTTTTCACATTTTGTTATGTTGCAGCCTTATGCTGAAATCGTTTAAATTCATTTTTTCCCTCATCAATCTACACTCAATACCCCATAATGACAAAGAGAAAACAGGATTTTAGAAAGTTTTGCAAATTTATTAAGAAGAAAAAACTGAAATATCACATTGATATAAGTATTCATACCCTTTGCTATGACAGTTGAAATTTAGCTCAGGTGCCTCCCATTTCTCTTGATCATCTTTGAGATGTTTCTACACCTTGATTGGAGTCCACCTGTGGTAAATTCAATTGATTGGACATGATTTGGAAAGGCACACACCTGTCTATATAAGGTCTCACAGCTGACAATGCATATCAGAGCAAAAACCAAGCCACGCGGTCGAAGGAACTGCCTGCAGAGCTCAGAGACAGGATTGTGTCGAGGCACAGATCTTGGCAACGCTACAAAAAGATTCCTGCTACATTGAAGGTTCCCAAGAGCACAGTGGCCTCCATAATTCTTAAATGGAAGAAGTTTGGAACAACCAGGACTCTTCCTGGAGCTGGCCGCCCGGCCAAACTGAGCAATCGGGGGAGAAGGGCCTTGGTAAGAGAGGTGACCAAGAACCTGATGGTCACTCTGGCTGAGCTCCAGAGATCCTGTGTGGAGATGGGAGAAACTTCCAGAAGGACAACCATCACTGCAACACTCCACCGATCTGGGCTTTATGGCAGAGTGGCCAAACGGAAGCCAAACAGTTCAATCTTGGTTTCATCAGACCACAGAATCTTGTTTCTCACAGTCAGAGTCCTTCAGGTGCTTTTTTGCAATCTCCAAGCGGGCTTTCGTGTGTCTTTCACTGAGGAGAGGCTTCCTTAAAAATGCCGCTTTGTGTTAAAATTTCAAGTGATTTATTTTGAAATTCCAAGACCCCCTTTATATTTACTTATATTTATTAAATACGAGGAGTAAATACGAGAATTCAGTTCGTTTTCCAAAGCACAAAAGTTCAAAGATATTAAACTGTAATTAAGTAAGGTTTCGTTTTGAGACAAGGCAATTAATTAATTATCGCGATACACTGCACCGTACTTTCAATCGGCAAGGAAACAAGCGGCATGACGTCACGATTAGTTTGGCCAATCAGCAAGTCGCGCATCTTGGCGCAATTTATCTGATGCGTCTCTCGCCGACAATTCGTTTGCGCGTCCACACGTTTATTCAGGTCAGTTGTCTCAGGGATGTAATGTGAATATTGTACGTATTTATTGTTGTATTTTATACACATTGTCACATCCAATGTCCAACAGGTTCATGCAGATGTCGCGGTCTTGCTAACTTTTATTAACAATCACTTCAGTTATGATGGGGCAGAACAATGCTCACTCTCAGTGCTCACTGAAGACAGATTTTGTTTAGTTTGTCTTAAACCATTTTTATATCCATTTTTCACACGAACTTTGGTTGAAAATGAAGTAAATTATCGGCGTTTTTCTCTTCAGCAAACGCGCTGTCGCCTGTACGTCTCGGCTCCCATGGAAAGGCTCAGAAGGGCATCCTGAAAATGATAAATTAATTAATACTGCTGAAGGAGCTGCACCTACAGGCTACAGACAGTCCCATACAATCCGATAGATTTTACACATAAAGATACTTTTTCAGCGGTGAAGCCGCTTCAATATTTGCCCATGTCGACCCTTCCGTCACAAATGAGAAAGAACCTCTCGAACCCACCGTGTTTAATTCTAAAGACTTCCAAAGGGTTATTCTAAACTAAAGGGTTATTCTGAAGGGTTATTCTGAAGGGTGATTCTAAACTGTAATTCCAAAGGGTTATTCTGAAGGGTGATTCCAAAGGGTTATTCTGAAGGGTGATTCTGAAGGGTGATTCTAAAGGGTTATTCTAAACTGTGATTCCAAAGGGTTATTCTGAAGGGTTATTCTGAAGGGTGATTCTAAAGGGTTATTCTGAAGGGTGATTCTAAACTGTGATTCCAAAGGGTTATTCTAAAGGGTGATTCTAAACTGTGATTCCAAAGGGTTATTCTGAAGGGTGATTCTAAAGGATGATTCTAAAGGGTTACTCTGAAGGGTTATTCTAAACTAAAGGGTGATTCTGAAGGGTTATTCTAAACTAAAGGGTGATTCTAAACTGTGATTCCAAAGGGTTATTCTGAAGGGTGATTCTAAAGGGTGATTCTAAAGGGTTACTCTGAAGGGTTATTCTAAACTAAAGGGTGATCCTAAACTGTGATTCCAAAGGGTTATTCTGAAGGGTGATTCTAAAGGGTGATTCTAAAGGGTTACTCTGAAGGGTTATTCTAAACTAAAGGGTGATCCTAAACTGTGATTCCAAAGGGTTATTCTGAAGGGTGATTCTAAAGGGTGATTCTAAAGGGTTACTCTGAAGGGTTATTCTAAACTAAAGGGTTATTCTGAAGGGTTATTCTAAACTAAAGGGTGATTCTAAAGGGTTATTCTAAAGGGTGATTCCAAAGGGTGATTCCAAAGGGTTATTCTGAAGGGATATTCTGAAGGGTTATTCCAAAGGGTGAATCTGAAGGGTGACTCCAAAGGGTTATTTTAAAGGGTTATTCCAAAGGGTTATTCTAAAGGGTGATTCTAAAGGGTTATTCTAAACTGTGATTCCAAAGGGTTATTCTGAAGGGTGATTCTAAAGGGTGATTCTTGTATGTGTTAAAGGTATTGTGTTTCACTCATTACAGTCAAGCGCGGTATCATGTGGGGCAAGCTATATGTGGCACTTGGGGCAAGCTATAGGTGGCATGTGGGACAAGGTATCGGTGGCATGTGGGACAAGGTATAGGTGGCATGTGGGGCAAGCTATAGCTGGCATGTAGGACAAGGTATAGGTGGCATGTGGGACAAGGTATAGGTGGCATGTGGGACAAGCTATAGGTGGCATGTGGGACAAGGTATAGGTGGCATGTGGGACAAGGTATAGGTGGCACATGGGGCAAGCTATAGCTGGCATGTAGGACAAGGTATACGTGGCATTTGGGACAAGGTATAGGTGGCATGTGGGACAAGCTATACATCGCACATTGGGCAAGCTATAGGTGGCATGTGGGACAAGCTATATGTGACACGTGGGGCAAGCTATAGGTGGCATGTGGGACAAGCTGTAGGTGGCATGAGGGGCAAGCTATGGGTGGCATGGGGGGTAAGCTATGGGTGGCATGAGGGGTAAGCTATAGATGCCACGTGGGACAAGCTATATGTGAAACGTGGGACAAGCTATAGGTGGCATGTGGGACAAGATATATGTGACACGTGGGGCAAGCTATAGGTGTCACGAGGGGCAAGCTATGGGTGGCATGAGGGGCAAGCTATAGGTGGCATGAAGGGCAAGCTAGAGATGGCATGAGGGGCAAGCTATAGGTGGCATGAAGGGCAAGCTATCGGTGGCATGAGGGGCAAGCTATAGGTGGCATGAGGGGCAAGCTATAGGTGGCATGAGGGGTAAGCTATAGGTGGCACGTGGGGCAAGCAATAGGTGGCATGAGGGGCAAGCTATAGGTGGCATGAGGGGCAAGCTATAGGTGCCACGAGGGGCAAGCAATAGGTGGCATGAGGGGCAAGCTATAGGTGGCATGAGGGGCAGGCTATAGGTGCCACGTCGGACAAGCTATAGGTGGTACGAGGGGCAAGCTATATGTGACACGTGGGACAAGCTCTTGATGGCACGTGGGACAAGCTAAATGTGAAACGTGGGACAAGCTATGAGCCATGTCGGACAAGCTATAGGTAGTACGAGGGGAAAGCTATATGTGACACGTGGGACAAGCTCTTGATGGCACGTGGGACAAGCTAAAGGTGCCACGTCGGACAAGCTATAGGTAGTACGAGGGGCAAGCTATATGTGACACGTGGGACAAGCTCTTGATAGCATGTGGGACAAGCTATATGTGAAAGGTGGGACAAGCTATATGTGACACGTGGGACAAGTTATATGCAACACGTGGGACAAGCTATAGGTGGCACGAGGGGCAAGCTATATGTGACATGAGGGGCAAGCTATAGATGGCACGTGGGACAAGATATAGGTGGCACGAGGGACAAGCTGTAGGTGGCACGTGGGACAAGCTATAGGTGGCACGAGGTGCAAGGTATAGATGGCACGTGGGAGAAGATATAGGTGGCACGAGGGACAAGCTGTAGGTGGCACGTGAGACAAGCTATAGGTGGCACTAGGGGCAAGCTATAGGTGGCAATGCGGGACAATCTATATGTGGCACGTGGGACAAGCTATAGGTGGCATGAGGAGCAAGCTATAGGTGGCATGAAGGGCAAGCTATATGTGAAACGTGGGAGCAGCTATAGGTGGCATGAGGGGCAAGCTATATGTGAAACGCGGGACAAGCTATAGGTGGCATGAGGGGCAAGCTATATGTGACACGTGGGACAAGCTATAGGTGGCATGAGGGGCAAGCTATAGGTGGCATGAGGTGCAAGCTATAGGTGGCATGAGGGGCAAGCTATATGTGAAACGTGGGACAAGCTATAGGTGGCATGAGGGGCAAGCTATATGTGAAACGTGGGACAAGCTATAGGTGGCATGAGGGGCAAGCTATATGTGAAACGTGGGACAAGCTATAGGTGCCACGTCGGACAAGCTGGAAATGACCAGATTCTCAGCTCTGATTGGTATACGTTTGAGGGGACATACATATATATATATATATATATATATATATATATATATATATATATATATATATATATACGTATATACAGTGCATTCAGAAAGTATTCAGACCCCTTCACTTTTTTCACATTTTGTTATGTTGCAGCCTTATGCTGAAATCGTTTAAATTCATTTTTTCCCTCATCAATCTACACTCAATACCCCATAATGACAAAGAGAAAACAGGATTTTAGAAAGTTTTGCAAATTTATTAAGAAGAAAAAACTGAAATATCACATTGATATAAGTATTCATACCCTTTGCTATGACAGTTGAAATTTAGCTCAGGTGCCTCCCATTTCTCTTGATCATCTTTGAGATGTTTCTACACCTTGATTGGAGTCCACCTGTGGTAAATTCAATTGATTGGACATGATTTGGAAAGGCACACACCTGTCTATATAAGGTCTCACAGCTGACAATGCATATCAGAGCAAAAACCAAGCCACGCGGTCGAAGGAACTGCCTGCAGAGCTCAGAGACAGGATTGTGTCGAGGCACAGATCTTGGCAACGCTACAAAAAGATTCCTGCTACATTGAAGGTTCCCAAGAGCACAGTGGCCTCCATAATTCTTAAATGGAAGAAGTTTGGAACAACCAGGACTCTTCCTAGAGCTGGCCGCCCGGCCAAACTGAGCAATCGGGGGAGAAGGGCCTTGGTAAGAGAGGTGTTCAAGACCCCGAAGGTCACTCTGGCTGAGCTCCAGAGATCCTGTGTGGAGATGGGAGAAACTTCCAGAAGGACAACCATCACTGCAACACTCCACCGATCTGGGCTTTATGGCAGAGTGGCCAAACGGAAGCCAAACAGTTCAATCTTGGTTTCATCAGACCACAGAATCTTGTTTCTCACAGTCAGAGTCCTTCAGGTGCTTTTTTGCAATCTCCAAGCGGGCTTTCGTGTGTCTTTCACTGAGGAGAGGCTTCCTTAAAAATGCCGCTTTGTGTTAAAATTTCAAGTGATTTATTTTGAAATTCCAAGACCCCCTTTATATTTACTTATATTTATTAAATACGAGGAGTAAATACGAGAATTCAGTTCGTTTTCCAAAGCACAAAAGTTCAAAGATATTAAACTGTAATTAAGTAAGGTTTCGTTTTGAGGCAAGGCAATTAATTAATTATCGCTATACACTGCACCGTACTTTCAATCGGCAAGGAAACAAGCGGCATGACGTCACGATTAGTTTGGCCAATCAGCAAGTCGCGCATCTTGGCGCAATTTATCTGATGCGTCTCTCGCCGACAATTCGTTTGCGCGTCCACACGTTTATTCAGGTCAGTTTTCTCAGGGATGTAATGTGAATATTGTACGTATTTATTGTTGTATTTTATACACATTGTCACATCCAATGTCCAACAGTTTCATGCAGATGTCGCGGTCTTGCTAACTTTTATTAACAATCACTTCAGTTATGATGGGGCAGAACAATGCTCACTCTCAGTGCTCACTGAAGACAGATTTTGTTTAGTTTGTCTTAAACCATTTTATATCCATTTTTCACACGAACTTTGGTTGAAAATGAAGTAAATTATCGGCGTTTTTCTCTTCAGCAAACGCGCTGTCGCCTGTACGTCTCGGCTCCCATGGAAAGGCTCAGAAGGGCATCCTGAAAATGATAAATTAATTAATACTGCTGAAGGAGCTGCACCTACAGGCTACAGACAGTCCCATACAATCCGATAGATTTTACACATAAAGATACTTTTTCAGCGGTGAAGCCGCTTCAATATTTGCCCATGTCGACCCTTCCGTCACAAATGAGGAAGAACCTCTCGAACCCACCGTGTTTAATTCTAAAGACTTCTAAAGGGTTATTCTAAACTAAAGGGTTATTCTGAAGGGTGTTTCTAAAGGGTGATTCTAAAGGGTTACTCTGAAGGGTTATTCTAAACTAAAGGGTGATTCTAAACTGTGATTCCAAAGGGTTATTCTGAAGGGTGATTCTAAAGGGTGATTCTAAAGGGTTACTCTGAAGGGTTATTCTAAACTAAACGGTGATTCTGAAGGGTTATTCTAAACTAAAGGGTGATTCTAAACTGTGATTCCAAAGGGTTATTCTGAAGGGTGATTCTAAAGGGTGATTCTAAAGGGTTACTCTGAAGGGTTATTCTAAACTAAACGGTGATTCTGAAGGGTTATTCTAAACTAAAGGGTGATTCTAAACTGTGATTCCAAAGGGTTATTCTGAAGGGTGATTCTAAAGGGTGATTCTAAAGGGTTACTCTGAAGGGTTATTCTAAACTAAAGGGTGATTCTAAACTGTGATTCCAAAGGGTTATTCTGAAGGGTGATTCTAAAGGGTGATTCTAAAGGGTTACTCTGAAGGGTTATTCTAAACTAAAGGGTGATTCTAAACTGTGATTCCAAAGGGTTATTCTGAAGGGCGATTCTAAAGGGTGATTCTAAAGGGTTACTCTGAAGGGTTATTCTAAACTAAAGGGTGATTCTAAACTGTGATTCCAAAGGGTTATTCTGAAGGGTGATTCTAAACGGTGATTCTAAAGGGTTACTCTGAAGGGTTATTCTACACTAAAGGGTTATTCTGAAGGGTTATTCTAAACTCAAGGGTGATTCTAAAGGGTTATTCTAAAGGGTGATTCCATCGGGTGATTCTAAAGGGTTATTCTGAAGGGATATTCTGAAGGGTTATTCCAAAGGGTTATTTTAAAGGGTTATTCCAAAGGGTTATTTTAAAGGGTTATTCCAAAGGGTTATTCTAAAGGGTGATTCTGAAGGGTTATTTCAAAGGGTGATTCTGAAGGGTGACTCCAAAGGGTTATTTTAAAGGGTTATTCCAAAGGGTTATTCTAAAGGGTGATTCTAAACTAAACGGTGATTCTGAAGGGTTATTCTAAACTAAAGGGTGATTCTAAACTGTGATTCCAAAGGGTTATTCTGAAGGGTGATTCTAAAGGGTTATTCTAAAGGGTGATTCTAAACTAAACGGTGATTCTGAAGGGTTATTCTAAACTAAAGGGTGATTCTAAACTGTGATTCCAAAGGGTTATTCTGAAGGGTGATTCTAAACTAAACGGTGATTCTGAAGGGTTATTCTAAACTAAAGGGTGATTCTAAACTGTGATTCCAAAGGGTTATTCTGAAGGGTGATTCTAAAGGGTGATTCTAAAGGGTTACTCTGAAGGGTTATTCTAAACTAAAGGGTTATTCTGAAGGGTTATTCTAAACTAAAGGTTGAGTCGAAAGGGTTATTCTAAAGGGTGATTCCAAAGGGTTATTCTAAAGGGTGATTCTAAAGGGTGATTCTAAAGGGTTATTCTAAACTGTGATTCCAAAGGGTTATTCTGAAGGGTGATTCTAAAGGGTGATTCTAAAGGGTGATTCTAAAGGGTGATTCTAAAGGGTTACTCTGAAGGGTTATTCTAAACTAAAGGGTTATTCTGAAAGGTTATTCTAAACTAAAGGGTGATTCTAAACGGTTATTCTAAAGGGTGATTCCAAAGGGTTATTCTAAAGGGTGATTCTAAAGGGTGATTCTAAAGGGTTATTCTAAACTGTGATTCCAAAGGGTTATTCTGAAGGGTGATTCTGAAGAAACTTCTCCACCTTGTTGGGAGAGATGATGGCACATTGGGCAATTGTTGGGCAAGCTATAGCTGGCATGTGGGACAAGCTATAGGTGGCACTTTGGGCAAGCCATAGGTGGCACGTGGGGCAAGCCATAGATCGCACATTGGGCAAGCTATAGGTGGCATGTGGGACAAGCTATATGTGACACGTGGGGCAAGCTATAGGTGGCATGTGGGACAAGCTGTAGGTGGCAAGAGGGGCAAGCTATAGGTGGCACGAGGGGCAAGCTATGGGCGGCATGAGGGGTAAGCTATAGATGCCACGTGGGACAAGCTATAGGTCTCACGTGGGGCAAGCAATGGGTGGCATGAGGGGTAAGCTATGGGTGGCATGAGGGCTAAGCTATAGATGCCACGTGGGACAAGCTATATGTGAAACGTGGGGCAAGCTATAGGTGGCATGTGGGGCAAGCTATAGGTGGCACGTGGGACAAGCTGTAGGTGGCAAGAGGGGCAAGCTATAGGTGGCACGAGGGGCAAGCTATGGGTGGCATGAGGGGTAAGCTATAGATGCCACGTGGGACAAGCTATATGTGAAACGTGGGACAAGCTATAGGTGGCACATGGGGCAATTTATAGGTGGCACGTGGGACAAGCTATCGGTGGCACGAGGGGCAAGCTTTTGGTGGCAATGCGGGACAATCTATATGCGGCACGTCGGACAAGCTCTTGTTGGCATGTGGGGCAAGCTATAGGTATAGGTGGCACAAGGGGCAAGCTACAGGTGGCATGAGAGGCAGGCTATAGGTGGCATGAGGGGTAAGCTATAGGTGGCACGAGGGGCAAGCTATATGTGGCATGAGAGGCAAGCTATAGGTGGCATGAGGGGCAAGCTATAGATGGCATGAGGGGCACGCTATAGGTGGCATGAAGGGCAAGCTATAGGTGGCATGAGGGGCAAGCTATAGGTGGCATGAGGAGCAAGCTATAGGTGGCATGAGGGGCAAGCTATAGGTGGCACGTGGGGCAAGCAATAGGTGGCATGAGGGGCAAGCTATAGGTGGCACGAGGGGCAAGCAATAGGTGGCATGAGGGGCAAGCTATAGGTGGCATGAGGGGCAAGCTATAGGTGCCACGTCGGACAAGCTATAGGTGGTACGAGGGGCAAGCTATATGTGACACGTGGGACAAGCTCTTGATGGCACGAGGGACAAGCTATAGATGGCACGTGGGACAAGATATAGGTGGTACGAGGGGCAAGCTATATGTGGCACGTGGGACAAGCTATAGGTGGCACGAGGGGCAAGCTATAGATGGCACGTGGGACAAGATATAGGTGGCATGAGGGGCAAGCTATATGTGAAACGTGGGACAAGCTATAGGTGGCATGAGGGGCAAGCTATATGTGACACGTGGGACAAGCTATAGGTGGCATGAGGTGCAAGCTATAGGTGGCATGAGGGGCAAGCTATATGTGAAACGTGGGACAAGCTATAGGTGGCATGATGGGCAAGCTATATGTGAAACGTGGGACAAGCTATAGGTGCTACGTCGTACAAGCTGTATGTGACCAGATTCTCAGCTCTGATTGGTATACGTTTGAGGGGACATACATACATATATATATATATATATATATATATATATATATATATATATATATATATATATACGTATATACAGTGCATTCAGAAAGTATTCAGACCCCTTCACTTTTTAACATTTTGTTATGTTGCAGCCTTATGCTGAAATCGTTTAAATTCATTTTTTCCCTCATCAATCTGCACTCAATACCCCATAATGACAAAGAGAAAACAGGATTTTAGAAAGTTTTGCAAATTTATCAAGAAGAAAAAACTGAAATATCACATTGACATAAGTATTCAGACCCTTTGCTATGACAGTTGAAATTTAGCTCAGGTGCCTCCCATTTCTCTTGATCATCTTTGAGATGTTTCTCCACCTTGATTGGAGTCCACCTGTGGTAAATTCAATTGATTGGACATGATTTGGAAAGGCACACACCTGTCTATAGAAGGTCTCACAGCTGACAATGCATATCAGAGCAAAAACCAAGCCATGAGGTCGAAGGAACTGCCTGCAGAGCTCAGAGACAGGATTGTGTCGAGGCACAGATCTTGGCAACCCTACAAAAAAAATTCTGCTGCATTGAAGGTTCCCAAGAGCACAGTGGCCTCCATAATTCTTAAATGGAAGAAGTTTGGAACAACCAGGACTCTTCCTGGAGCTGGCCGCCCGGCCAAACTGAGCAATCGGGGGAGAAGGGCCTTGGTAAGAGAGGTGACCAAGAACCTGATGGTCACTCTGGCTGAGCTCCAGAGATCCTGTGTGGAGATGGGAGAAACTTCCAGAAGGACAACCATCACTGCAACACTCCACCGATCTGGGCTTTATGGCAGAGTGGCCAAACGGAAGCCAAACAGTTCAATCTTGGTTTCATCAGACCACAGAATCTTGTTTCTCACAGTCAGAGTCCTTCAGGTGCTTTTTTGCAATCTCCAAGCGGACTTTCGTGTGTCTTTCACTGAGGAGAGGCTTCCTTAAAAATGCCGCTTTGTGTTAAAATTTCAAGTGATTTATTTTGAAATTCCAAGACCCCCTTTATATTTACTTATATTTATTAAATACGAGGAGTAAATACGAGAATTCAGTTCGTTTTCCAAAGCACAAAAGTTCAAAGATATTAAACTGTAATTAAGTAAGGTTTCGTTTTGAGACAAGGCAATTAATTAATTATCGCGATACACTGCACCGTACTTTCAATCGGCAAGGAAACAAGCGGCACGACGTCACGATTAGTTTGGCCAATCAGCAAGTCGCGCATCTTGGCGCAATTTATCTGATGCGTCTCTCGCCGACAATTCGTTTGCGCGTCCACACGTTCATTCAGGTCAGTTGTCTCAGGGATGTAATGTGAATATTGTGCGTATTTATTGTTGTATTTTATACACATTGTCACATCCAATGTCCAACAGGTTCATGCAGATGTCGCGGTCTGGCCAACTTTTATTAACAATCACTTCAGTTATGAATGCTCACTCTCAGTGCTCACTGAAGACAGATTTTGTTTAGTTTGTCTTAAACCATTTTTATATCCATTTTTCACACGAACTTTGGTTGAAAATGAAGTAAATTATCGGAGTTTTTCTCTTCAGCAAACGCGCTGTCGCCTGTACGTCTCGGCTCCCATGGAAAGGCTCAGAAGGGCATCCTGAAAATGATAAATTAATTAATACTGCTGAAGGAGCTGCACCTACAGGCTACAGACAGTCCCATACAATCCGATAGATTTTACACATAAAGATACTTTTTCAGCGGTGAAGCCGCTTCAATATTTGCCCATGTCGACCCTTCCGTCACAAATGAGGAAGAACCTCTCGAACCCACCGTGTTTAATTCTAAAGACTTCCAAAGGGTTATTCTAAACTAAAGGGTTATTCTGAAGGGTTATTCTGAAGGGTGATTCTAAACTGTGATTCCAAAGGGTGATTCTAAAGGGTGATTCTAAAGGGTTACTCTGAAGGGTTATTCCAAACTAAAGGGTGATTCTGAAGGGTTATTCTAAACTAAAGGGTGATTCTAAACTGTGATTCCAAAGGGTTATTCTGAAGGGTGATTCTAAAGGGTGATTCTAAAGGGTTACTCTGAAGGGTTATTCTAAACTAAAGGGTGATTCTAAACTGTGATTCCAAAGGGTTATTCTGAAGGGTGATTCTAAAGGGTTACTCTGAAGGGTTATTCTAAACTAAAGGGTTATTCTGAAGGGTTATTCTAAACTAAAGGGTGATTCTAAAGGGTTATTCTAAAGGGTGATTCCAAAGGGTGATTCTAAAGGGTTATTCTGAAGGGATATTCTGAAGGGTTATTCCAAAGGGTGATTCTGAAGGGTGACTCCAAAGGGTTATTTTAAAGGGTTATTCCAAAGGGTTATTCTAAAGGGTGATTCTAAAGGGTTATTCTCAACTGTGATTCCAAAGGGTTATTCTGAAGGGTGATTCTAAAGGGTGATTCTAAAGGGTGATTCTAAAGGGTGATTCTTAAGGGTTACTCTGAAGGGTTATTCTAAACTAAAGGGTTATTCTGAAGGGTTATTCTAAACTAAAGGGTGATTCTAAAGGGTTATTCTAAAGGGTGATTCCAAAGGGTTATTCTAAAGGGTGATTCTAAAGGGTGATTCTAAAGGGTTATTCTAAACTGTGATTCCAAAGGGTTATTCTGAAGGGTGATTCTAAAGGGTGATTCTAAAGGGTGATTCTAAAGGGTGATTCTAAAGGGTTACTCTGAAGGGTTATTCTAAACTAAAGGGTTATTCTGAAGGGTTATTCTAAACTAAAGGGTGATTCTAAAGGGTTATTCTAAAGGGTGATTCCAAAGGGTTATTCTAAAGGGTGATTCTAAAGGGTGATTCTAAAGGGTTATTCTAAACTGTGATTCCAAAGGGTTATTCTGAAGGGTGATTCTAAAGGGTGATTCTAAAGGGTGATTCAAAAGGGTTATTCTGAAGGGTGATTCCAAAGGGTTATTCTAAAGGGTGATTCCAAAGGGTGATTCTCAAGGGTTATTCTAAAGGGTGATTCCAAAGGGTTATTCTAAAGGGTGATTCTAAAGGGTGATTCTAAAGGGTGATTCCAAAGGGTTATTCTAAAGGGTGATTCTAAAGGGTGATTCTAAAGGGTGATTCTCAAGGGTGATTCTAAAGGGTGATTGCAAAGGGTGATTCTAAAGGGTGTTTCTAAAGGGTTATTCTAAAGGGTTATTCTAAAGGGTGATTCTAAAGGGTTATTCTAAACTGTGATTCTAAAGGGTTATTCTAAAGGGTGATTCTAAAGGGTGATTATAAAGGGTGATTCTAAAGGGTGATTCTAAAGGGTGATTCCAAAGGGTTATTCGAAAGGGTGATTCCAAAGGGTTATTCTAAAGGGTGATTCTAAAGGGTGATTCTAAAGGGTGATTCTAAAGGGTTATTCTAAATGGTGATTCCAAAGGGTTATTCTAAAGGGTGATTCTAAAGGGTGATTCTAAAGGGTGATTCTAAAGGGTTATTCTAAAGGGTGATTCTAAAGGGTTATTCTAAACTTTGATTCCAAAGGGTTATTCTGAAGGGTGATTCTAAAGGGTGATTCTAAAGGGTTACTCTGAAGGGTTATTCTAAACTAAAGGGTTATTCTGAAGGGTTATTCTAAACTAAAGGGTGATTCTAAAGGGTTATTCTAAAGGGTAATTCCAAAGGGTGATTCTAAAGGGTGATTCTAAAGGGTGATTCTAAAGGCTGATTCTAAAGGGTTACTCTGAAGGGTTATTCTAAACTAAAGGGTTATTCTGAAGGGTTATTCTAAAGGGTGATTCCAAAGGGTTATCCTGAAGGGTGATTCTAAAGGGTGATTCTAAAGGGTGATTCTAAAGGGTTACTCTGAAGGGTTATTCTAAACTAAAGGGTTATTCTGAAGGGTTATTCTAAACTAAAGGGTGATTCTAAAGGGTTATTCTAAAGGGTGATTCCAAAGGGTTATTCCAAAGTGTTATTCTAAACTAAAGGGTTATTCTGAAGGGTTATTCCAAAGGGTTATTCTGAAGGGTGATTCTAAAAGGTTATTCTAAACTAAAGGGTTATTCTGAAGGGTTATTCTGAAGGGTTATTCCAAAGGGTTATTCTGAAGGGTGATTCTAAAGGGTTATTCTAAAGGGTGATTCTAAAGGGTTACTCTGAAGGGTTATTCTAAACTAAAGGGTGATTCTAAACTGTGATTCCAAAGGGTTATTCTGAAGGGTGATTCTAAAGGGTTACTCTGAAGGGTGATTCTAAAGTGTGATTCTAAAGGGTTACTCTGAAGGGTTATTCTAAACTAAAGGGTTATTCTAAACTAAAGGGTGATTCTAAAGGGTTATTCTAAAGGGTGATTCCAAAGGGTGATTCTAAAGGGTTATTCTGAAGGGATATTCTGAAGGGTTATTCCAAAGGGTGATTCTGAAGGGTGACTCCAAAGGGTTATTTTAAAGGGTTATTCCAAAGGGTTATTCTAAAGGGTGATTCTAAAGGGTTATTCTAAACTGTGATTCCAAAGGGTTATTCTGAAGGGTGATTCTAAAGGGTGATTCTAAAGGGTGATTCTAAAGGGTTACTCTGAAGGGTTATTCTTAACTAAAGGGTTATTCTGAAGGGTTATTCTCAACTAAAGGGTGATTCTAAAGGGTTATTCTAAAGGGTGATTCCAAAGGGTTATTCTAAAGGGTGATTCTAAAGGGTGATTCTAAAGGGTTATTCTAAACTGTGATTCCAAAGGGTTATTCTGTAGGGTGATTCTAAAGGGTGATTCTAAAGGGTGATTCTAAAGGGTGATTCCAAAGGGTTATTCTAAAGGGTGATTCCAAAGGGTGATTCTCAAGGGTTATTCTAAAGGGTTATTCTAAAGGGTGATTCTAAAGGGTGATTCCAAAGGGTTATTCTAAAGGGTGATTCTAAAGGGTGATTCTCAAGGGTGATTCTAAAGGGTGATTCCAAAGGGTGATTCTAAAGGGTGATTCTAAAGGGTGATTCTAAAGGGTTATTCTAAAGGGTGATTCTAAAGCGTTATTCTAAACTGTGATTCTAAAGGGTTATTCTAAAGGGTGATTCTAAAGGGTGATTCTAAAGGGTGATTCTAAAGGGTGATTCTAAAGGGTGATTCTAAAGGGTGATTCCAAAGGGTTATTCTAAAGGGTGATTCCAAAGGGTTATTCTAAAGGGTGATTCTAAAGGGTGATTCTAAAGGGTTATTCTAAAGGGTGATTCCAAAGGGTTATTCTAAAGGGTGATTCTAAAGGGTGATTCTAAAGGGTGATTCTAAAGGGTTATTCTAAAGGGTGATTCTAAAGGGTTATTCTAAACTTTGATTCCAAAGGGTTATTCTGAAGGGTGATTCTAAAGGGTGATTCTAAAGGGTGATTCTAAAGGGTTACTCTGAAGGGTTATTCTAAACTAAAGGGTTATTCTGAAGGGTTATTCGAAACTAAAGGGTGATTCTAAAGGGTTATTCTAAAGGGTGATTCCAAAGGGTGATTCTAAAGGGTGATTCTAAAGGGTGATTCTAAAGGGTGATTCTAAAGGGTGATACTAAAGGGTTACTCTGAAGGGTTATTCTAAACTAAAGGGTTATTCTAAAGGGTGATTCTAAAGGGTGATTCCAAAGGGTTATCCTGAAGGGTGATTCTAAAGGGTGATTCTAAAGGGTGATTCTAAAGGGTTACTCTGAAGGGTTATTCTAAACTAAAGGGTTATTCTGAAGGGTTATTCTAAACTAAAGGGTGATTCTAAAGGGTTATTCTAAAGGGTGATTCCAAAGGGTTATTCCAAAGTGTTATTCTAAACTAAAGGGTTATTCTGAAGGGTTATTCCAAAGGGTTATTCTGAAGGGTGATTCTAAAAGGTTATTCTAAACTAAAGGGTTATTCTGAAGGGTTATTCTGAAGGGTTATTCCAAAGGGTTATTCTGAAGGGTGATTCTAAAGGGTTATTCTAAAGGGTGATTCTAAAGGGTTATTCTAAAGGGTTATTCTAAAGGGTTATTCTAAACTAAAGGGTTATTCTGAAGGGTTATTCCAAAGGGTTATTCTGAAGGGTGATTCTAAAGGGTTATTCTAAAGGGTTATTCTAAAGGGTTATTCTAAAGGGTGATTCCAAAGGGTTATTCTAAAGGGTTATTCGAAAGGGCGATTCCAAAGGGTTATTCAAAAGGGTTATTCCAAAGGGTGATTCTAAAGGGTGATTCTGAAGGTTGATTCTGAAGGTTGATTCTGAAGGGTTATTCTAAAGGGTGATTCTAAAGGGTGATTCTAAAGGTTGATTCTAAAGGGTGATTCTAAAGGGTGATTCTGAAGGGTGATTCTAAAGGGTGCTTCTAAAGGGTGATTCTGAAGGTTGATTCTGAAGGGTTATTCTAAAGGGTGATTCTAAAGGTTTATTCTAAAGGGTTATTCTAAAGGGTGATTCTAAAGGGTGATTCTGAAGGTTGATTCTGAAGGGTTATTCTAAAGGGTTATTCTAAAGGGTGATTCTGAAGGTTGATTCTGAAGGGTGATTCTAAAGGGTGATTCTAAAGGGTTATTCTGAAGGGTTATTCTAAAGGGTGATTCTAAAGGTTGATTCTGAAGGTTGATTCTGAAGGGTTATTCTGAAGGGTTATTCTAAAGGGTGATTCTAAAGGTTGATTCTGAAGGTTGATTCTGAAGGGTTATTCCAAAGGGTTATTCTAAAGGTTGATTCTGAAGGTTGATTCTGAAGGGTTATTCTGAAGGGTTATTCTGAAGGTTGATTCTGAAGGTTGATTCTGAAGGGTTATTCTGTAGGTTGATTCTAAAGGTTGTTTCTGAAGGGTATTTCTAAAGGGTGATTCTAAAGGTTGATTCTGAAGGTTGATTCTGAAGGGTTATTCTGAAGGGTTATTCTAAAGGGTGATTCTAAAGTTTGATTCTGAAGGTTGATTCTGAAGGGTTATTCCAAAGGGTTATTCTAAAGGTTGATTCTGAAGGTTGATTCTGAAGGGTTATTCTAAAGGGTTATTCTAAAGGTTGATTCTGAAGGGTGATTCTAAAGGGTGATTCTGAAGGGTTATTTTAAAGGGTGATTCTGAAGGTTGATTCTGAAGGGTTATTCTAAAGGCTTATTCTAAAGGGTGATTCTGAAGGGTTATTCTAAAGGCTTATTCTAAAGGGTGATTCTGAAGGGTTATTCTAAAGGGTGATTCTAAAGGGTGATTCTGAAGGGTTATTCTAAAGGCTTATTCTAAAGGGTGATTCTGAAGGGTTATTCTAAAGGCTTATTCTAAAGGCTTATTCTAAAGGGTGATTCCAAAGGGTTATTCTAAAGGTTGATTCTGAAGGGTGATTCTAAAGGGTGATTCTGAAGGGTTATTCTAAAGGGTGATTCTGAAGGGTTATTCTAAAGGCTTATTCTAAAGGGTGATTCTGAAGGGTTATTCTAAAGGCTTATTCTAAAGGGTGATTCTGAAGGGTTATTCTAAAGGGTGATTCTAAAGGGTGATTCTGAAGGGTTATTCTAAAGGGTGATTCTGAAGGGTGATTCTGAAGGGTTATTCTAAAGGCTTATTCTAAAGGGTGATTCTGAAGGGTGATTCTGAAGGGTTATTCTAAAGGCTTATTCTAAAGGGTGATTCTGAAGGGTTATTCTAAAGGCTTATTCTAAAGGTTGATTCTAAAGGGTGATTCTGAAGGGTTATTCTAAAGGCTTATTCTAAAGGGTGATTCTGAAGGGTTATTCTAAAGGCTTATTCTAAAGGGTGATTCTGAAGGGTTATTCTAAAGGGTGATTCTAAAGGGTGATTCTGAAGGGTTATTCTAAAGGGTGATTCTGAAGGGTGATTCTGAAGGGTTATTCTAAAGGCTTATTCTAAAGGCTTATTCTAAAGGCTTATTCTAAAGGGTGATTCTGAAGGGTTATTCTAAAGGCTTATTCTAAAGGCTTATTCTAAAGGGTGATTCTGAAGGTTGATTCTAAAGGGTTATTCTAAAGGCTTATTCTAAAGGGTGATTCTGAAGGGTGATTCTAAAGGGTTATTCTAAAGGGTTATTCTAAAGGGTGATTCTGAAGGGTGATTCTCAAGGGTGATTCTGAAGGGTTATTTCAAAGGCTTATTCTAAAGGCTTATTCTAAAGGGTTATTTTAAAGGCTTATTCTAAAGGGTTATTCTAAAGGGTGATTCTGAAGGGTTATTCGAAAGGGTGATTCTGAAGGGTTATTCTCAAGGCTTATTCTAAAGGGTGATTCTGAAGGGTTATTCTAAAGGCTTATTCTAAAGGGTTATTCTAAAGGCTTATTCTAAAGGGTGATTCTGAAGGGTTATTCTAAAGGCTTATTCTAAAGGCTTATTCTAAAGGGTGATTCTGAAGGTTGATTCTGAAGGGTTATTCTAAAGGGTGATTCTGAAGGGTTATTCTAAAGGGTGATTCTGAAGGGTTATTCGAAAGGCTTGTTCTAAAGGGTGATTCTGAAGGTTGATTCTGAAGGGTTATTCTAAAGGCTTATTCTAAAGGGTGATTCTGAAGGGTTATTCTAAAGGGTGATTCTGAAGGGTTATTCTGAAGGCTTATTCTAAAGGGTGATTCTGAAGGGTTATTCTAAAGGGTGATTCTGAAGGGTGATTCTAAAGGCTTGTTCTAAAGGGTGATTCTGAAGGTTGATTCTGAAGGGTGATTCTGAAGGTTGATTCTGAAGGGTTATTCTAAAGGGTGATTCTGAAGGGTTATTCTAAAGGGTGATTCTGAAGGGTTATTAGAAAGGCTTGTTCTAAAGGGTGATTCTGAAGGTTGATTCTGAAGGGTTATTCTAAAGGGTTATTCTAAAGGGTGATTCCAAAGGGTTATTCTGAAGGGTTATTCTAAAGGGCGATTCCAAAGGGTTATTCAAAAGGGTTATTCCAAAGGGTGATTCTAAAGGGTGATTCTAAAGGGTGATCCTGAAGGTTGATTCTGAAGGTTGATTCTGAAGGGTTATTCTAAAGGGTGATTCTAAAGATTGATTCTGAAGGTTGATTCTGAAGGGTTATTCTAAACTAAAGGGTTATTCTAAACTAAAGGGTTATTGTAAACTAAAGGTTGATTCTGAAGGTTGATTCTGAAGGGTTATTCTGAAGGGTTATTCTAAAGGGTGATTCTAAAGGTTGATTCTGAAGGTTGATTCTGAAGGGTTATTCCAAAGGGTTATTCTAAAGGTTGATTCTGAAGGTTGATTCTGAAGGGTTATTCTAAAGGGTTATTCTAAAGGTTGATTCTGAAGGGTGATTCTAAAGGGTGATTCTGAAGGGTTATTTTAAAGGGTGATTCTGAAGGTTGATTCTGAAGGGTTATTCTAAAGGCTTATTCTAAAGGGTGATTCTGAAGGGTTATTCTAAAGGCTTATTCTAAAGGGTGATTCTGAAGGGTTATTCTAAAGGGTGATTCTAAAGGGTGATTCTGAAGGGTTATTCTAAAGGCTTATTCTAAAGGGTGATTCTGAAGGGTTATTCTAAAGGCTTATTCTAAAGGCTTATTCTAAAGGGTGATTCCAAAGGGTTATTCTAAAGGGTGATTCTAAAGGGTGATTCTAAAGGGTGATTCTAAAGGGTTATTCTAAAGGGTGATTCTAAAGGGTTATTCTAAACTTTGATTCCAAAGGGTTATTCTGAAGGGTGATTCTAAAGGGTGATTCTAAAGGGTGATTCTAAAGGGTTACTCTAAAGGGTTATTCTAAACTAAAGGGTTATTCTGAAGGGTTATTCGAAACTAAAGGGTGATTCTAAAGGGTTATTCTAAAGGGTGATTCCAAAGGGTGATTCTAAAGGGTGATTCTAAAGGGTGATTCTAAAGGGTGATTCTAAAGGGTGATACTAAAGGGTTACTCTGAAGGGTTATTCTAAACTAAAGGGTTATTCTAAAGGGTGATTCTAAAGGGTGATTCCAAAGGGTTATCCTGAAGGGTGATTCTAAAGGGTGATTCTAAAGGGTTACTCTGAAGGGTTATTCTAAACTAAAGGGTTATTCTGAAGGGTTATTCTTAACTAAAGGGTGATTCTAAAGGGTTATTCTAAAGGGTGATTCCAAAGGGTTATTCCAAAGTGTTATTCTAAACTAAAGGGTTATTCTGAAGGGTTATTCCAAAGGGTTATTCTGAAGGGTGATTCTAAAAGGTTATTCTAAACTAAAGGGTTATTCTGAAGGGTTATTCTGAAGGGTTATTCCAAAGGGTTATTCTGAAGGGTGATTCTAAAGGGTTATTCTAAAGGGTGATTCTAAAGGGTTATTCTAAAGGGTTATTCTAAAGGGTTATTCTAAACTAAAGGGTTATTCTGAAGGGTTATTCCAAAGGGTTATTCTGAAGGGTGATTCTAAAGGGTTATTCTAAAGGGTTATTCTAAAGGGTTATTCTAAAGGGTGATTCCAAAGGGTTATTCTAAAGGGTTATTCGAAAGGGCGATTCCAAAGGGTTATTCAAAAGGGTTATTCCAAAGGGTGATTCTAAAGGGTGATTCTGAAGGTTGATTCTGAAGGTTGATTCTGAAGGGTTATTCTAAAGGGTGATTCTAAAGGGTGATTCTAAAGGTTGATTCTAAAGGGTGATTCTAAAGGGTGATTCTGAAGGGTGATTCTAAAGGGTGCTTCTAAAGGGTGATTCTGAAGGTTGATTCTGAAGGGTTATTCTAAAGGGTGATTCTAAAGGTTTATTCTAAAGGGTTATTCTAAAGGGTGATTCTAAAGGGTGATTCTGAAGGTTGATTCTGAAGGGTTATTCTAAAGGGTTATTCTAAAGGGTGATTCTGAAGGTTGATTCTGAAGGGTGATTCTAAAGGGTGATTCTAAAGGGTTATTCTGAAGGGTTATTCTAAAGGGTGATTCTAAAGGTTGATTCTGAAGGTTGATTCTGAAGGGTTATTCTGAAGGGTTATTCTAAAGGGTGATTCTAAAGGTTGATTCTGAAGGTTGATTCTGAAGGGTTATTCCAAAGGGTTATTCTAAAGGTTGATTCTGAAGGTTGATTCTGAAGGGTTATTCTGAAGGGTTATTCTGAAGGTTGATTCTGAAGGTTGATTCTGAAGGGTTATTCTGTAGGTTGATTCTAAAGGTTGTTTCTGAAGGGTATTTCTAAAGGGTGATTCTAAAGGTTGATTCTGAAGGTTGATTCTGAAGGGTTATTCTGAAGGGTTATTCTAAAGGGTGATTCTAAAGTTTGATTCTGAAGGTTGATTCTGAAGGGTTATTCCAAAGGGTTATTCTAAAGGTTGATTCTGAAGGTTGATTCTGAAGGGTTATTCTAAAGGGTTATTCTGAAGGTTGATTCTGAAGGGTGATTCTAAAGGGTGATTCTGAAGGGTTATTTTAAAGGGTGATTCTGAAGGTTGATTCTGAAGGGTTATTCTAAAGGCTTATTCTAAAGGGTGATTCTGAAGGGTTATTCTAAAGGCTTATTCTAAAGGGTGATTCTGAAGGGTTATTCTAAAGGGTGATTCTAAAGGGTGATTCTGAAGGGTTATTCTAAAGGCTTATTCTAAAGGGTGATTCTGAAGGGTTATTCTAAAGGCTTATTCTAAAGGCTTATTCTAAAGGGTGATTCCAAAGGGTTATTCTAAAGGTTGATTCTGAAGGGTGATTCTAAAGGGTGATTCTGAAGGGTTATTCTAAAGGGTGATTCTGAAGGGTTATTCTAAAGGCTTATTCTAAAGGGTGATTCTGAAGGGTTATTCTAAAGGCTTATTCTAAAGGGTGATTCTGAAGGGTTATTCTAAAGGGTGATTCTAAAGGGTGATTCTGAAGGGTTATTCTAAAGGGTGATTCTGAAGGGTGATTCTGAAGGGTTATTCTAAAGGCTTATTCTAAAGGGTGATTCTGAAGGGTGATTCTGAAGGGTTATTCTAAAGGCTTATTCTAAAGGGTGATTCTGAAGGGTTATTCTAAAGGCTTATTCTAAAGGTTGATTCTAAAGGGTGATTCTGAAGGGTTATTCTAAAGGCTTATTCTAAAGGGTGATTCTGAAGGGTTATTCTAAAGGCTTATTCTAAAGGGTGATTCTGAAGGGTTATTCTAAAGGGTGATTCTAAAGGGTGATTCTGAAGGGTTATTCTAAAGGGTGATTCTGAAGGGTGATTCTGAAGGGTTATTCTAAAGGCTTGTTCTAAAGGGTGATTCTGAAGGTTGATTCTGAAGGTTGATTCTGAAGGGTTATTCTAAAGGGTGATTCTGAAGGGTTATTCTGAAGGTTGATTCTGAAGGGTTATTCTAAAGGCTTATTCTAAAGGGTGATTCTGAAGGGTTATTCTAAAGGGTGATTCTGAAGGGTTATTCTAAAGGCTTATTCTAAAGGGTGATTCTGAAGGGTTATTCTAAAGGGTGATTCTGAAGGGTGATTCTAAAGGCTTGTTCTAAAGGGTGATTCTGAAGGTTGATTCTGAAGGGTGATTCTGAAGGTTGATTCTGAAGGGTTATTCTAAAGGGTGATTCTGAAGGGTTATTCTAAAGGGTGATTCTGAAGGGTTATTAGAAAGGCTTGTTCTAAAGGGTGATTCTGAAGGTTGATTCTGAAGGGTTATTCTAAAGGGTTATTCTAAAGGGTGATTCCAAAGGGTTATTCTGAAGGGTTATTCTAAAGGGCGATTCCAAAGGGTTATTCAAAAGGGTTATTCCAAAGGGTGATTCTAAAGGGTGATTCTAAAGGGTGATCCTGAAGGTTGATTCTGAAGGTTGATTCTGAAGGGTTATTCTAAAGGGTGATTCTAAAGATTGATTCTGAAGGTTGATTCTGAAGGGTTATTCTAAACTAAAGGGTTATTCTAAACTAAAGGGTTATTGTAAACTAAAGGTTGATTCTGAAGGTTGATTCTGAAGGGTTATTCTGAAGGGTTATTCTAAAGGGTGATTCTAAAGGTTGATTCTGAAGGTTGATTCTGAAGGGTTATTCCAAAGGGTTATTCTAAAGGTTGATTCTGAAGGTTGATTCTGAAGGGTTATTCTAAAGGGTTATTCTAAAGGTTGATTCTGAAGGGTGATTCTAAAGGGTGATTCTGAAGGGTTATTTTAAAGGGTGATTCTGAAGGTTGATTCTGAAGGGTTATTCTAAAGGCTTATTCTAAAGGGTGATTCTGAAGGGTTATTCTAAAGGCTTATTCTAAAGGGTGATTCTGAAGGGTTATTCTAAAGGGTGATTCTAAAGGGTGATTCTGAAGGGTTATTCTAAAGGCTTATTCTAAAGGGTGATTCTGAAGGGTTATTCTAAAGGCTTATTCTAAAGGCTTATTCTAAAGGGTGATTCCAAAAGGTTATTCTAAAGGTTGATTCTGAAGGGTGATTCTAAAGGGTGATTCTGAAGGGTTATTCTAAAGGGTGATTCTGAAGGGTTATTCTAAAGGCTTATTCTAAAGGGTGATTCTGAAGGGTTATTCTAAAGGCTTATTCTAAAGGGTGATTCTGAAGGGTTATTCTAAAGGGTGATTCTAAAGAGTGATTCTGAAGGGTTATTCTAAAGGGTGATTCTGAAGGGTGATTCTGAAGGGTTATTCTAAAGGCTTATTCTAAAGGGTGATTCTGAAGGGTGATTCTGAAGGGTTATTCTAAAGGCTTATTCTAAAGGGTGATTCTGAAGGGTTATTCTAAAGGCTTATTCTAAAGGTTGATTCTAAAGGGTGATTCTGAAGGGTTATTCTAAAGGCTTATTCTAAAGGGTGATTCTGAAGGGTTATTCTAAAGGCTTATTCTAAAGGGTGATTCTGAAGGGTTATTCTAAAGGGTGATTCTAAAGGGTGATTCTGAAGGGTTATTCTAAAGGGTGATTCTGAAGGGTTATTCTAAACTAAAGGGTTATTCTAAACTAAAGGGTTATTGTAAACTAAAGGTTGATTCTGAAGGTTGATTCTGAAGGTTGATTCTGAAGGGTTATTCTAAAGGGTGATTCTAAAGGGTTATTTTGAAGGGTTATTCTCAAGGGTGATTCTAAAGGGTGATTCTAAACTAAAGGGTTATTCTGAAGGGTTATTCTAAACTAAAGGGTGATTCTAAAGGGTTATTCTAAAGGCTTATTCTAAAGGGTGATTCTGAAGGGTTATTCTAAAGGGTGATTCTGAAGGGTTATTCTAAAGGCTTGTTCTAAAGGGTGATTCTGAAGGTTGATTCTGAAGGGTTATTCTAAAGGGTGATTCTAAAGATTTATTCTGAAGGTTGATTCTGAAGGGTTATTCTAAACTAAAGGGTTATTCTAAACTAAAGGGTTATTGTAAACTAAAGGTTGATTCTGAAGGTTGATTCTGAGGGTTGATTCTGAAGGTTGATTCTGAAGGGTTATTCTAAAGGGTGATTCTAAAGGGTTATTTTGAAGGGTTATTCTCAAGGGTGATTCTAAAGGTTGATTCTAAAGGGTTATTTTGAAGGTTGATTCTGAAGGGTTATTCTAAAGGGTGATTCTAAAGGGTTATTCGAAAGGGTTATTCTCAAGGGTTGTTCATTAACATACAACTTGTCCAAGCGAGCAAGTACAATATTATTCTGAATGCATCGACACCATGTGTATTGCCTGATTGATGGGTGCTGTACCCGCCATATATCTGTGAAATTCATTTGTTTTTAAAATTTGGTGAGGGGGGTTGTGGGGCAGGATGGGGCTCTGCACTGTTCCTGTCTCGTTGGGATTGGAGGGTGCCATTAAAATCTCCACCAATACAAACATGAGTGTCTTGGTCTTTTAGGGCATTTTGGCTGTCGAGGGAAGTTAGGTGTGTCCCAAGGTTATTTTAAAAATCTCGCCGAGCTACAGGCATACTTGGGGCACAGATATTAAAAATAGTATAAAATTTTCCACAGTAGTGGAATTCTAGGGATGCTGGAGATCCCTTTTGTATTTCGTTAAATTTAAGCAATGAAGGCGAAAAGGAGGGGCTAAGAATTATTGCTTTACCGCCTTTACGGGATTCACTGTTACCAAAAAAGTAAAGGCCAGGGAAGAGCCTACACCACTCTGCGACACAGCAGTCGTTGGCATGGGTCTCTTGCAAAAGGGCAATGTCAACTTTCTTCTGTAATAAAAAATTTCTTACTTGAACTTTACGGACAGAGCTACATCCTCCGTTAATATTCAAGCTACAAATCGAAAAACTCATTACAAACACAAGGAGGAGTGACCACCACTCAATTTTTTGATAGCAGTTCATTCTTAGCTTTTTGTATACACTTCTTTAACCGGTGATGTTGGGAGGAATTGAAATTGAAAACATGGGGCCATTTTACCATCAATCCAGCGGAATGTATAAAATCAGGTAGCTCCGGAAAAAAGGTTCCTATAACAACATTCCTTTTTCGGAATGTGCCCTGAAGAAACCTTTTTATCTCACAGGGAGGGATTGGAGGGGTTCCTTCTTCCTTAAGGCCGCCACATTCACCAACAGAGTCATCTATATCAGATGGCTCAGATGATGTGTCATACTGGTTTTCATCATTTAGTTCCTCACCGTCATCACATCCCTCCACATTATCGGATGGGGCATAGTCCATAGAGGGAGGGGATGGGGAGGCAGAGAAATGAGCCATCTTCAGGGGAGGGGAGGGGGGGGTGAGGGGAGGGGGAGGTACTAATTTTGCGGTTCAACCATATCAGTTTCTAGGTCAGTAGACAAGGGCGAGAATCCATCCACATCTATGTCCTCCAATACAGAGAAACGATGTTCTGTGACGATGGACAAATCTGGGGCAGGGGGAGGGGCTGTCGGTTTTCAGTTCTTGGTTTTTTAAAGAGATGACCGTTTTCATCTGTTGTTTGCAAATGTCTTTTTCCTTTTGGGCAGACTAATTGAAACTCGTCCTGGTTAGTGGGAAGAGATTGCAGGGGATTGGGGGGATGGGGGGGGGGGGGGGGGAGGGAGGACGTAATCATCGGGGGAGGATTTCCATCGACTACCTCGGAGAGAGAGATAGGATCAGTTGTCGCAGGAAGCAAGCTGTGATTTAACGATGTCGCCTAGCGGGTGAGGTCTATTGTTGACAAGAGATGGCTGCAATTAGTTCCTGCAGTAGAGGGAGGGGGCCCCGTTTCAAGGGGAGGGGAGGGGGTATGGCAGGGATGCTTGGTTCGGTGGTAGGAAGGCTTGGGTCGGTGGTAGAAGGACTTGGATCAGTAATAGGAACGTTTGGGTCGGTGGTGGGAAGGCTTGGGTCGGTGGTGGGAGGGCTTGGGTCGGTGGTAGGAAGGCTTGGGTCGGTGGTGGGAGGGCTTGGGTCGGTGGTGGGAGGGCTTAGGTCGGTGGTAGGAAGGCTTGGGTCGGTGGTGGGAAGGCTTGGGTCGGTGGTAGGAAGGCTTGGGTCGGTGGTGGGAGGGCTTGGGTCGGTGGTGGGAGGGCTTGGGTCGGTGGTGGGAGGGCTTGGGTCGGTGGTAGGAAGGCTTGGGTCGGTGGTGGGAGGGCTTGGGTCGGTGATGGGAGGACTTGGGTCGGTGGTGGGAAGGCTTGGGTCGGTGGCGGGAAGGCTTGGGTTGGTGGTGGGAAGGCTTGGGTCGGTGGTGGGAAGGCTTGGGTCGGTGGTGGGAGGGCTTGGGTCGGTGGTGGGAGGGATTGGGTCGGTGGTAGGAAGGCTTGGGTCGGTGGCGGGAAGGCTTGGGTCGGTGGTGGGAAGGCTTGGGTCGGTGGTGGGAAGGCTTGGGTCGGTGGTGGGAAGGCTTGGGTCGGTGGTGGGAAGGCTTGATTCGGTGGTGGGAGGGCTTGGGTCGGTGGTGGAAGGGTTTGGATCGGTGGTGGGAAGGTGGGAGGCTTGCTTATTCCCGGTTCGGAGGGGAGGTTGTACTTGTGGAGAATTCTCTTTTCGGGGACAGTCATGCTTAACATGCCCAAATTGTCCGCAACCAAAACATTTTAAAACGTTGGTGGACACGTAAACTGTATATTCATTCTGTTGATGCTTTAATTTTACGATAAGGTTTAAATCCTTCTGGGAATCTTTTAAAATCATAAACACCTGCCGCCGGAATGAGACCACGTGTCTTAAATCGTTGTTCCGTGACCCGAAGAGAATCATGGAGATACGAGACACGATGGTACCATATCGGGATGACTCTTTCATTAATACATCGTCGGATACAAATGGGGGGCAATTGGATATCACGACTTTTATTGCTGGGCTGTCGAGTGCGGAAACCATAACAAATAAACCTGGATCGATTGTCTAACCCTGTTCGACAATTTGTGGGACACAATCCGCGTCGGACAAAAAATAACGATCCGCTTGTTCATCCGCGAAGTGGCAACAACCTTGTCGATCCCGACAACACGACCGGTCGCGAGGACAACGTCCTCGACACTAACCTCACATTCCGGAGGTACACAAAAGAACCCGTTCTTACGGGTCAGGCTCTGAAAAGCCGTAAATCGAGATAGTGCAGCTGTCATGCTGGAACAGCTGCACTTACAACCCCTCCCCGACTCGGGGAGAGTGAATATATAATATAATCTTCTCTACCCGAACTCCGGGGATGGGAAGTAAACAGACCGCTCCGATTTCCCTAACTTCGGGAAAGGGAGGCAACAAAACAAACTGAAGGAAAGATAAACGAAAGGAAAAAAAGGAAAATAGAGGTTTAAGATGAGAGAGCAAACACCGATAGGGCGACGCCCAAAAACGACAAACCCTTACCAGCAATCACCCTGTGCTCTCCGGCTCTCTCTCCGTCTCAACATATATGGGAATCAATGGGAAAACACTACAAACAGCCAAACAGCCACAGGGACACAAAGGGGTGAACGGGGGGGGGGGGGGGGGGGGGGGGGAAGGGAGCAACAACACAGGGCACTCATATCACAGGGCTCCACAAGCAGACGCCATGACAGTACAATCAGCATACAAATGGCCAGCAGGTGGCGAGAGAGAGAGAGAGAGCGAGAGAGAGCGAGAGAGAGAAAATACATGTGCAAGGCCTTTTGTCAGGGCCTGGCAGGTGGGCGGGGCTGTTGTTTGAGGGTGTCCTGGCTCCCGATTGGTGGAGCCCGTCACTTTGCCCCCCACAAGCTCCCCCAAAGTTCCTCAGGCCCTGTTTGGTACATTTGAAAAGTTTCCGGTCCAGAAAATGTTGTTGCTGGCATCCACTCTTGAGGCGTTTGGTCTGTCTTCTGTCCTTCAAGACTTTGAATCAAACTGTGGATGCAATCTTGGTGCATCTGCCTGGCTAATATCACTTATAAGTGGAGGGCCTGTCTTTCCTTCCCCAACACATAAAGATATACTAACCTGAAAAAAGGGGAAGGGGCTAAGATAATGGCCTGCTATGAAATAACTATTCTAAGCGACCTGTAAGGTCGTTGCCATTACTTCTAAGTGGTTTACCAAAACCACAACACAATTTTCCTCACAAACAACATGACCGATATGTACCAAATTTGGTATTATGCATCAGAACATTAAGGTCTCATGGGTTTGTGCTTTCCATTCAGATCCGCCCCCTGTAAGAGGCTGAAAAGGGGGGCTTCGCCTCAAATTCACAAAATTTATTTTAAAATCTTCTCAGAAACTTTGGGTGAAATAACCGTCAGTCTCCCACGGGGCTATTTATTTTATCATTAATATGATGATGAAACGATGGACATCTCGATTTATTGGATGCATTGGCCTTGTGTATGAAGACTCTGTTGAACTTGCATTTTAAGATAATGACCCATTTATTTGTCAAGAGTGTGAGGATAAGAGTGGGCATTGCATCTTTCTTCACCCTCTTTCTCCTTGAAAGTACCAAGACTGGCAGCTAGACTTGCTTTAAAACATTTTATGCAATGTCAAGTTTGCAGATACTATGTCTTACCGCAAGAACGTTTGCAACATACCAAATGTTATTCTAGTTAAGAACTTTTTTTCCAGCACCGGCAAGCAATTATTGAGCACAGAGTGAGCAATACATTACAACATTGTCAAATGTCTTCACCAAACTCTCCATACAGTCACGTGAAAAGTAAGTACACCCCATGTAAAGTTTTGACTTTTTCAACATATTTCAACATACAGCTATTTGATCTTTATTTCAACAATATTGATAGATAAAGGTGATATAATACAACAACTATCATGAAACATTTACATTTTGTAGTCCATTGTATAATTTAAATAAACATAAATGCAAATTTCACATGTGGAAAAAGTAAGTACACCCCTACATTTATCATTACTTCAAATACCTAAAATTAGAATCAGGTCCACCAGCTCAGGTGCAAATGATTAGAACATCGTTAGAGAGGATCTTGGAGGAACCTGTCTTATTTAAACCTCAGACATTTAGTTCGGTTTGCTCTTTGTTGTTGAAGTGTGCGGCGTCACCATGCCTAGATTAAAAGAGCTCTCTGAGGCCTTCAGAAAGAAGGTTATAGATGCCTACGAGTCTGGGAAGGGATTTAAAAAGATGTCCAAACAATTTGAAATCAATCATTCGACTGTCCGGAAGATCATCTACAAGTGGAGAAGATTCCAAACAACTGCCAACTTGTTCAGGCCAGGCCGCCCCAGCAAGTTCAGCCCGAGAGCAGACCACAAGATGCTGAAAGAAGTCTCTAAGAACCCCAGATTGTCATCACGGGACCTACAGGTAGCTCTTGCCCCTGTTGATGTCAAAGTGCACGAGTCTACCATTAGAAAGAGGCTGCACAAATTTGATCTACATGGGAGGTGTGCCAGGAGGAAACCTTTGCTGTCCAGAAAGAACATCAAGGCAAGACTAAAGTTTGCCAATGAACACCGAGGCAAAGACCAGCACTTCTGGAACAATGTGCTCTGGACAGATGAGTCAAAGGTAGAGCTTTTTGGCCACAGTACCAGAAGACATGTTTGGAGAAAACCAAAGACAGCATTTGACCACAAGAACCTGATACCAACTGTAAAGCATGGTGGTGGAAATATTATGGTTTGGGGCAGCTTTGCTGCATCAGGGCCTGGGCAGCTCACCATCATAGAATCCACTATGAATTCTTCATTGTACCAGGGGGTGCTTGAGGATAATGTGAGGCCATCTGTCGGAAAGTTGAACCTCAACCGAAGGTGGACCTTGCAACATGACAATGACCCTAAACATACCAGTAAATCCACCAAGGAATGGCTGAAAAGAAAGAAATGGAGGGTTCTGGAATGGCCAAGTCAAAGCCTGGATCTAAATCCCATCGAGATGTTGTGGGGGGATTTGAATGGAGCTGTGCATGCAAGAAACCCCTCAAACATCACACAGCTGAAATAATTCTGCATGGAGGAGTGGGCAAAAATTTCTCCCAGTCGATGTCAGAGACTGGTAGACAGTTATAAGAAACGCCTACTTGAGGTTGTTTCTGCCAAAGGTGGCAATACCACCTATTAGAGCCAAGGGTGTACTTACTTTTTCCACATGCGAAATTTGCATTTGTTTATTTAAATTATACAATGGACTACAAAATGTAAATGTTTCATGATATTTGTTATATTATATCACCTTTATCTATCAATATTGTTGAAATGAAGATCAAATAGCTGTACATGTTGAAAAAGTCAAAAATTTACATGGGGTGTCCTTACTTTTTCACGTGACTGTAGGTCCAAGCACCCCCTTCATCCCTGCCTGCTGTCGTCGTTGATTTGCGCATGCTGGTACTATGATATTATCTATCTATAATTCCAGTAATCTCTGTGTGTATGTATGTATGTATGTATGTATGTATGTCTGTGACCGCTGTTTCTCGACAACCACGGGTCCGATATACTTTAAACTTGCCAGGTATATTGCTGGGGACCCGAGGATGTGCCTTTTCAAGGTTTCATATTAATCGGACAAGTAGTTACCGAGCTATGTCCAAAAAACGATTCAACCAATCAGAGAGCAGCGAGCTATCACGTGTGCCGAACGTGGCGAACAGACTCTGCCTCGGACGGCACATTTGAGAGCGTATTCATTTATTTCACGTTGGAAAACTATGTTGCCGTTAAACTATGTTTTAAAACTAATTAAAACTAATTTGCGATTCATTCGCTTTCCTGCGCGTTTGTGCACGCGATGGCGATTTCTTTACCAAACTCCGCAAGCCGTTCGCTTTGGACCAAACCATTTCATGTAAATAGAGGGGGGGGATTGTCACCGTACTCGCAAGCCGTTCGCTTTGGACCAAACCATTTCATGTAAATAGAGGGGGGGGATTGTCACCGTACTCGCAAGCCGTTCGCTTTGGACCAAACCATTTCATGTAAATAGAGGGGGGGGGGGGGGGGATATAATTTTAGATATATATATAGTACGGGCATGCCCTAGTAATTATAAACACCATAAAATAAAGTGTTGTGAAATTATTATGAGATACAGTACACTGCAAAGAAAAATTTCATGTATCGCAAAGTGTTGGGTATTTATAGAGGTATGGCAAAAGTCATTGATTTCGGGGATATCAAGACTTACCCATAACCCGAGACAAAGAAGAGGAGGTAGTAGGGTAAGTGTCTTTCAGTCAAAGAGTAGTTAATGCATGGAATGGTCTGGTCTCTCTGGAAAGGTAGAGGCAGTGGAGGGCAAACTTTGGTTTAAATTTTGGTAATTGGTTTAAATTCGAATTAGATCGGTACCTGGATACATTGGAGATACATGAAGGGTATGAAGATATTGGCAGGACTTGTAGGTAGCCTGTTTGTGGGTGGGTGATGGATATTGGGGTTGGTGCAGCACAGGCATGATGGGCTGAATGGCTTCCTTCTGTACCATAGTTCCTTTGTATCACTGTGTGTCATTCAACTCATAGCAACATCATGCAAATGGAGCACAAAGCAACTAGTTGGCATCATTCCTGGGGTGATCCAGTGCTACCAGATATGGTAGGTGGGAGTGCGTTGACAGCTTAACTCGACTCAGTGTATACCGGGGCCACCGAGGGACCTGTAAATGGGCCCTGGGGCAATACTAAGTGTCAGGCCCCCTTCATTTTTACTCCTGCCCCACTTTCAGCACCCCTGTGTATATGCAGCCTCTGATCTATCCTGCCTGCCAACTTCCTGCCAATCCCTTCTGATGTATTAGACATGCATTTTTACTCCTGCCAGGGAGTAATGCATTGATCGTGTCCGTCCGTGTGTGTGTTCGTGTGTTCGTGTGTTTGTGAACAAGACATCTGGAAAAGTTCTGAAATGGATTTGGATGAAAGTTGGTGGGATGAAGGAAGAATTGATTAGTTTTTGGTGAAGCTCAGGATATTATTCCGGATCCAGGATTTTTTTGAAGGATTTTTTTTACCATTGGAAGATAGGGCTCAGCAGCGGCCACCCACGGCGGGAGTATGCGCTCTACTGAGTGGCGTTCTCGTCCTTAACGAAGTATTTTTACACTGCTCATTACCAGATGATCTTTTACTGTTTATAAGATGTTCAATTTCACTGACAATGTATTATCCATAAATTCTGATGCCATCCAAGAAATCGAAAACACTGGTTGTGAAAACATTATGACAATACTAGGGGAGGGGAGGGGGGGGGGGCATTGGGTCCTTTGGAACACATTTTCATTCATCTTGCAACATACCAGCCTGCCGGACTCGGGGGTCTTTTGGGTCCTTGGGGACTTTTGGGTCCTCGAGGACTTTTGGGTCATATTGGTCCTCATGGACTTTTTGGGTCTTTGGGTCCTGAGGAACCTTTCGTTCTTTTGGATCCTCGGTGACTTTTGGGTCTTTTAGGTCCTCAAGAACTTTTGGGCCCTCAGGGACTTTTGGGTCTTCTGGGTCCTCGCAAACTTTTGGGTCTTTTGGGTCCTCGCAAACTTTTGGGTCTTTTGGGTGCTTGGGGACTTTTGGGTCATTTGGGTCTTCTGGGTCCTCGGGAACTTTTGGGTCTTTGTGGTCTTTTGGAGCCTTTGGGTACTAAGGATCTAAGGGGTCTTCAAAGGTCGAAGTGGGAAGCAGTCCAAAGAATTTAAAGGTGCATTTCAATAGTACGTAATATGTAATTAATTAATAGACTATATAAACGGCACTTGGTAGAGAGTATACCTGGAACACACAAGGCTGAACAGTGTGATTCGTATCCCACTGATAGGCCTGATCTGGATCCAGAACTGAATCAAAATCTAATCGGCTTGTTCTTGTCACTTAATCAACTCGTCCACCAAGTTTTATCATAACTTGTCCATAACGTTTTTAAACATCATGTCATATATTATATCGTTTTTGGCCCGATCTCTCAATGGTGAAGAATGACTTAAAAATTAAATAATTCTGATATCCGAATCCATATTCAGATCTTCACCAAAATCGAAATGATTCATCCTTGTCACACACCCAACCTCTCCACCAAGTTTCGTCCAAATCCGTCCACAATCTTTTGAGATATCCTGCTATGTATCGTTTTTGGTCCCTTCTCACAACGGTGAAGAATCACTTAAAAAATTCTAGTAGCCGGATCCGAATCCGGATCTTCACCAAAATCTAATAATTTCTTCCTTGTCACATACGCTACAACTCTGCCAAATTTCTTCCGAATCCGTGCACAACGTTTTGAGATATCTTGTTCACAGACAGACAGACAGGGGTGAAAACATAACCTCCATCGAACTTCGGTGGCGGAGGTAACTACGTAATTATTCGACACAAAAGGTATGACACACACACTTCATCCATTTATAGTAGATTTACTATTACTTGATTGAGGGCATATCTGTACAGTTGAACACAAAGACAAGTTTGACATCTTATCCAAACGAGGTCATCGTGAAAAATGTTGTTGTGTTTGTGTCCTTCCCCCTCTCTCCCCATCTTGTCTGCCGCTCCCCTTATTTTTTGTGTTTTGTATGTCGGTTTGACTTTTTGTGTGATTAATGTTAGCTCTTTCACGAGCCTCGATCTTGTATACAAAAAAAGAAGAAAAAAAAAAGGTTTCTGTAAACATGACATGAGGGAGGTGTGACAACAAAATTGAGCCTCGACTTTGTAGTTTAAACGGTGTACTGAAATGTCCTGTACTGTGTACTCTCGTTTTCCCCTCATTAATAAGCAGCTTCCTCATGGCCTGCATTATCCATTCATGAGGTTTCATGCTGAGCTCACATTCCTCCGAGAAATACTGTAATCTCGATGTTGAACACAAACCATAATGTGATTTTTATTCAATCAAAATTCATTTTTAATCTCAAACTGCTCCATCCCTCGAAAATAGTCAATGTATTTTATACAAAACCGAATTCACCTGATAATCTGCACTTATATACCGAATGAGACTGATTAAATCGAAGTTTCTGTGTATAAATACCTTCGATTCCATCTTGATAATTTCTTATCATAGGAAGCTTGCATTAATCATATGTTAAATTATAACGGTAGTCAGTAGAGCGCATACCACTGCCAGGCTGAACAGTTTACGTTTTGGATCCCACTGATAGGACGGATCTTCTCACTTGAACCAAACCTAACTGGCTTGTTCTTAACTCATCCACCAAGTTTTGTTATAACTTGTCCATAGCTTTTTGAAATACCCCGGTATATATTGTTATGGCCCCTCAATGGTGAAGAATCACTTAAAAATTCTCGTATCCAGATTTTCACCAAAATCTAATCAATTTGTCCTTGTCACACGTCCAACCTGTCCACCATATTTTGTCCAAATCCGTCCACAATTTTTTGAGATATCCTGCTCACAGACAACCAGACAGGGGTGAAAACATAACCTCCTTCCACCTGTAGAAATTATTGTGTGTATGAATTTCTACTCACTAGTGGTCATGTGGTGGTTAGATGCTTTCTGGCAAGTCTCCATTACGCTCAACAAACGTGGCCAAACGGGAGTAAAGGTGGATATTCCACCGAGATGCAGCCAATGCTCCCCAGAATCTGGTCAAAGGTCTTGCTCGGTGGGTAAACCCACAGTGAAATGTTGATTTTCAGGAGACAAAAATACCAATGCGTGACCAGAGCGGTGGTTAAACAAAATGATTATTTTGAATAACAAAAACCGAATAACAATGAAGAACAAAAACCGATCTAAAATGGCTGAAGAAAAAAAAATAACCTCGGGAAGTAGAAAAGTTAATCGGGTTGTTTGAATGGTGAGTGGGTGGTGAAGTAGTACTCTGCTGATAGTCCCAAGGGAGATCAAAGAACAGTGAAGTACAGTATTTATCCGCTCCATGTTAATACACCTTTTAGCTCAAAGCCCCTCGAGAGTAGAGAGTCTGCATAAAACAAAACCTCTTTTTATTCCTCATGCTTAGGCATCACATATTCAGAGTTGATTGGGAGTTCCTGGTTTTAAACCATGCCCCACTAACTGAACATGTACTCAGAGATGATTGGTTGTTCCTGGTTTTAAACCATGCCCCACTAACCGAACACGTACTCAGAGATGCTTGGTTGTTCCTGGTTTTAAACCATGCCCCACTAACCGAACACATACTCAGAGATGCTTGGTTGTTCCTGGTTTTAAACCATGCCCCACTAACTGAATACGTACTCAGAGTTGATTGGTTGTTCCTGGTTTTAAACCATGCCCCACTAACTGAACATGTACTCAGAGATGATTGGTTGTTCCTGGTTTTAAACCATGCCCCACTAACCGAACACGTACTCAGAGTTGATTGGTTGTTCCTGGTTTAAAACCATGCCCCACTAACCAAACACGTACTCAGAGATGATTGGTTGTTCCTGGTTTTAGACGACGCCCCACTAACCTAACATTTGCAAGGAGTGCGTCATTATGTGAGGAACAAGCTTGGTGAATTGATTCTACCTGCACCGCCTGTTCATGTAGAAACTGATACATGTAAAACTATAAGTCACGACACACCCACCTTCAAATGGCAGAGGAAATAAACATCTCACCTCAACATTAGTCATCTATCTATAATTCCAGTAATCTCTGTGTGTCTGTGTGTGTGTGTGTTTGTCTGTGACCGCTGTTTCTCGACAACCACGGGTCTGATCTAATTGAAACTTGCCAGATATATTGCTGGGGACCTGAGGATGTGCCTTTTCAAGGTTTGAAATTAATCGGACAAGTGGTTCCCAAGGTATGGTCACCGTACTCGCAAGCCGTTCGCTTTGGCTTTGCGAATGGACCAAACTATTTCATGTAAATAGAGGGGGGGGGGGGGGGGGGTTCTACCGTACTCGCAAGCCGTTCGCTTTGGCTTTGCGAATGGACCAAACCATTTCATGTAAATAGAGGGGGGGGTTCTGTGGTCGTTACTGCCACGTGGTTTCAAAGTTTTTTTTTGTTGTTGTTGTTTGCACGCATGTTTTTTTGCACCCACGTACGGGCACGCCCTAGTCTCTCTATAATGCAAGCAATCTCTGTGTGTCTGTGTGTCTGTCTGTGTGTATGTCTGTGACTGCTGTTTCTCGACAACCACTGGTCCGATCTAAGTGAAACTTGCCAGGTATATTGCTGGGGATCTGAGGATGTGCCTTTTCAAGGTTTGATATTAATCGGACAAGTGGTTACCAAGTTATGGCCATTTATTTAGCAAACACATACATTTTGTACGTGAACGAAGGAACAGCGAAGGACGAGAGCGAAGGAACGGCGAAGGACGAGAGCGAAGGAACGGCGAAGGACAAGAGCGAAGACCGAAGGAACGATGAAAGTTTTAATTTTTTTTTTGCACGTACGGTCAAGCTACAGCGAAGGAACCACGTGTGTGTTTGTTGTTCTCTTCTCTTTGTACTTTTCCTTGCGATGAAATTGCAAAATGGCAATATATGTTGGCGCTAATTGAAGAATTGGCCATTAAAACTAATTTGCGATTAATCGTAACTGCGATATGTGAACTTCCGGACAGTGAGGCCTTATTTTTGGTACGTACATCAACGTACGTATGTCCAAGTACTTACCTCCCCGCACGTACGGGCACGCACTAGTACATATTAATAAACACTTTGTTACCTTTGCCTCTGGAGGTGGGTGGAGGTTATGCTTTCACCTCTATCTGTTTGTCATGAAGAAAATTTAAAATTGTCAAGGTTCTCTCGTTTGTTTGTCTGGACAATATCTCAGCTATCCTTTGAGCAAGCAAGCTGACATTTGGGCACAATAGTGAACAAGTGCTTTGGCAAAAACGGTATTTATTATCTTGCCAAAACGAAGTTTTTGCAAGATGTATTAGTCAGCTTGTATGTTTGTTATCTTGCCAAAACGAAGTTTTTGCTAGATGTATTAGTCAGCTTGTATGTTTGTTTTTTTGTTTGTTTTTTTTTTTGTTTTTTTTTTTGTGGTTAATCATTTTTTTTCCACGTTTAGATCACTCTGTAGACCACAGTTATTATTGGAAACTCCTGTAACTTCGCATATCAGAGTCCTATAGAGATACCCTTCAGCACACAAAATTTTGAAGGTCAAGGTCAAAGGTCAAGGTCACTTTGTGGTCAATCATGGAGGTCGACGAAACCCTTATTTTTTGAGTAACTTTGATCCGATCGTCTCCAAACTTCATGGGAATCTAGTATATGGTCCGGCGCTCAGCTGATTAGTTTTTGGTGGCGATCGGCCTTGACCTTCATGGTTAGCGCTGGAGGTCGAAAATTATTGACCCCAAGGTCAAATGTTGAAACCCTTATTTTTTGAGTAACTTTGATCGGATCGTCTCCAAACTTCATGGGAATCTAGTATATGGTCCGGCGCTCAGCTGATTAGTTTTTGGTGGCGATCGGCCTTGACCTTCATGGTTAGCGCTGGAGGTCGAAAATTATTGACCCCAAGGTCAAATGTTGAAATCGTAGGTACCATATCTTCGCATATCTTCGCATGTAACTTCGCATATCAGAGTCCTATAGAGATACCCTTCAGCACACAAAATTTTGAAGGTCAAGGTCAAAGGTCAAGGTCACTTTGTGGTCAATCATGGAGGTCGACGAAACCCTTATTTTTTGAGTAACTTTGATCGGATCGTCTCCAAACTTCATGGGAATCTAGTATATGGTCCGGCGCTCAGCTGATTAGTTTTTGGTGGCGATCGGCCTTGACCTTCATGGTTAGCGCTGGAGGTCGAAAATTATTGACCCCAAGGTCAAATGTTGAAATCCTTATTTTTTGAGTAACTTTGATCGGATCGTCTCCAAACTTCATGGGAATCTAGTATATGGTCCGGCGCTCAGCTGATTATTTTTTGGTGGCGATCGGCCTTGACCTTCATGGTTAGCGCTGGAGGTCGAAAATTATTGACCCCAAGGTCAAATTTTGAAATCGTAGGTACCATATCGAGTAATACCTCATATGAATGCCCTTGATGAGTGCTTCCCAGATCTGTAAACAGTTTGACGCTATGACGTCATTTGATGACGTCATGACGAAAAAACGGAATTTTCATGAAAAAATTATTTCCTCAGTTCTCATCAAAATCTTTCAATATTTCATGTGCGTTGGTCATGAAGACATACTATTCACCATACGAAATTATTAAGGTCAAGGTCAAAGGTCAAGGTCACTTTGCGGTCAATCATGGAGGTCAACGAAACCCTGGCAAGATACGGTTCACCCTGTGGGTGATGTTTTATTTTTATCTTGCCAAAACGAAGTTTTTGCAAGATGTATTAGTCAGCTTGTATGTTTGTTATCTTGCCAAAACGAAGTTTTTGCAAGATGTATTAGTCAGCTTGTATGTTTGTTTTTATCTTGCCAAAACGAAGTTTTTGCAAGATGTATTAGTCAGCTTGTATGTTTGTTTGTGGTTAATCATTTTTTTTTCACGTTTAGATCACTCTGTAGACCACAGTTATTATTGGAAACTCCTGTAACTTCGCATATCAGAGTCCTATAGAGATACCCTTCAGCACACAAAATTTTGAAGGTCAAGGTCAAAGGTCAAGGTCACTTTGTGGTCAATCATGGAGGTCGACGAAACACTAATTTTTTGAGTAACTTTGATCGGATCGTCTCCAAACTTCATGGGAATCTAGTATATGGTCCGGCGCTCAGCTGATTAGTTTTTGGTGGCGATCGGCCTTGACCTTCATGGTTAGCGCTGGAGGTCGAAAATTATTGACCCCAAGGTCAAATTTTGAAATCGTAGGTACCATATCGAGTAATACCTCATATGAATGCCCTTGATGAGTGCTTCCCAGATCTGTAAACAGTTTGACGCTATGACGTCATTTGATGACGTCATGACGAAAAAACGGAATTTTCACATTTTGGCAAGATACGGTTCACCCTGTGGGTGACATATGTTCATTTTTTTGTTTGTTTTTTTGTTTTTTTGTTTGTGGTTAATCATTTTTTTTCACGTTTAGATCACTCTGTAGACCACAGTTATTATTGGAAACTCCTGTAACTTCGCATATCAGAGTCCTATAGAGATACCCTTCAGCACACAAAATTTTGAAGGTCAAGGTCAAAGGTCAAGGTCACTTTGTGGTCAATCATGGAGGTCGACGAAACCCTTATTTTTTGAGTAACTTTGATCGGATCGTCTCCAAACTTCATGGGAATCTAGTATATGGTCCGGCGCTCAGCTGATTAGTTTTTGGTGGCGATCGGCCTTGACCTTCATGGTTAGCGCTGGAGGTCGAAAATTATTGACCCCAAGGTCAAATGTTGAAACCCTTATTTTTTGAGTAACTTTGATCGGATCGTCTCCAAACTTCATGGGAATCTAGTATATGGTCCGGCGCTCAGCTGATTAGTTTTTGGTGGCGATCGGCCTTGACCTTCATGGTTAGCGCTGGAGGTCGAAAATTATTGACCCCAAGGTCAAATGTTGAAATCGTAGGTACCATATCTTCGCATATCTTCGCATGTAACTTCGCATATCAGAGTCCTATAGAGATACCCTTCAGCACACAAAATTTTGAAGGTCAAGGTCAAAGGTCAAGGTCACTTTGTGGTCAATCATGGAGGTCGACGAAACCCTTATTTTTTGAGTAACTTTGATCGGATCGTCTCCAAACTTCATGGGAATCTAGTATATGGTCCGGCGCTCAGCTGATTAGTTTTTGGTGGCGATCGGCCTTGACCTTCATGGTTAGCGCTGGAGGTCGAAAATTATTGACCCCAAGGTCAAATGTTGAAATCCTTATTTTTTGAGTAACTTTGATCGGATCGTCTCCAAACTTCATGGGAATCTAGTATATGGTCCGGCGCTCAGCTGATTATTTTTTGGTGGCGATCGGCCTTGACCTTCATGGTTAGCGCTGGAGGTCGAAAATTATTGACCCCAAGGTCAAATTTTGAAATCGTAGGTACCATATCGAGTAATACCTCATATGAATGCCCTTGATGAGTGCTTCCCAGATCTGTAAACAGTTTGACGCTATGACGTCATTTGATGACGTCATGACGAAAAAACGGAATTTTCATGAAAAAATTATTTCCTCAGTTCTCATCAAAATCTTTCAATATTTCATGTGCGTTGGTCATGAAGACATACTATTCACCATACGAAATTATTAAGGTCAAGGTCAAATGGCAAGATACGGTTCACCCTGTGGGTGACATATGTTCATTTTTATCTTGCCAAAACGAAGTTTTTGCTAGATGTATCAGTCAGCTTGTATGTTTGTTTGTTTGTTTGTTTTTTTGTTTGTGGTTAATCATTTTTTTTTCACGTTTAGATCACTCTGTAGACCACAGTTATTATTGGAAACTCCTGTAACTTCGCATATCAGAGTCCTATAGAGATACCCTTCAGCACACAAAATTTTGAAGGTCAAGGTCAAAGGTCAAGGTCACTTTGCGGTCAATCATGGAGGTCAACGAAACCCTTATTTTTTGAGTAACTTTGATCGGATCGTCTCCAAACTTCATGGGAATCTAGTATATGGTCCGGCGCTCAGCTGATTAGTTTTTGGTGGCGATCGGCCTTGACCTTCAAGGTCATTTTGAAGGTCATTCAATTGGGTCAATCATGGAGGTCAACGAAACCCTTATTTTTTGAGTAACTTTGATCTTATGATCTCCAAACTTGGTGGATATATAGGGTGTGGTATGGCGCTCAGCTGATTAGTTTTTGGTGTCGATCGGCCTTGACCTTCAAGGTCATTTTGAAGGTCATTCAATTTTGACCAAAAGGTAAAATTTTCAAGTTTCAGTTACCATATTTACCACAGTTATTATTGGAAACTCCTGTAACTTCGCATATCAGAGTCCTATAGAGATACCCTTCAGCACACAAAATTTTGAAGGTCAAGGTCAAAGGTCAAGGTCACTTTGCGGTCAATCATGGAGGTCAACGAAACCCTTATTTTTTGAGTAACTTTGATCTTATGATCTCCAAACTTGGTGGGTATATAGGGTGTGGTATGGCGCTCAGCTGATTAGTTTTTGGTGTCGATCGGCCTTGACCTTCAAGGTCATTTTGAAGGTCATTCAATTGGGTCAATCATGGAGGTCAACGAAACCCTTATTTTTTGAGTAACTTTGATCTTATGATCTCCAAACTTGGTGGGTATATAGGGTGTGGTATGGCGCTCAGCTGATTAGTTTTTGGTGTCGATCGGCCTTGACCTTCAAGGTCATTTTGAAGGTCATTCAATTTTGACCAAAAGGTAAAATTTTCAAGTTTCAGTTACCATATCGAGTAGTACCTCAAATTGAAGCCCTTGTTGAGTGCTTTCCAAACATATAACTAGTTTGACAATGTGACGTCATTTGACGGCGTTATGACGAAAAAACTGCACTTTTCATGTATATTGTATTGCTTTAGTTCGCATTGTTTAGGTCACTCTGTAGAGCACAGTTCCCTTTGGAAACTCTTGTAAGTTCGCATATCAGAGTCTTTTAGAGATACCCTTTAGCACACAAAATTATGAAGGTCAAGGTCAAAGGTCAAGGTCACTTGGCAAGATACGGTTCACCCTGTGGGTGACATATGTTTATTTTGTTTTTTTTTGTTTTTTTGTTTGTGGTTAATCATTTTTTTTCACGTTTAGATCACTCTGTAGACCACAGTTATTATTGGAAACTCCTGTAACTTCGCATATCAGAGTCCTATAGAGATACCCTTCAGCACACAAAATTTTGAAGGTCAAGGTCAAAGGTCAAGGTCACTTTGCGGTCAATCATGGAGGTCAACGAAACCCTTATTTTTTGAGTAACTTTGATCGGATCGTCTCCAAACTTCATGGGAATCTAGTATATGGTCCGGCGCTCAGCTGATTAGTTTTTGGTGGCGATCGGCCTTGACCTTCATGGTTAGCGCTGGAGGTCGAAAATTATTGACCCCAAGGTCAAATTACGAAACCCTTATTTTTTGAGTAACTTTGATCTTATGATCTCCAAACTTGGTGGGTATATAGGGTGTGGTATGGCGCTCAGTTGATTAGTTTTTGGTGTCGATCGGCCTTGACCTTCAAGGTCATTTTGAAGGTCATTCAATTTTGACCAAAAGGTAAAATTTTTCACGTTTAGATCACTCTGTAGACCACAGTTATTATTGGAAACTCCTGTAACTTCGCATATCAGAGTCCTATAGAGATACCCTTCAGCACACAAAATTTTGAAGGTCAAGGTCAAAGGTCAAGGTCACTTTGCGGTCAATCATGGAGGTCAACAAAACCCTTATTTTTTGAGTAACTTTGATCGGATCGTCTCCAAACTTCATGGGAATCTAGTATATGGTCCGGCGCTCAGCTGATTAGTTTTTGGTGGCGATCGGCCTTGACGTTCATGGTTAGCGCTGGAGGTCGAAAATTATTGACCCCAAGGTCAAATTACGAAACCCTTATTTTTTGAGTAACTTTGATCTTATGATCTCCAAACTTGGTGGTTATATAGGGTGTGGTATGGCGCTCAGCTGATTAGTTTTTGGTGTCGATCGGCCTTGACCTTCAAGGTCATTTTGAAGGTCATTCAATTTTGACCAAAAGGTAAAATTTTCAAGTTTCAGTTACCATATCGAGTAGTACCTCAAATTGAAGCCCTTGTTGAGTGCTTTCCAAACATATAACTAGTTTGACAATGTGACGTCATTTGACGGCGTTATGACGAAAAAACTGCACTTTTCATGTATATTGTATTGCTTTAGTTCGCATTGTTTAGGTCACTCTGTAGAGCACAGTTCCCTTTGGAAACTCTTGTAAGTTCGCATATCAGAGTCTTTTAGAGATACCCTTTAGCACACAAAATTATGAAGGTCAAGGTCAAAGGTCAAGGTCACTTTGCGGCCAATCATGGAGGTCGACGAAACACTAATTTTTTGAGTAACTTTGATCGGATCGTCTCCAAACTTCATGGGAATCTAGTATATGGTCCGGCGCTCAGCTGATTAGTTTTTGGTGGCGATCGGCCTTGACCTTCATGGTTAGCGCTGGAGGTCGAAAATTATTGACCCCAAGGTCAAATTTTGAAATCGTAGGTACCATATCGAGTAATACCTCATATGAATGCCCTTGATGAGTGCTTCCCAGATCTGTAAACAGTTTGACGCTATGACGTCATTTGATGACGTCATGACGAAAAAACGGAATTTTCATGAAAAAATTATTTCCTCAGTTCTCATCAAAATCTTTCAATATTTCATGTGCGTTGGTCATGAAGACATACTATTCACCATACGAAATTATTAAGGTCAAGGTCAAATGGCAAGATACGGTTCACCCTGTGGGTGACATATGTTCATTTTGTTTGTTATCTTGCCAAAACGAAGTTTTTGCAAGATGTATTAGTCAGCTTGTATGTTTGTTTTTTTGTTTGTTTTTTTGTTTGTTTTTTTGTTTTTTTGTTTGTGGTTAATCATTTTTTTTCCACGTTTAGATCACTCTGTAGACCACAGTTATTATTGGAAACTCCTGTAACTTCGCATATCAGAGTCCTATAGAGATACCCTTCAGCACACAAAATTTTGAAGGTCAAGGTCAAAGGTCAAGGTCACTTTGTGGTCAATCATGGAGGTCGACGAAACCCTTATTTTTTGAGTAACTTTGATCGGATCGTCTCCAAACTTCATGGGAATCTAGTATATGGTCCGGCGCTCAGCTGATTAGTTTTTGGTGGCGATCGGCCTTGACCTTCATGGTTAGCGCTGGAGGTCGAAAATTATTGACCCCAAGGTCAAATGTTGAAACCCTTATTTTTTGAGTAACTTTGATCGGATCGTCTCCAAACTTCATGGGAATCTAGTATATGGTCCGGCGCTCAGCTGATTAGTTTTTGGTGGCGATCGGCCTTGACCTTCATGGTTAGCGCTGGAGGTCGAAAATTATTGACCCCAAGGTCAAATGTTGAAATCGTAGGTACCATATCTTCGCATATCTTCGCATGTAACTTCGCATATCAGAGTCCTATAGAGATACCCTTCAGCACACAAAATTTTGAAGGTCAAGGTCAAAGGTCAAGGTCACTTTGTGGTCAATCATGGAGGTCGACGAAACCCTTATTTTTTGAGTAACTTTGATCGGATCGTCTCCAAACTTCATGGGAATCTAGTATATGGTCCGGCGCTCAGCTGATTAGTTTTTGGTGGCGATCGGCCTTGACCTTCATGGTTAGCGCTGGAGGTCGAAAATTATTGACCCCAAGGTCAAATGTTGAAATCCTTATTTTTTGAGTAACTTTGATCGGATCGTCTCCAAACTTCATGGGAATCTAGTATATGGTCCGGCGCTCAGCTGATTAGTTTTTGGTGGCGATCGGCCTTGACCTTCATGGTTAGCGCTGGAGGTCGAAAATTATTGACCCCAAGGTCAAATGTTGAAATCGTAGGTACCATATCTTCGCATATGTTCACATGTAACTTCGCATATCAGAGTCCTATAGAGATACCCTTCAGCACACAAAATTTTGAAGGTCAAGGTCAAAGGTCAAGGTCACTTTGTGGTCAATCATGGAGGTCGACGAAACCCTTATTTTTTGAGTAACTTTGATCGGATCGTCTCCAAACTTCATGGGAATCTAGTATATGGTCCGGCGCTCAGCTGATTAGTTTTTGGTGGCGATCGGCCTTGACCTTCATGGTTAGCGCTGGAGGTCGAAAATTATTGACCCCAAGGTCAAATTACGAAACCCTTATTTTTTGAGTAACTTTGATCTTCTGATCTCCAAACTTGGTGGGTATATAGGGTGTGGTATGGCGCTCAGTTGATTAGTTTTTGGTGTCGATCGGCCTTGACCTTCAAGGTCATTTTGAAGGTCATTCAATTTTGACCAAAAGGTAAAATTTTCAAGTTTCAGTTACCATATCGAGTAGTACCTCAAATTGAAGCCCTTGTTGAGTGCTTTCCAAACATATAATTGGCAAGATACGGTTCACCCTGTGGGTGACATATGTTTATTTTTTTGTTTTTTTGTTTGTGGTTAATCATTTTTTTTCACGTTTAGATCACTCTGTAGACCACAGTTATTATTGGAAACTCCTGTAACTTCGCATATCAGAGTCCTATAGAGATACCCTTCAGCACACAAAATTTTGAAGGTCAAGGTCAAAGGTCAAGGTCACTTTGCGGTCAATCATGGAGGTCAACGAAACCCTTATTTTTTGAGTAACTTTGATCGGATCGTCTCCAAACTTCATGGGAATCTAGTATATGGTCCGGCGCTCAGCTGATTAGTTTTTGGTGGCGATCGGCCTTGACCTTCATGGTTAGCGCTGGAGGTCGAAAATTATTGACCCCAAGGTCAAATTACGAAACCCTTATTTTTTGAGTAACTTTGATCTTATGATCTCCAAACTTGGTGGGTATATAGGGTGTGGTATGGCGCTCAGCTGATTAGTTTTTGGTGTCGATCGGCCTTGACCTTCAAGGTCATTTTGAAGGTCATTCAATTTTGACCAAAAGGTAAAATTTTCAAGTTTCAGTTACCATATCGAGTAGTACCTCAAATTGAAGCCCTTGTTGAGTGCTTTCCAAACATATAACTAGTTTGACAATGTGACGTCATTTGACGGCGTTATGACGAAAAAACTGCACTTTTCATGTACATATATTGTATTGCTTTAGTTCGCATTGTTTAGGTCACTCTGTAGAGCACAGTTCCCTTTGGAAACTCTTGTAAGTTCGCATATAAGAGTCTTTTAGAGATACCCTTTAGCACACAAAATTATGAAGGTCAAGTTCAAAGGTCAAGGTCACTTTGCGGCCAATCATGGAGGTCGACGAAACACTAATTTTTTGAGTAACTTTGATCGGATCGTCTCCAAACTTCATGGGAATCTAGTATATGGTCCGGCGCTCAGCTGATTAGTTTTTGGTGGCGATCGGCCTTGACCTTCATGGTTAGCGCTGGAGGTCGAAAATTATTGACCCCAAGGTCAAATTTTGAAATCGTAGGTACCATATCGAGTAATACCTCATATGAATGCCCTTGATGAGTGCTTCCCAGATCTGTAAACAGTTTGACGCTATGACGTCATTTGATGACGTCATGACGAAAAAACGGAATTTTCATGAAAAAATTCTTTCCTCAGTTCTCATCAAAATCTTTCAATATTTCATGTGCGTTGGTCATGAAGACATACTATTCACCATACGAAATTATTAAGGTCAAGGTCAAATGGCAAGATACGGTTCACCCTGTGGGTGACATATGTTCATTTATTTATTAATCAATTAGTTGATTAATTACTTAATTATTATCGATTTATTAATCACTTATTTATTTTCTTTCTCCTCTGGGCATTATCTCAGGCACCTTTTGAGTGAGGAAGCTGATATTTGGACATGACAATGATCAAGTGATCTGACGCATTCTTGTCTGTTTGTGAACAGGATATCTGAAAAAGTTGTTGACGGATTCGGACAAAATTTGGTGGAGAGGTTGGGTATGAGACAAGGATGAAATGATTAGATTTTGGTGCAGATCAGGATCCGAATGTGGATCCGAGAATTTTTTTATGTGATTCTTCACCATTGAGTGATAGGGCTAAAACCGATATATAGTACGATGTCTCAAAAACTTGTGGATGACTTATGACAAAACTAGGTGGATGAGTTGATTCAGTGACAAGAACAAGCAGATTAGATTTTGGTTCAGGTCCGAATCCAGATCTTACCTATCAGTGGGATACAAAAAGTAAACTGTTCAGCCTGGTGGAGGAAATGCCATTGAACAAGCCCCAGCATCACACTGAATCAAGGCACCACAAAACTGCCTTGTAAATCATTCGTGATGGTTGTACATCACCTTAACCAAACCCTAACCTTCTGACACAGCTGCCCCTTAATTTTTGCTGCCATTCAGATACAGCCATTATATCTATCCTTGATGGATCTCCAGCATCGTGTTGGTAGACCTCAGGGAATGAGGTAACTGCAGGTTGATGATCATGATGACCTGTCGACAGTCAAATTTTTAGTTTTTGCCACTTCCGACTGGGCTGAAGGCTCAGAAGGGAGTACCCCCAAAAATGGTCGTGAAGAACTCAGCTGTGATGACAGCTGCATCGACTAAAAAGTTCATATGCTTTGGGTAAACAACCTGTGGAAGGGATGTCTCCTGATGTCCCATCTGGAGCACATTTTGGGTGGGGGGTAGGGGAGTTATGTGTGAAGACCCATAGCTAAGGGGATTAGAGTTCAATATCACCTCAACTTTAACTAGAGAGTTCATAGAACACCAGGGTAATGTTTTGAGAAAAAGAGCATGGGGAGGGTATTTTCAATTCTTACTTTGCATTTTACGAGCATGATCTATATTTCCTATGAGCTGGGATTTTGTCTGAATCTTGATATTATTCCCAATGCTAAAAGCGGCAAATTTGATTGGTCAAATGGCATAATATTTTGTCCAAGTAATGGAAAACTTGAGATTTTTGGAAGTGCCAACAAGGTGATTTGTGTATTTGTGTTCTACAGTGTTCATGTATATAATTAAATTTAAATACAATAAAGATTTTAAAGGCTGTCGAAAAAAACATTTTTTGGAAGTTTACCACCAGATTCACCCACCGTCTTTCACACCACCTTATCTAACGTGTTAAATTATTTATTTGTGCCTGTTGTTTGTGTTCTTCATAATGTCCTTAAAACAGTAAGTTTCATGTTTGGAATTATTTTTGGTTTGACTTCCAGGCAGACAAGACAGACTAAAACTAGATGGTATTCATAGAATACTTACCCTGCACAGTCAACTTGTTGCGAGCCAACTCTTCTGTTTTTGAACATTGTTTTTCTTTGATCCAATATGGCTGCCAGACCACGTGAGCGATGACATCATATATTTCTATTATCTAATATAATTGTTGCATAGATCACGCTCAATACATTTCAAACTGATCAGACGAAGCGTTGTCCCTGTCGAATTATGACGTCATAATTATGGCACCAATGACGTCATTGTTAACAACACCTATTCCCCATATGGAGTTCTTTACAATGAGCCATGGTTCAATTTTTTCCATGCAGCGGTTTTGGAGATATAGAGGTGCAACATGTTTCGTTTTTCCAAGATGGCGCCTGTACCACATGTCCTATGACGTTATGATTAGTATTAAAATATTATAAAGAAGGGGGCGCTCCTATGGTGAAAATTTCGTGCCCATCAGACCAACAGTTGCTGAAAAAAAAAATAATAATGATCGGATGGATAAGTGTTGTATTTGTCGAATTATGACGTTATAACGAAGGCACAGATGACATCATCATTAACATATCTTATTCCCCAAGGGGAGTAGTTGAGAATGAGCCAGGTCTCAATTTTTTCCATGGAGTGGTTTCAGAGATATAGAGGTGCGAAGTTTTTCCAAGATGGCGCCTGTACGACATAACCTATGACGTCATGATTATCATTAAAATATTGTAAAGGAGGAGGCGCTCCTATGGTGAAAATTTCGTGCCCATCAGATGAACAGTTGCTGAGAAAAAAAAATTCACAATGATTGGATACGTGTTGTACTTGTCAAATCATGACGTCATAACGAAGGCACAGATGACATCATCATTGACATATCTTATTCCCCAAGGGGAGTAGTTGACAATGAGCCAGGTCTCAATTTTTTCCACGGAGTGGTTTCAGAGATATAGAGGTGCGAAGTTTTTCCAAGATGGCGCCTGTACCACATGACGTATGACATCATGATTATCATTAAAATATTGTAAAGGAGGAGGCGCTCCTATGGTGAACATTTCGTGCCCATCAGATGAACAGTTGCTGAGAAAAAAAAATTCACAATGATTGGATGTGTTGTACTTGTCAAATCATGACGTCATAACGAAGGCACAGATGACATCATCATTAACATATCTTATTCCCCAAGGGGAGTACTTGACAATGAGCCATGTTTCATTTTTTTCCATTGGGGTGGTTTCGGAGATGTAGAGGTGCAACCTTTCTCGATTTTTTCCAAGATGGCGTCTGTACCACGTGACATATGACGTTATAATTATCATTAAAAAATTATACAGGAGTTGCACTTATTCTGAAAATTTCGTGTCCATCGGTCTAACAGTTGCAGAGGAAGTTTTCGTTTTATTCTAATGATCAGATCAAGCGTTGTACTTGTCGAATTATGACGTCATAATTAAGGCACCAATGACATCACCATCAACATATCTTATTCCCCATGGTGAGTACTTGACAATGAGCCATGTTTCAATTTTTTCCCATTGAGTGGTTTGGGAGATATAGAGGTGCAACGTTTTTCCGAGATGGCGTCCGTACCACGTGACCTGTGACGTCATAATTATGATTAAAAAAATTATACAGGCGGAGGCAGCTTCTATGGTAAAATTTCGTGTCAATCGGACCAACGATTGCCGAGAAAATGTATTTTTAAAATGCAGACACGTACGGCACACGTACTTAACCTGAACGCTTAACCCTGCTTTTCGCTTCGCAAGCACAGGGTAACAATTACCTTACCCCTTCCAATGCGCAATTGGGACGAGATTCCATACACTTTGCCAAATTCAGAGCCAAAGTACTGCTAAACTGCAGGTTTGTATTCTGATTCGTATTCTAGTGTTGAAAATGAATGAATGAATGATCGTTTTAAGGCCATTTTCTCCACTAGAGCGGGGGTTTGCCTTGCGGGCCCCATTACAATCATGGTTCCCTGTTTGAGGCAATGTTTTTATGGCCGGATGCCCTTTCTGACGCCAACCCTTGGTCACACTCTTGCAATGCGCAGGGATACAGTGTACCTATTCTAAGCTGGGGTACACACCTTGATCATTCATCCTAGCAAGCTGGTACTCAATTTGCCGATCTCGGAAGGATGACAGGCTGAGTCAACCCCCCTGGTGTTAATTCAGCGATCGACCGGGATTCGAACCCAGGATCCTTGTATCCCAAGCCAGCACCCTAACCGCTAAGCCAACACCAGGCTTGAAATATGAAAGTATAAAATTCAATTGAAATTAAGTACTTCCTCGATGTATACAGACAGACATCGTGAACCAAATGCTTAACCTCACATTTTGCTTCGGTGCGAGGTCACAAGGATATTGAACAGCATGAGCTCAATCACCGTGCAGTCACAGAGCCCTAGCTAGGTCAGTGCATTCTTCACTCATTCAATGAGCTCTCTGAATATCTCATTGGTGTGAATGGAGACAAACCTTTCCACTGAATAATTTATCATTCAACTCATTTCAAGACCCATCTGAATACATCACTAGCCTGGCCATCATTTTCTGACAGTGTATTTTAATTCTCATTACGTTTCCTTGCAAAGGTAAAAATAATTTCTCGACCCTTGTCTTTGATATCTGTGATTACCATGTTAGAGTTGCTTCATTTGACATGATTCTCCGTTTTTTCATTCATCTTCCTGGTACATCTTGAAGTTCCTTCGGTTCAAGGCAACCATTGTTTGTGATTTAATGGTCTGTCCATTCATGTCCTTGATGCATTCTCTCCCAGTATATCTCCCCTCCATGATCGTAACTGGAAAGTCTCCTCGTTCTTCCTGACATTCTCCTTTCTATAGCATGCATGATTCATTCAGATATTCAGATTCACAGCTATATATTTGGCCAAATTTAACATTTTTGCATTTCACATTTGTTCAATTTTGGTGTCTTCAACACCATCTGGCCACATTGCTCCTATTCATTATGTTTCTATGGGTAATGCATTAATGCAATGAGGTCATACTTTTCATGTTTTTGTCCTTGCAGGAAGCCATAACATACAAAGTTAATAAGATCATTGTCATATTATTCAGATGTGTAACTTACATCACATTTTACATCGACTCTTGTCACGATATAAATACGTATGTGGAATGTAATATCATTTTATTCACACACAGGACAAATTAATCTGTTAGATATTGGTTTCTTAGTATATTGTATATATTCACCCAGCTTCTTCATAAAAAAAAAAATCAAAACCTGTAATTACCTCCACCACTGAAGGTAGACGGAGGTTATGTATTCACTGTTTGTCGGTCTGTTTATGAGCAGGATATTTGAAAAAGTTATGGACAGATTCGGATGAAACTTGATGGAGAGGTTGGGTTGGAGTTCCGATCCGGATACTAGACATTTAAAAAATTTTAATTGATTCTTTACGATTGAAAGAAAGGGCCAAAAGCTATATATAGCACAATATTTCATAATATTGTCGACAGATTATGACAAAACGAGATGGATGAGCTGGTTATGTGACAAGAACAAGCCAATTCGAATTTGATTAATATCTGGATCCAGATCCGGCTTATCAGTGGGATACAAAACGTAAACTAGCTGTTCAGCCTGGTGGAGGCATGCGCTCTATTAGTCAGGGCCCTTAAGGATATTTTGGGGCCGTTTGGTTCAAATTCTTCCAAAAGCACCAAATTTGGCCCAGATGTTGCCCATGCCATACTCTTTCGATTTCTGACGGGCGCCAAGACGGGCGCCCCCCCCCCCTCGGGGGCCCCATATTGGCGAAATACTAAATGGCCGCCACCCAGATTAGAGGAAAATCAGTTAAATAACCAAAAGGTTTGGAATCATGTATGATACCACTTTTCAGGGATTTTGGAGGTCGAGGAATCCATTTATGATGTTATTTTGATGATTTGAGGTCAAGGTCAACCCTCAAGGTCATCTTAAAGGTCATTTTTGAGTCAAACATGTCGGTTTTTGAGTTTTTTGTCAAGATTTACGCGAGGTTCACCATTTTATGTTTCTGGATTGGGTAATCGAACTCTGACCTTATTTTTGACAATTAGAGGAAATATTTACATGTCTATTTCCTAATTTTCAGGCATATGCAGTTCATCAGTCTAATTACAAAGGTACGGATTTTGATGTTTTATGACCTGTATGCCATATCCTTGTGTTTAATTTTTGTGCGATCATGATCCGGGTTCATGTGTACATGATTGTATACATGTCATAAATATGACGTCATAGGTCATGTGACCTGGCGGCCATATTGGATTTTATGAAAACCTTAAAAATGGATCCCTGCCTTCATTTTTCGATCGATTCATTTTGAACTTTGACCACTTATAGTACGCCATGTGATTGGATGCATATCCTAATTATGACGTCATAGGTCAGGTGACATGGCGGGATGGACCGGTATGGTCTCCGGATCATACTGCCCTTGGCGCCCGTCAAAAATCGAAAGAGTATGGCATGGGCAACATCTGCGCCAAATTTGATGCTTTTGGAAGAATTTGAACCAAAATATCCCGAAGGGCCCTGACTATATAGAGTGCCGTTCGAGTTATGTGTCATTGAGGTGAGACAAAATAAAAAAGCTGTCAGGGTTAACTAAATATTTGGGCAGCTCAATGCTGTGCATTTAATTGAAGGCTGAATAATAATGGGCCACCACACCTGAGAAATAACCACATAAAAGGAAGGATTTTCTCTGAACATTTTTGTCTGGTTTCCAAAGCTTGCGACATGGCATGACCCGTAATCCATACGGAGAGCAAAACATGGGACCCTACAAAGAACACCTAAATATTATCATTGGTTAATGCATATGCATAGTTAATATAGTTAATGCATAGTTAATGCATATGGTTCAGTCCCACATGAGCTGGTTGGATGCCGAGACCACAAAGGAATTTTTTGGGGTTTATCATCATGATTAAAACCTGCTTCGTTTTTTTTCTTTGGATAAATTATTTTGATTCAATAGTAAGTTTGGAAACCTCCAGTAAAGATTTTCACTTAACCTCTTGACAGCTGCATTTTTTATACATTTTATTGAATGAAAAAATATCCAAATTTATTGATCTGAGGTTATATTACCTGTGAGATTTATTGTGGTGTGAAGTCAATATACTGCTTTAGATGAAACAACTTGATCATGGGGATAAAGTGATTACATCGTGGGGTTTCTTCACTTCAGACTCTCAAAATGGATTTTATCAACGTGAAAGCGATATTGAGCTAACCACTGTTGGGGGCACTAGATGTGGTTGATGTTTCACACATTATTAGCCCTTCCTCAGAGTGAAAGGCAATTATCATACTCTTATCAACTTTCAGTTGATAAAATCCATTGTCCAACTCTAACATGTCCTCCAACGCAGACGAGACTCACTTTCGTGAAGACTAGTATACCATTGTTTTGATTCTCGGTTAAGCTCTTTTATTATTAACATTAAATGTAGCTAATGTTCCATGCTGACAGGATGGCGTGGCCTAGAGGTTTACACACTCACCTCAGCTGTCTAGCCTTCGAATCTTGGCCCAGTTATAAACTGTCATCCCAGTGTTTCACAGGCAGAGTGATTCATCCATGTATGTGCCATCCCTCCGATGGATATTTGGATGTTAAACTTGACGTCCCATTTGCCGGCATTATTTGGTAGACATTAAAGATCTCACGGTGTCCTTCACAAGGTGAGCTATCACTGGCACCTGAGCCAAATTACAAATTCCTGTCCTAACTAATGCTGGGAAGGCAATGGCAAACCACCCAAACCAGTTGTGGACAAGTAGTTATGCCAACATTAGGTGAATGAGTTGGAGAAAGTTAGAGTATGGGGGGCGGGGGGGGGGGGGGGTTGGGGAAGAAATTACATATATTTGGGAGAGGGAAGTTGAGGCTTTTGTGGGGAGGGTTGACGACTTGGGGTTGCGGATTTAAAGTTTGGGGGTGGAGGAGGTGGAGTTGAGGACTTGAAGAAAAAAGGGGGTGGGAGGACAGAGAGTTGGATGGGGGCAGAGAATAGACAGAGAGTTGCGAGAGGGGGATTGAGGCTTGGGGGAGGGAGGGTTGATGACTTGGAGTTGGGAGGGTGGGTTTTGGGGTTGTGGAAGGGGAGTGGTGGACTTGAAGAAAAAAGGGGAATGAGACAACAGAGAGGGGGAGGTTGAGGCATTGGGAGGGAGGGGTTGAGCAGTTGAGGACTTGGGGTTGCGAGTGGTAGTTGCAGATTTGGGGTTGGTGGGGGGGAAGTTGAGAACTTGAAGAAGACAGGGGAGGGGAGGTCAGAGAGTTGAGCAGAGAGGGAACAGAGAGTTGGGGTAAGGGGATGGAGGACATGTTGGGGGGGGGGGGGGTAGGGGTCGAGGGCTTTGGGTTTGGAGGGGCGTTGAGGACTTGGGGGTTTTGGGGGGGGGGGGATGAGGACTTGATCAAGAAAGGGGGACAGAGCATTAGGAGAGGGGGTTGAGGCTTTGAGGGGGAGTTTGAGTTTGACGACTTGTGGGTTGAGAACTGCTGGATGAGTAGGGGGGTGGAGGACTTGAGGTTGTGTGGGGAGCTTTGAAGACCTGGGGCTAGTTGGGGGTGGGACGTTGAGGACTTGGGGTAGGGGGGGGGGTTAGGACCTATGGTTGGGAGAGGGGGGGGGGGCGGTTGAGCCATTGAAGAAGAAAGAGGGAGGGGAGGACAGAAAGTTGTGGTTGGGGGCCGAGAGGGGACAGATAGTTGGGAGAAGGGATTGAGAATTTTTTGAGAGGGGGTTGGGTACTTGAAGAAGAAAGGGGGGGAGTTGGGTAGGACAGATAATGGTTTGGGGTGCAGAGAATTGGGAGAGGGAGGTTGAGGCTTTTGGGGGGGGGGGGAGTGGGATGGTTGAGGACTAGCCATTGGGGCGTGGGAGGGGGGAGGATTTGAAGGCTTGGGATTGGGTTGGGGTGTTTGAGGACTTGGGCTTGGGGCTGCATTGTTGGATTGTTGGGGGATGAGGTGGTCATTGAGGGTGGGCGGGGGGGGGGGGGGAGGGGGGGGTTGCGAAAGAAGGAAGTGCACTTGGCAGGTATATATCTCCATAAAAAACTAGAGCAATGCGACTGTTGCCAATATGCCTCCTAATAGTCCCACAATGGGTAGATGCCCTCGTTCACTGGCCTAAAAATAAACAAGTTTGATTTAAATCCCTTCAGCTGTTTTCAAGTATCACATTTTCACCAACCATGACAGGTTTCACATCGATCGGTGAAGCAGTTTCAGAGAAGGGATTTTTTAAATATCGGCTTTCAAGCTAATATGGCTGCCACACCACGTGACATATGACATTAAGAAATGTACACTCTGTATATGTATGGGTAGGGAATCACGTTTGTGAAGTTTTGTGTTCATCGGAAGGTTCGTTTTTCTATCCAAGATGGTTGCCAAAGCACGTAACCTACGACATCATCGTTTTCAAACTATATGCAACAATGGTGTTAGATGTCAGTTGTAGAATTTCGTATTGATAAGGTAAGCGGTTTCAGAGATATAATTATTTCATATTTTCCTTCAATCCAATATGGCTGCCAAACCTTGTGACCTATGTTGTCATAAATTTAACATTTCAATACAAATGGGTCATATATCATGAGCAAGCAATTTCCGATTTTTAGGATAAGGAATTCGAGTGAAACATTTTTGCCTGGTATACCACTTCACCTATGATGTCATCATTATCATGCTTTTGTTCCCCATTGGGAGTACTTGACAATGTGCCAATATTCAAATTTTTCCATTCAGTGGTTTCCGAGAAATAATTTTTTTATTATTTGTGTTTAATCCAAGATGGCTGCCATACCACGTGACCTATGATGTCACAATTATCATAAAAACATTCTGCATCTGTGTCACTCTTACTCTGAAAGTTTCGTCTCAATCGGATATGTGGTTGCTGAGAAAAACGAGGTTTAGCCCGGACGGACGGACAACCCGAAAACATAATGCCTCCGGCCACCTTTGGGGCGGAGGCATAAAAAAAACCCAAAGGATAAGCATTGAAGAAATGGAGAGCCAAGGAAACCTGCAAAGACATGTCAAAAGAATAAAGAGAGACAACAGACTGCTTGACAACCTGAGACTGAGGATAGACTGACCTTAAACATGAAAATGAGGGAATTTGGTCCAACATTGCCGTGATGCACTCCCACGTTAATGTTTCCTACAGCTTTAAACATAAATCCTCTTGATGGTGTACTAAAGTCTAAATGACTCGATCTTGATCAGGTGACCCAACTTGTTGATTTGTAGAAACGAAATGTCTTTTATTTTGGTATTTTCAGTTGTTTTGGAGCAATGCAATCAGTAAGCTCCATAACACTTTTGTATTTTATTGTTGAGATGCTACTTTGGTTAAAACATTTACACATGATGGGTTTATACTTCTGACTTGAAAGAACCCATTTGTTTTTTCTGCTGTGTACATTAGAGAGTAAGATTCCCATTGAGCATTTTACAAAGTATTTTGGCTTACTCTTATATGAAACATTTTGCTTTCATTACCTACATTAGAGATACCCCAGCTTATAAAGTGTCTGCAACAAAAATATTGGTCAGACCAAAAACATTTTAATACAGTACTCAACTTTTCTTGCAGAAAACCGTTTGAAAAAATGGTCACACTTCAAAAAATGCAAACAAGTGAGAAACAAACCACTTCCACGGTAGGTACCGGTATGTTTAGTTTTCATCATTTTTGTATCATTATAATCAGTTAAAACAGCACGTTTTGATCCACCCTTGTGGTTTGGAATATTTTAGGATAGCGACTGCAATGCATTATAAATGTCATAATTCATCAATGACATTTGGAATCACATTTGTTTTACGTTTGCATTGTGAGTCGTGTAAAATATATATACTTCTGTTCACTTGGTACTACACCAAAATGGTATGAAGATCAACTCGGAGCATCAAGGACTCAACTCAGAGCATCAGATTCAGATCATCAAGGATCAACTCAGAGAAAACCAGATCCGGATCTTCACCAAAATTGAATCGATTCTTCCTTGTCACATACACAACGTGTCCACCAAGTTTCGTCCAAATCCATCCATAACTTTTTGAGATATCCTGCTATATGTTCGTTTTAGCCCAATCTCTCAATGGTGAAGAATCACTTTTAAAATTAAATAATTATCATATCCGAATCTTCAGATCAGATCTTCACCAAAATGTTCAGATCTTCACCAAAATCGAATCGAGTAGTCCTTGTCACACACACAACCTGTCCACCAAGTTTCATCCAAATACGTCCATAACTTTTTGAGATATCCTGCTATATGTTGGTTTTAGCCCAATCTCGCAATGGTGAAGAATCACTTAAAAATTAAATAATTCTCATATCCGAAGCCATATTCAGATCCTCACCAAAATCTAATATATTAGTCTTTGTCACACACACAACCTCTCCACAAAGGTTCGTCCAAATCCATCCATAACTTTTTGAGTATCCTGCGACATGTTGGTTTTAGCCCAATCTCTCAATGGTGAAAAATCACTTAAAAGTTAAATAATTCTCATATCCGAATCTTCAGATCAGATATTCACCAAAATATTCAGATCTTCACCAAAATCAAATCGAGTAGTCCTTGTCGCACACACAACCTGTCCACCATGTTTCATCCAAATACGTCCATAACTTTTTGAGATATCCTGCTATATGTTGGTTTTAGCCCAATCTCTCAATGGTGAAGAATCACTTAAAAATTAAATAATTCTCATATCCGAAGCCATATTCAGATCCGCACCAAAATCGAATATATTAGTCTTTGTCACACACACAACCTCTCCACAAAGGTTCGTCCAAATCCATCCATAACTTTTTGAGATATCCTGCTATATGTTGGTTTCAGCCCAATCTCTCAATGGTGAAAAATCACTTAAAAATTAAATAATTCTCATATCCGAATCTTCAGATCAGATATTCACCAAAATATTCAGATCTTCGCCAAAATCAAATCGAGTAGTCCTTGTCACACACAAATCGGTCCACCAAGTTTCGTCCAAATCCGTCCATAACTTTTTGAGATATCCTGCTATGTATCGTTTTTGGTCCCATCTCCCAATGATGAAGATTCACTTAAGAAATTCTAGTAGCCGGATCCGAATCCGGATCTTCACCAAAATCTAATCATTTCGTCCTTGTCACATACGCTACATCTCTGTCAAGTTTCGTCCGAATCCATCCACAACGTTTTGAGATATCTTGTTCACAAACAAACAAACAAACAGACAGACAGGCAGGGGTGAAAACATAACCTCCATCCACCTTTGGTGGCGGAGGTAATTACACTCATTTTCTTTCTCTACAAACCTTCCAAAATAATGACAGAATTATGCATGCCCATCTATTTGTCTGACCACTTTAAGTATTTAATTACAGTCATTGATGCTACCTGTAAAGCCTTTTACAATGGAACCACTTGAGTTGAGTGGGAAAGGATGACAATATTGTTAGTTTGTAACACTTGTGAACAATGTACCTGGGTAATGCTGTTTTTTTTTGTCGACCCTAATATGTGTGGGAAATGCACACACACACACACACACACACACACACACACACACACACACACACACACACACACACACACACACACACACACACACACACACACACACGTCAAGTACAAGGAAATGTCAAGTGTGCACCGGCTAAGTTACGGAGCTAGTCAGTCGGTGGAGCAGAGCTTCCCATCTATCTAAACTTACACACTAAATCGAGCCAATGGAGGGTGAGATGAAACGAGCAGGATGAAAACAAACCGTTTACCAAACAAAGCACACATATTTACAAGCACAATAATCAATGATGTAAGGGCACATATATACAGCAAACAATGAAGAAAAAGGCACACAAGATCAGATTATAATCCTTAGCACTTATTCCCCTTCTACAATGTTATCTTAATTAGCTACATACAGGGCAGGCTACCGAGAAAACGTAGATAGGAGAAGATAGAGAGGAAGAGCAAGGCGTTGGTTCGACCTTTGGCTTACACTAACACACGTTCGGTATTGTGTGGCAATCCTGAAACGGGAAATAAAGGAGGGGTAAGGAAAGCAGAAAGGTGTAAATGTAAGTGAGACTTGCGTATGCTTTAGAGGAAAATGTGAGGTGCATATGTAAGCCTCACCATGAAGGGTCAAGAAGAAAGTCACTGACAGCTCTTCATGACTCAAGGGAGATAAATTTGAAAATAATAGTAGGGATGGCAAGAAAGATAAGTGCACGTCAGTATGGAGCTATCTCCTCACGCCAGGGAGTTCCTGGCTTATTCGCCCTCGCACCTGAACCCTCCTTGGGCTATTCTCTCAGTGCTATCTGGCGCAGCTCGTCCTGGCTCCAGCGTAATAGGTCCTGGCTTCAGTGCAATCGGTTCTCGTTGATAGCTGGACCAGGCTGGCAAGTTGTCTTGGGGTCCCCAGCGCATGTCAACAGCCACGATCTGTCTGGTGTTCTGCCTTTTAAGCTGCTTGAGCGGGACGGAGACTTGGGGGATCAGAGTTCATGGGAAGTGGAGTTCCCGGGAGCAAAGGTCATGGGTTGACTTGCCCTTTAATGTGCATTCTCACTGTTGCGCTCACTAGTTCATGCCTCCTTCTGCTGTCAATCATTCCCGAGCTGGAATTCTCCTCTGCATATCCACTCTGTCTTTAACAGGTTTTCCTGCCTGTTGGTCTTTAACGCCCAGCGTCTTTGAAAAGGCAGAAGGTTATTGCTTCTTTCATTGTCTGAATTGTGGTTGTCTGTGGTGCGGTGGCTTATAAGGTGGTTGTGTGTGATGTTGTAAGAGGGTGTTAAAACAAAGAAAGGGAATTTACGAACAATGGGTTGTACCTCATATATGCGTGAAGAATATTTAAATGGTAATTCTGGGAGAGGGAGAATCGAATTTGTACTGTGTGGTGCACAAAATGGCAACCACCATAATATGTGAGCTATGAATAAAGAATGATTAAAATGGAAATAAAGGAAGAACAATAGGGGTATAGAGGAGGAGGAGGAAGAAGAAGAAGACCTACTATGGACCACACAATGCATTTACCCCATTTCCCTTAGATAATGGACAGGGGCCTATTTGGGCACATTTACTTATGGTATTGTTATGTCGGAGGGTAAAGGAATATCTAGGGCCAGGTAGATCTGTATAGGTAACATGCTTCGACTGTCGCTATAGGGAATCTACCCTGTAATAAGTTATATGTGTAGTCTGGTTTGTCGGGATAAGCTGTATTGATGTCCCCGCTATGAGGGATCAGGGCGTGCTAAATAGTGCAGGGATTATGGATAAGAATCCTTTGTTCGTCATCCCCTCTGTCATCAAACCTGTGTCCCTTATGGCAACACACTCATTTAAACACTTAGATAGGTCCTTAGTGTGCAACATTAAATAATTCCCCTTCCCTTATAATGACCTTGGAAGAAGACCGGCAGGAAGCCAGATCGGGGCACCGCCGGATGGCCGCCGCCAGACGCACCACCAGCTGGCCCAGCAACATCGCGTGAGACGAGCTGTAACCACGCCACAGGGAACGTGTGATTGGTTGGCGCGGTAGGCACGAGCCTTGAACCAATCAGTGCGGAAGGCGCGAGACGGTTCAAGAGACGGCGGGAAGCTACGAGGCTCTGGTTGGTGGCGCGCCAAAAACTGACATCACATGCAAGGTGACAAAAGGACACACTGCACGACATTTTGTCTCTTGGCTCTCTCTCTCCTCTTCGCGCTGGACCCATTGCCCTTCGTGTGAAGATCGACCCTTTGTGCTTGTGCTCTCTGCGCTGGGATTGGAGCTTGCGTTTTTTGTGGTGCGTGGTGCTTGGAGCAGTTCTTCTTGGGGCTTTCGGAGCTTGGAGTGGTGCTGGGGTCTCATGTGCGATCGACTCGGAGCTTGGAGCGGTGCGGGCCACGCGGGGCCTGGCGAAGCGTGCGAGTGAGGCGGACGGAGGGTTCCTTCGCGCCGGAGCGTGGAGCCGTGTTGGGCGGCGGACACTGCACTACAGGCAGATAAGCTCGCACCCATGTACCATTACACGACGGACAGTTATTTTTGGTAATTCATTTTCCTTTGTCTTGTTTCTGAGGTGAGGTGTGCGTGATCCCGATATAGGACACTTTATTTATCATCGCGCATTTTCCTGTCCCGCTATCTCTTGTAAAATAAACCCTTGTATTATTTTCTGTATATAACTGAACGCAGTTTTCCGTGTGATTTATTTAATTTGCAGTCGCATTGGAGACGCCCCGAGAACAGGTAAGATTGCAGGGGTCTGGTGCCGCCCCTCCATCCCATGCAATTTTGTATAGCTTTCTATCTTCGAGTCTGCCATTGAGTTTTTGCCTCGAGAGCTAAGGCCTACGCGATCGGCTTCCGTGACCGCCTGATTTTCATCAGAGGCGGCCACACGACAGTATTCTTGGGTAAAATGCCAGGAGCATAGAAAAGGCCCCTTTATATAAGGGTATGTGCCATGTGGCAAAGTATAGAAGAGAAGGGACATTATTGGGTAAAATGCCAGGGGCATAGAAAAGGCCCCTTTATATAAGGGTATGTGCCATGTGGCAAAGTATAGAAAAGATGGGACATTCCTTAGCTTGTAGAAAATGCCAAACAATACAAAATATGGGGCATTCAAGAAATCTTGTGTGCATGCTGGACTACCCTTGTGTTCTGAGGAGGAACCAAGTAATGCTCTAGAAAAGTTCATATAAAGGGGTGCCAATTTGATTCACACACATGCATGAAGAAGTAAATATTTTATTTGCCAGATGTAGGGCGCCCCTTTCCATATAATGTTGAATATGGTACAATTCCCTTCTTTTCTATAGTTTGCCACATGGCACGTACCATATAAAGGGGCCTTTTCTCTGTCCCTGGCATTTTTTCCAAAATACATTTTAAATACGAACAAAATGCATTTATTCATCGTACAAGACTTTATTCAAGACGATATAAAAGACTTGGAAAAAGTAAGGGCAACAAAAATTCAACACAGACAGGATTTAAACCCACAATCCCCAACTTGGGAGTCTGATGCTTTATCCATTAGGCCATTGAGCCAGCATGTTATAATTATTTTAAAAATATTTTAAAGGGGGTATAAAGTGTGTATATATGTATATTTATATATATAATATACCAGTAGAAGCCGAGAAACAAATTTTCAGTCCTCATGTGTGAACCACTTTATGTGAACATTAGCAATTTATTTATGTTTATATATTTAGAAATATTAAATTTTAAAGCAAAAACTATAGCACTTAGGTGGAATTTGTTTTGAAATCCATGAACTAGACCTACTGGCTGATGTGTATTCAAGTTTCAGCTAGTTTCAATGTATAGTCCTAGAGATATGAGCACCAACACATTTTGGGCGGATGGACGGACGGACGGACGGACACCAACGTGATTTCGAGGGTTTTCTAAATAAAACTCAAGAATGCATAAACGGACGTTGCTGAAATTTGGAACACTAGGGCATTGCCCGTACTATATCTATATCTAAAATTATATCCCCCCCCTCTATTTACATGAAATGGTTTGGTCCAAAGCGAACGGCTTCCGGAGTTTGGTAAAGAAATCGCCATCGCGTGCACAAACGCGCAGGAAAGCGAATGAATCGCAAATTCGTTTTTATTAGTTTTAAAACATAGTTTAACGCCAACATAGTTTGCAAACGTGAAATAAATGAATACGCTCTCAAATGTGCCATCCGAGGCAGAGTGTGTCCGCCACGTTCGGCACACGCGATAGTTCGCTGCTCTCTGATTGGTTGAATCGTTTTTTGGACATAGCTCGGTAAGTAATTGTCCGATTAATATGAAACCTTGAAAAGGCACATCCTCGGGTCCCCAGCAATATACCTGGCAAGTTAAAAGTATATCGGACCCGTGGTTGTCGAGAAACAGCGGTCACAGACAAACGTACAAACGTACAAACAGAGATTACTGGAATTATAGATAGATACAGTATTACCTCAACGTACGAAGCATTTACTTCTGAAATTTGCAGCCGATTTCGTCCAGTAGAAGCCGAGAAACGTATTTTCAGTCCCCATGTTAAAGCTGCATTAGCCTGGTGTTGGCTTAGCGGTTAGGGTGCCGGCTTGGGTTCCTAGGATCCTGGGTTCGAATCCCGGTCGATCGCTGAATTAACGCCAGGGGGGGTTGACTCAGCCTGACATCCTTCTGAGGTCGGCAAATTGAGTACCAGCTTGCTGGGATGAATGATCCCGGTGTGTACCCCGGTTAGAATAGGTACACCGTATCCCTGCGCATCGTAAGAGGCGACCAAGGGTTGGCGTCAGGAAGGGCATCCGGCCATAAAAACATTGCCTCAAAACAGGGAACCATGATTGTCATGGGACCCGCAAGGCTAACCCCCACTCTAGCGGGGAAAATGGCCTTAAAACGATCATTCATTCATATTCATTCATGTTAAAGCTGCATACAGAGAAACGATCCCTTATATAAAGGGAGGGGCGCTTTGTGCCTCCCTTTGATAACTGAATAGGGAACTCCGACATGTCATGGATGTGCGTTCACCCGAACTCCAGTTCCCTAATGCCTAGGTCACACATAGGCGGATATTTTGGCGACTACCGGCGACTGCCGGCGATCAAGATTTTTCGGCGACTACTGGCGACTACTGGCGATGTCGGGTGGTAATGTGACCATAAAATATGGTCAGGCGGCAGTATGGCGACTGCAGGCGGCCACATTGACTCGTAACTCGGCCGCCACTAGTCCTACTGCTGTCGTCGTCAGTCTCCCATAGCCGCAGGGGAGACGTGACAGTTCTTCTGTAGTCGATATGCAGCCGCAACAGTGTCGGCCCGTAGTCGGGAAGATGCCGCAGGAAGGCCGTATGGCATTCGCATCTCTGCCGTGCTAGCTGGTGGGGGCGATTGCGGAAGACTATGAGCGACTGGGTTGCGGCCGCTTTACGCTCTTATTACGGATACCGACGAAAGCATGGCGGTTCCATCACGACAGCATGGCGGATTCTTTTCCATTGCGACTGAGCGCGCCGTTTTTAAACATTTAAAAAACTTTTTGGCCCCTTTGCGACTCTTGCCGACTGCAGGCGACCTGGGGAGGATAACCACGACTACAGGCGACCGTCCATTACGGTTTCATTATGATTGTCGGCGGATGGTGGCGATTTTTTCAGTCGCTAGTAGTCGCCGACAAATCCGCCTATGTGTGACCTAGGCATAACTGTCTCAATATATGAGTATATTGTAACTGGTGGGACCTATACAGACTTATACAGGGCAAAATAATTCAGCCAATCACAGCCCTGATCTCATCAGGTTGAGATAACGTCATGAGGCATAGATATCTGCAATATGAAAGCTAAATGTTGAACAACAACAACAACATGCATTTTAAGGCCATTTTCCCTGCTAGAGCGGGGGTTAGCCTTGCGGTCCCCATGACAATCTTCTCCATTTTGCCCTATTTTCTGCATCTCTCCTTGTTAACCCCCTTGCCCGCATTTCTTCTTCCACCATCTTTAGCCAAGTCTTTCTCGGTCTTCCCCGTCCTCTACTTCCTTCTACATTAATTTCCATCACTCTTCTCAACCAGTCACTTTCATCCTTCCTCAACACATGACCAAACCATCTCAACCTGTTCCTCTTCACAGCATCAATCACAGGCAATATTCCCATCGCAATTCATCATTTGTCTTCCTCTCTCTCAACGATACTCCGCACATCCATCGAACCATTCGCATTTCCACCCTTTCCAGCCTTCGTTGCTGCTCTACGTTCATTACCCAATATTAAAGCTAAATGTTGAACGGTTTTTGAAATATCGCGGACACAAAAATACGTGGCTAGATGATCGGTTGGTCGGACGGAACTGATTTTAAGGTCTCCCGTCTCCGGCCTTGTCAGCGGGGATGAGGAGTTGGGGGGGGGGGGGGCGACAGGTGGGGGACAAAGACAGCAGGTAAAATAAGGTATTTGAAAAGAAAGAAATAACGGATTTTGGTTCAGGTCTGGTTCGTTTTCAGTTTCAATGAGAAGGCCAAATCCTAAATTTTTTGTTTCCTTCCAAATCTTGTGTAGCCAACTACTCACTCCCTATACCTACTCTACCTTCTTGTACCCAACTGCACTTGGATATTCACTCCAGAACCTATACTACCCTCTCGTTTCCAACTGCTCCTGGGTACTGTCTTTCCCACTTGAGAAGGTGGAGAGGTTTCTTGGCAAACCTCGACTCTTGTTCTGTGACAGGACCAGACGGTATTAGTGCATGTGTCCTAAAAACCTGCTCTCTGCTGCTCATCTTCTTTCTGCTCAGTTCGCTCGATTATTCTCTATGTGGCAATTTCTGTCTGCTTGGTATATAGCCAACATCCCTGCAATACACAAATATGATGCAAAAATGAATCGTCTTGACTACAGGTCTATTAACTTGCATCCAATAATTGTAAGCAAAGTCATGAAATCTGTCATTGGAATTAACATCAAATCCTTCCTTTTCAGATTCAGACAGTCTGGCACACTGCCTTGCTCACCAAACTCTCTGCCAATGGCATCTAAGGCCTATATCTATGGAATCCAAGGCCTATATCCTCCTTTATCTTGAGCATTTTTTTCTCTTCCCACCTTCGTGGGTGTGGGAGGGGGAGGGATTTGTTTTGTGCCCATGACCTGCCCCTTAGTACCCTTAGCACCTAAGTGAAATTTGAAGGAAATTAGCTCAGCAGTTTTCGATTCTCTATGGTTCAGACACATATATAGAGAATTGCCAAATTTGGGTAAAATATTTTAAAGACGTTGGTGTTTCTGAAGTTCAGAAATAACTGTATTTCTCAGGAAAAAAATGCCAAGAGACCTGATTGAGCTACAGTATGCCTGTTTAAAATACTAGTAAATACCAGTTCCCTCTGGGAACATGACTTGCTGAAGAAAGAGGGGGAGGGGGATGGATGGGGTAACCCCATCATGTACGGAAAATTTGGTGAAGATTGGCCCAGCCATGCTTGCTTCTGTGATTTTCAGACCTACACAAATACAGGGAATTCCCGTATTTTATAAAGTCAGATTTCAAATGTAGATATTTTAAAGGATGGTGTTGAACATGGTGGTGGAAAAAAATAAAGTAAAACAGTACTCAGTAGTTAAGATTGAAAACAGAAACATTTTCAAGATGTAAAAATTGACTTTCTTGGCTAAATTAAATAAAGGGTGAACCTGAAATTTCTAGTGCCCGTTGTTTCACAAACATGGCTTTTCCCCAGCATCTTTAACACCTGCTGCAGAACATGTCTTGACCATCAATTTCCAACCATGGATATATTTTGAGCCATCATTGGCAGAAAATTCTCGTCTGGTCCTTTTCATGCAAGTCATTACAGGGCACAACATTTTACATTGTCGACAGCACGGCTCCTCATCAAATCTTCATCAGTTTGTACAAACGGTCAGAAACATCGGGAGATAAACTCACCTCACATTGGTCGTCCGTTGGTTCAATATCAGAATTTTTATCAGGACTAAGTGGAGGTGGGTTACTGGAAACTTCCTGGAGGAAAAACGAAAAATCATTTTCTGCCAAGGTCATTCCATCGCATGTCAAATTGCTCCGATTTCTTTTTTCTACAGTCAAAGGCTTATGGAAGAGTTTCAATACAAATCACGAACACACATCTAAATGAATACAGGAGACACACTGGACTTTTACTTCAGACAAACATACAGCTAAAGACATTCTTTCACTGGGCGATTTCGGTGTTTATCAATGCTCTGACATTTCAAATGTTGATCTCCAAGGAAGGAAGTAGCACGTACTATTTTCAAAGTCTTTGGTATGACTTGTCTGGCATCGGAATCGAACAACCTCCCAGATTCAGAATGGATGCTCTACTCATTATTGCACAACTTTAAATTTGCCGCTTCAGACATTAGGTTCCTGTTTTTATTGTCACTAGCATATGGCTCATTCCCTTATCTTTAACTATTATCAACCCCCACTATTTCACAAGGTTATTTTGATACCGCCATTTCCGAGCCGGAATCATCTTCCATATTTTGAAGAGGTACTGTGATGAAATCAGTCCGAAGCCCATCATACCCAAACGCCATTTGCAACCGATTGTATAAAACTGATGTTAACCGAAGCCTTGAAAACGCAACAGTTGCTGACTTTGTGGCATTCTTATCGAGATTCAAGTAAAATTACACTTTTATACAACTTTTACAGAAATCACAAAAGTTTTATTGTGTTTGTTGGAATTGATTATTATCTTGCAATCAGGTAAGATTGAATGTTAAGAATCAGGTAAGCATCAAGTAAGATTGAATTAATTTTTTTCCCTCACTTACTTTTAGATTTTGACACTGAATAAAAAAAAATTCCACCTCATTATCAAATAGGCTGTCTCAAAAATGGCAATATGTGTTGCTAGCTAAAGGGCAGCTGTTGATACAGTCTCGCATTCTGTTCTGCATGTCAACCTTGCTGCCGGTGGCATACAAGTCCGCCATCATTCCTGGATTTCTGATTCCTTCCACTCACACAGTCAATATATTGCTACCAATGGAACGCTCCCGTATACTCTCCTCTCCCATTGGAGACGTTAGTGCCCCAAAGCAGTGTCTTGGGCATACTTTTATTCCTCATCTTCATAAATGAGATCTCTGATGCTCTAGAAAACCTTGCTTTTTGGCAAATGTCTCCACGCTGTGTCATACAGTACCACCATCCCTCTGTCACGCAGACACCTGCTTCATCACTCTCTGCTCATCTGGAATTGGTTATGTTGCAACTGTTCAGGAATAGTTATATGACTCAGGAGGCTACGATATGACCAAACAGGGTTTTTACAAAAGCAAAGCTTTATTAACTAATAATTCACTTGTTTCAATATAATAAAGAACTACAATACAATAACGAATTTGGTAATTCAAGTCGTTGGTTCTTCTTCTTCGGCCTTCTGCGCTGGCCTCGCTCCGTACTCGTTCGTTCCGTTGGGCAGGGATTCTGATGACAAGTGCTCTCGACTCAAAGTTTGTCCTCATTTATATCGGCACACTCGAGTTAATCCTCTGTGCGCTAAATCTTAATCCCTTCTCCGCAGAAATGTTACTCAGTCATCCCGCTAGCCTTACGGAGCCGGTTCGCTCCCCCCCCCCCTGCTGGGAGTCACATTTGCCTCACAATAGGAGGGTGCTCTAGCCCGGGGCTGTGACCAGGTGGACAAGAGATTACCACGTTCGTGCACATTCCTGACATTCATTTACGAAATCGTCTATCTGCTTCGTTACCAGTCCCAATCAATGAGTTACCAGTCCCAATCAATGAGTTACATTTCCACAATTCCCTCATCTTTTTGTTTTTGTTTATATTAACAATTAATCTAAACATCAATATAAGTAAACAATCAATCACTACAAGTAAACATCAATACAAGTATAAGTAAACAATCAATCACTACAAGTAAACATCAATACAAGTATAAGTAAACCACAACTTTGGTAATTAAATTCCCTTAGGCATACACCGTCATCCTGCAAGAATCTGATCACAAAACATTTCGTTGGGCATTGACTCCTTCCATATTGTTCAATCTATTGCATTTGCATCACAAATATCTTTTCAAAACAACACTTCACCATCACCAAGATACAACAATTTCACTTCACCATTTTCATGTTTTTAAGCATCTGCAACATCTGGCAAAAACGTTTGCCTCCAAACAAATGTTGATTCTTTGTTTGAAAGGAAGGGCTGATCACTTGTGTTTGAATTCAGGTATGAAACATTTTCTCCTAATGTCTTCATAGCACCTGCACTACTTCGTGTAGGGTCTTGCTGTTGTAATAACTGCACGGAGTCATAGACTGACCCTGCTCTCCATGTAGCATTCTTGCCACTCTTGCTGTAAACCATAGTAATTCCTGAACAAGGCCTTCACCCAGTTGTAGTCGACTTGCCTCCTCCCTCATTATGAGTGGGCAGCAAGTATTGGTGTGACGTTGATTGGCCAGCAAGATGTGGAACAGGGATGCCGGATGCATCCACAATGATGTTGGGACCATTGTGTTCAGGTCATCCATGGTCCATACCAGGAGCCACCAGCAGAATCGTGCACAGCTGTTGTGAAAACGCACAGCCATTTGTTTGCAGCTCCATGCTGGCTCCCCGGAAGTTGGTGAAGTAATAACATATGTCCCCGCATTTCGTAGGGGTCGCAGGTAAAATGTTGTTGTCCTGCAACTTCTGATGTGATGAATGTTCCAAGCCTTCGAACAAGAGTAAGTGATCGCCTTTCTTTCATATGTTGCAGTGTGATCCAGGCAAATGGTCACATAAATTTCCTTGGTGAAGGTAAACATCCATCTCCAAGTTACACAGGAGAATGTCTTCATCATTCTTTGAGAAGGAGGGTGTATGCCACGATTAACTTCATTTTAGCCACAAATTTTCTTTCTCGAACTTCTTCCCAATTCCGTTAGCACCCCCTTCAAATGTGATCTCGTCTTATCCTTATGCTCAGTCACATCTGAATCTGCTTTCCACACACACTGAATCAGATAGAGTACATCTTACCATGAAATCAGCATAATCATGTATATCTTCTGACAGTTTCACATTCAACAATTTGTTTTTTTTTTTCCTTAAAACATTCAAAAGTTATATTCATTTATATGCGTCACACAAATAATATTCAATCAGGTATGTATTTCACTACTAAACTAAGAATAGCATCCACAATTGCTTTCAGGTTAATATAGTTCAAAAATTAACTCATGCAGGTATTTTAGCACTCCTCAAATAAAATAAATTGTATATGATTACAATCACAAACAGGAATATCTAATTCCCAACAAATTTGCAAACCAACAAATTAAGCATAATGTATTATTACCATAATTCCTCCCCACTTTTCCTTTTCCTTATTTTTTTTTTTTACTAACAGTGTGTCACTCGTGGTGATATGAGTTCACTGATCTTGTAATTGACACAACTCATAACATTTTCGTTATGTCATTATCTTAATTCTACTGTATTCATTTGCAACATCACTTGATTTAATCTTTTAATCTCAGTATTTATGTCACCATAAAATCTTCCTCTTGTGGTTCCACATTTCTTTCCTCATTTGTCACTTCATGCATTATCATAGTGTTGTTGGTTACCTTATTCAAACACACCATCACTAAGGCTTTCAAGCAAGCCACCACTAAAACAATTGTCCATATAACTACTAAACCAAACAAACAAGTCTGCTACTCCTCCAAATGTGTTTCCCAACCATGCAAAAGCACCCCCTTTTATATAATCGTGGTATCTTGCTCCCTCTTGTCCCACTTGTAGCCATCTGTAAGACATGTGAGCTACCCCTTGTATATGTTCATACCTATAACATAATTATATGTCAATGACATTCAACATTATATACCAAACTAACAAGCTTCCTAAAAGGTAAATAAAGGAAATCCCTTAATATGTAACATAAATCAGATTATTTGTCTTACCCTGATCCCCCTATCTCCTGGGGTCGAACTAAATCCCCTAATCATGAGTGTAGTTGTGATACATTATCCCTCATGCTGCGCTTGAAAATGTAATGTTTATCAATGCAAGGGGTGTTAAAATGTAATTCAAATGAATGTAAATTACGACTATCATTTATCTGCCACTGAATGTTCTGCGGGGCTGCTAGGTGCAGCCTCATTTTCTGTGGGACCATCCACCTTAGCCCCATGTGCTCGCTTGCAATGAGAGGCATGAATCCAACTTTCTATTTTGGATCCATATTTGTTTCTCTTCTTATCAATCTCCTATGGTTTATCAATTATTCGTTCCAAAATACCGCAACCAAAGGTTTTAACCAAAGCTCTACCAAACTATTTCCAATGTGAACTCAAAATGCCAGTGAAACAATGATTCGAAGAATTAACTTCAAGGGGTCAATAAATTTATTCTATAACCAGATCTAATTTTCCCATCCAATAGTTTGCCTTGCCACATGTCATATTATAACACTTTAATAAACCTTCGAAAAATGTTTCCCATCTCAACAAATTTCCTTTTTTACAAATAGCCATGTGTAACTTACGTATTTAACTACAATTTCCTCTCAATTTATTTGGCCTAACTGGCCGCAAAAGTGGCTGCCAGCATGCAGTACCGTTAAAAAAAAAATCTACCAAGGAAGTGCTCGTCCACACAAGACCTCTACCAAATGTTGTTTGTAAACACAACTCTGGGATTTCTGATTACATGGATGCACACTCTCAGGACATTTTCAGGCTGCTGTTAACAATCCACTATGATAAATTAATTCTTTTACCCACAATAAAATAATTAGTACAAATTGAGGATATTATCCCTATCTCATTCATTTATAGATTCATTATGTTGGATCTAATTTTTCCAATAATTTCCCACTGCTGTCCGTGAGCAGAGTACTCTGGGAAGTCAGTGTAAGACCTCTCCCAAATTTGGCTAATTTTGTACTCCCACATTTTTATGAAGCTCATATCCATAAATAGCTTGGATTCTCTTATAAATTCTATCAAAATGGAATCCCAAGATTACTCCCAATTTTTTTGAATGGCTGCTCATAACTCAGGAAATCAAATCTTTATATTCCATCTCCCTTGACAAAAGAGATGATGTTCATAATCAAATTATATTTCTATTTTATTTTACGAATTTTCTCGATATGCGATCCCATCCATATGGAACTATCTACTTTCAGACAAGGCACACTGTCGGTGTCAACAATCTTGTAAGATTGATACACAAAACAACAACAACAAACACAAACATTGATACCCAAAAACACACACACACACACACACATGCATTATGCATATTTGTTTGCGTTGGAACCATTATTTACAGATCAGGATGGGTGTCAGTTTTTATTTCAATTTCATAAAATTTGTCCATCAATTTTATAAACTAGGGCATGCCCGTACTATATATAAGCTAGGACGTGCCCGTACGTGGGTGCCCGTTCCTTGCCAAAAAAAAATAATAATAATAATTTGTGTAGGGGTGTGTGTGTGTAAACATCCTAGGGCGTGCCCGTACGTGGGTGCAAAAAAACATGCGTGCAAACAACAACAACAAAAAAAAACTTTGAAACCACGTGGCAGTAACGACCACAGAACCCCCCCCCCCCTCTATTTACATGAATGGTTTGGTCCATTCGCAACGACCACAGAACCCCCCCCCTCTATTTACATGCAATGGTTTGGTCCATTCGCAACGCCAAAGCGAACGGCGAACGGCTAAATCGCCATAGCTCGGTAAGTACTTGTCCGATTAATTTCAAACCTTGAAAAGGCACATCCTCGGGTCCCCAGCAATATACCTGGCAAGTTTAAAGTATATCGGACCCGTGGTTGTCGAGAAACAGCGGTCACAGACAAACGTACAAACGTACAAACGTACAAACAAACACACAGAGATTACTGGAATTATAGATAGACTAGGGCATGCCCGTACTATATATAAGCTAGGACGTGCCCGTACGTGGGTGCCCGT